>NW_020523380.1:225000-598064 GCF_003368295.1 Carassius auratus
AATCAGAGTGGGGACAGATTGAAGGATACTCAGATTAGATGGAGCAGTCACAGCGCATGTGACAGATAGGCCAGATTAAAAGAGGGAATAGAGATATTAATAACCATCATAACTGTGGCCAGCCTCCGAGCCTGAGACAAGCTGCCGCCCAGCCGTGAGTGGAAATCTTGTGTAAAGAAAATTAAGCACCGCTATCTGTCTCTGTCCAGGACGAAAGGGGCCTTTAAACAAATGAATGTACCACAATGGCAACAATGCAATACACACGCGTGCAGACACGCTCGCTCATACATCACTTCAGATGATTGATGAGACCGTTGGCATGAAGGGGGCCAAGTGCAAATGAAACATTCCTGTCAGCGCTCTATATTCTACGCCCAACCAGATATAAATAAACAGATGGAGAAAAACGAACTAGTTATGCACAATAGTTACAATTGAAAACTTTGACTGTCATGATTTTTAGACGCCTTGAGCCAAAATGTAACCTCTTTCTTGACAGCGAGATATTCTGAGACAAGGGTCACATGCTTCACTATCTCCATTGACGCCGATTGTTGGCGTTCACATAAGTTAACGCTCATTCTAATGAATGTGCAGTTAATACAAATTAATTCATAAGAAATGTGAAGGGAAATATAGAGCAGGTACATAAAAGAATTTCCACAAAATCAATAAACAGGAGGGTTGGCTGACCGACTGCATAAAACCGTTCCATAATGTCTTCCTGTGCCACTGAAAACACGGAATAAAAGCTGTTAAACCAAACTCCGTTTAATGTAATATTCCTGTGGCCAACACACTGTAAAACACATTATGGACTCTGGTTTCTTTTTCCCCTGTGCCTGAGCGCAAAGATAAATATTTCTCTTAGACTTGGGACCGCAAATTGATGTTGCCATTAAGAACGAGCTCCAAAAGCACACACACACATACACAAAAACACACACTGTTGGACGATTAGCCATGTATACACCGCATCCCATGGGTGAGAGGAACTTTACCAACCCACAATTCCACGGCTCGCGTCCTCTCTTGATATATCGGTTTGTCTCTGTCTATATGTTTCACTAATAATCTGATCTATCTGTCTCTCTTCTTGATTCATATATTTGTAGAGTAATGAGACTTGGACAAGAATGTGGCAGAGGTTTGAGCAGAGAGTTTGGCTGGAGAAAAACAAACACTCTGAGAGAAAGAGGAAAACGACATGATTTCTCTTCCTTCCTTTTCTATGAAGAAAAAAATATGAGCCTTTAGAGGGACGAAAAAGAACCGACTTTTCACTAGACACTGCTGAGGGTTAGTTCACTCCAGAAAATGTAAATTATTTTGTCATCATTTACTTTTGTTTTGTTAAAAATGTTCTGTCTTCTGTGGAACAAAACATTTAGACTAATATTCGAACTGTCATTGGGGTCCAAAACAACACCGACTTTCATTGTATGGCAAAAAAAAAAAAAAAAGAAGACATTTTTTATATTATCTTTTTTTGCATTATACAGAAAGACATCCAGGTTTAGAACAAAATGAGAGTTAATAAATAATCAAGACATTTTAATTTTCGGGTGAACTATCCCTTTAACAGTGATATTATTTTAATTGTTATATGCAACAATACACAAAATATTGACACCAAGATATATTACATTCAGATCTCAGGTCACCATGTGCAATAAACCTATATTCTTGAAGCGTAGCATGAATTATGGTCAGTTATTCTTTTGTATGCAGCACTTTAGATACATGTCTTCTTAATGAGGTGCTAATTAATTATCACACGCTTTAATGAGGAAGCTGACATTCTGTAAATTGAGGGTGTAGCTGTGAAAAACAGGCGTTCAGGAACGAGAGGGAGAGAAAAAAACTAAATAAATAAATAACTAGACTTCATGCTTATGAACACCGCTTCGTGCTCATAATGATCTAAAATATTCTTCCCCCGTTTAAGGCCCTATTAACAATTTAAATGACCCTGACTCCAAGCTTTTCCACAGGCCTGCTCTAGTTAAAGATCCAGATCCCCAAGGCCCATTTAACAAGGATATTACTAAAATCCGTAACAGCACAATCATTACTGATGAGCTGGTTTTAATGCAGACTATTTAACTGATTGCTGACCACAACTTGCGGACGAGATCTCTTTTCTCACTGCGATATTTTAGAGCAGAACTGTGCCAATGCTATCAAATTTCAAATGATTGTTATTCTTTCACACAATATTGAACTGTCTATTTATTTATGGGGGTCATCATTTAATTTCCCACAGATCTAATGATGATTAAGCAGGTCATCTAAAAATGTTGTAAGTGTGAAACTGGCATTTCTCAGTGAAGTTCAAAGAGTTGTATTTTGAAGTATTTAGGGGATGGGTAAAAATATAGAATCGTGAATCGTACTTCATTGATATAAATTTTTTTATAAATAAAATATAATTCGATAAAAATATTTTTAAGTGACTGTGATAAAGCACAGTACATCCTTCAGATGTCAACATGGAATTCTTTATAAAAATGTATATTTCAATAATATATTAAGTTAACAGGTTCAGTTACACAGTGTTTTTTTTTTTTCAGAAGTCACCGTTAAGGAAAAATAAATAAATCATATGACTTTGATTGCGAGATTACAGTCTGTACTGAATTTTATTCAAGAAAAACTCTCCCTATTGTCCCTATTCTCTTAATGAGTAATGGGCGTAACGTTCAATAAACCAACCAGAGTGTCATCTCCCATTCCCTTTTAGAGCGAGATGTGCTCGGGCCTTGGTGGATCGCTATTTACATGGTTGAATTTGTTGGCTGTGTGATGCGTATCCCTGTGTGTAGTAACCTGTGTGTCGACCCGCCAGGAGACGCATTTTCTACAAACGTGCTCTTCAAATAACAAAAAAATATTGCACCATTGACTTTAGACTTTAGACCAGGTTTGAGTTGGTCTATGGCACAGTCTATTTTCAGCTCTTTCATGCATTTGCTAATTAAACGACGTGGTGCTGGATGGGAAAATGCAAACGGCGCCGGACTGAAACTAGCGATTTCTTCGCATTGCACTGGGTGTATGATAGGGCCCTCAGTGTTTAATTACCAGAAGTCCCTTTAGCTGTTGTTAATTTATTTTTATCATCTTTCTTTTTATTCTACTTTACTACTTTTCCCATCCCTACAACGTTGAAACACTGTGTTAGTGTAGTCAAAGTTTCTTTCATCTTTTCGGTCTGTCTGTCTTTCCCTTCTGTGACTGACCATGCCTGTCTGCCTTTAAGCTTGGCCTGCAGGAACATCAAATCACTCAGGACATCTCGGAGGTCCGAATGTCACTCGTTTTCATCCCCCACCTTACTGCCAGCAGTTGGCAGCAAGATGGAGGCAGAACACACCGGGGAAGAAGCGTTTTCCACCTCTCCGTCCCCTCGTCCTTCTATCCGTCCATCCACCTCCCCTCAGCAGACACGTATAATTGGGCACATCATCAATTTTACAGCAGCTGCTTGAGTGCGAGTCCTCTCTGAGTTGTCTGAAGCCCTCTGTCTGTCCCCAGAGCTGAAAGGGTACATGCCTTGACACAGGCTCACTCCCAGGCTCCGGACTGCTTTTTATTACAGAGTTGCAGCCACTTTTTGAAGGCTACCACACACACTTCTATCTGGACACAATTCACAGACAGCCAAATGAGAGCAAAAGCGCCCAGGGGAAGAGTACACCGACTGTCCCACACAGAAACACACACAAAGAGCAACACAGAAACATGGTTCCTTTCTCTTTATTTTAAACAAGTTATTCCCCTGTCTGGTAGCAAAGTGCTGATGGCACTTTTATTATTCTTGTTATTTGTTTACAGTATTCAACTGCTGACCCACCAACCTTAAGCATCCTCACTATTGTAGAATGAACAAACAAAATATATTAAAAAGAGAGGGAGAAAACAAAGTCATTAATTACTCACCAAAAACTGATACTTTTTCTTATGTGCATCAGTAAAAAAAAATCTACAAAAACTGCTTAAACAAATCAATCGGTTTATTGACAAGACCTGGCACAAAAGAACAACTCGTTTACTAATCCCTAAGCTATACCTTTGAAAAAAATAACTTCAAAATCTCATACAAAATCTACATTACAAAACTTATATAGACTTAAGGCTATTATTGTCATTTTACTCACTTATTTCTCATTTTTAAGAGTACCAAAATTTTTCCAGAATTTTTCTAATTTGGCCAAGTACTCCAATATATTCGATACTGAATATTTGACTTTCTTCTATAATTTATTTATAAATTTAAAATTATGACCTTTTAAACCTGTATTTTCAAACTCATGTTTTAATACACTGAATAACATAAAAAATAAAATTCATTATAAGATATTGGCATCATGATTTCTATTCAAATTTTGAACCATGTTGCTTATTATTATTATTATTATTATTATACTTCATTATATATTTTTAACATTTAAAAAAGGCTTGCTTACAAGAACATTTTATTCCCAGAGAATTACTGTGCATTGCAAATTAATGATTTGGTCCAATTTGTGAGCCATATCGACCACAAACTCTAATACTTAGCTTCAGAATGCATGAAATGTAGTTGACAAGTCATACAAAGCGCTACTACGTCTTTATTTTTTTTTTTTTTTTATTTTTTTTTTTTTTGCAGGAATTTACAGTAATTTATCCAATTGTATATCAAAGGCCATTAAAAACGCTTTAAATTTTTCCTTTATGTATAAGCATTTTCACATGCGCTATTGCTTTTAGCCATAATTTCACTGTAAAATCATCAACCCACAACTAAAATTTGGCTTAGTCTGGTTCAAAACTGGGTTTAACAGTGTAGACAGGGGATGGACAGAATAATGTGGATATAAAGAGAATGTATTGGTTTTAAAAGGGATGAATGAGACAAACAGAATATAATAAATAAGCTAATGGCCATGGGCCATCTGCATGAGAGCAAGTCCTGGGTAATCAGGCCCTATTTCACTGGCCTTTTTTCACTCCTCTGGGCTCTGTTTAATTCATTGGCTCAGCCCTGACCCTGTCGTGCTTCTTCTCTGACAAATCACTTCTGATTAAGACAAATCTTTATTAGCCGGCCACTCAACTTTCCCTATTAATCATTCTCTTCTCTCTCTCTCAGTCTCTCTCTTCCCGGCTCTCTCACACACTCTTCTAAAGACTTGATTACCGCCGATTGTTGTGTGCTGAGATGTGAGGGCTTCTTCTGACTGATAAGACACAGGTTTAATAGGTATGAATGACCACACCTGAGGGAGAGTGTGCGCTAATAGAACCACTTGTTTAAGCTAGGGGGAGGACAGAGGAAATTAACAATGATTTCACCTCCTACTGTCAGTCCTCTGAGAATAAGATTTGAAAGGGAATACAGTCTCAGAGGCTCTGGATGGACTGGAGGACAAGGCATGCTGGAGAACGGGTTCTACAGCAGAATGCCCCTATAATCTCAAAAACGAACAAAGATGAGAGACACATCCTAGAAACCTCAATAGCAATCCACTCTTGTATCAGTGAAAGTGAAAGTCGTGACATTTGCCAAGCATGGTAACCCATACACGGAATTGGTGCTCTGCATTTAACCCATCCAAGTGCACACACACAGCAGTGAGAACACACCGTGAACACACACTCGGAGCAGTGGGCAGCTACAGTATATATCCAGTGCCCGGGGAGCAACTGGGGGTTCAGGGCCTTGCTCAAGGGCACTTCAGCCATGTATTGAGGGTGGAAGAGAGAGCTGTTCATTCACTTCCTCCCACCTATAACTCATGCCAGCACAGAGACACGAACCGGTGACCTTACAGTAACTAGTCCGGCTCTCTAACCATTGGGTTACATAGGTTACAGCTGCCCAGTGGGATTATAGCCAAAATAAACACAGATATAGGAGAGTCCACAATTAAAAGAACTTTTCAGGAAAAAAAAAACAAAAAACTATATATATATATATATAAACCACATGGAAAAAAAATACCATTTCAGTCCCTCCAGAAAAACACGGATTTTTTTTGTGATTGTTGCGGGCAAAAATCCTTCATTTTGTGGCATGTTTTCTTAAAAAATGTGATGAAATATGCGGGATATTTTTGCAATTTTATGCGATGAAATTTCGTGAACTTGCAAAAACTGCGGTTTGATGAAAAAGAGAAAAAAAGGTGATTCCCCCAACACCTTTTTCTCACTAGGCTACTACCTTAATGTAAAGAGTAATTTCTTATTTCTTCCTATAATAAGCGAGCATACTAAACCACAGAATATTTAAGTGGCAATCTCTTACTGCAACGTAAATTATTTTACATACTAATATAATTACAACTGTAAGTTTTTGGTACTGTTCTGTAACAAAAAAGTGAAATCTTACAACTGTAAAGTTACATCAACTTCTGAATGAAACTACAACAGTGTCAGTAGCCTAGTGAGAAGGGGGTGTTGGGGGAATCACCTTTTTTTCTCTATTTCATCAAACCGCAGTTTTCGCAAGTTCTCGCAATATAATTTGGCTCCACTGTCATGTAAAAAATCGGGAAACTGCTTCGCGCGTTCTTATTTTTGTTGGCAAATAAGGATGATTTGCGCGCTTCAAGTTTCACCCTGGTTTCACCGCGGGGTTTGCAGATGATGTTGGAGCTTTACTTGTGTGAAGTAAACGCAACATTTTTCAACTTTCTGCTAATATATGTGAGTTTTTTGCCACGAAAATACAGGGATTATGAAATCATGCTAGCCCCACATATTTTGCTTTCTGAAATCGGTAATTTATGCGGCAAAAGAGCGGCGTATTTGAAAAAATGTGACCCCACATAAATATGCGTTCTTTGGCTGATTATGCATTAAATCAAGCGATCGCATAATCGCGTTTTTCTGGAGGGACTGCCATTTACAGTTATTATTGTCACATTAATCACATATTTCTAATTTTTAAGAGTGCTGAAGATTAAACTTGGCAGAATTATTCCAATTTAGCCTAGCACCCCAACTGACCTTTTGACTTCCCACTATAATTTATTTATTTATAATAAAAATAAATAAAATAAAAAAGTTAAAATTCGGACTATAAACCTTTGGAAACCACATTTTCTCATTTGGTATTAATGTGTAAAGCATTTCTTAGAATTTAATATAAAATCTTTTTTTGCATCATGATTTTAGAGCAATCAAATTTTTACTCTAGGAAATCAAATCTTTATTTCAGCAAATGTGATAATTTTAAAGATTTTTAAGATTATTTTAGCAGTCAAAAGTACCCATAATAATTGAAGAATCACCCATTAACTTAGCAAAAAAGGAGAACCATTTCTCTTCAGTGCCACTACTTTTGAACAAGTCAAGTCGTACCTATGTAAACGTAAACGTTGTTGGCACGGTGGGTGGGAAAGGTGTAGGGTGGTTAGTTTTTTCTTGCAGCAAATTGCTTCAATTTAATCAACTGGCATTACTGAAGCATCCAAATGAAAACTAATAGAGTCTAGGGCAGGTCTTGATTGCCTTACTTACAAAAAGTGCTTTTAGGTTCCTCAATTAAACAGGCAGAATTTCCATGGGCCACTGGAGAGCCATACATCTACCGCATCTAAACCGGTCAATCCGCACCCATCAAATGTACCTCGTTTACCCGTTCACCTGATTTTTTCAGAGCAGGAAATTATTTCTTCATGCAGATTAGACCCCGGCTGAGCTGAATGTGCACCAAATGTGACTGAGCAAAATTAATAAACTGGTTCACTGTCAGTTGGCTTTATTAATATTGATGCATTTGCCACCACTTTATTTGGTGCATTTTTTTTTTTTAGAACAGAGAGAGCCATTCCAAAAAATAAGTCTTTGTGTGTACAGTCACCGGTGTTCAAAGAAACCAGGAAAACACATGCATTCTTCATCATATATCATGATAAACACAGATCATACTTCAGTGCTACAAATATGCATTTTTTGGCTGACAATGTTACTGATTAAGATAAAAAGTTTGTTATCAAATACGAAATATTAAATGTGAATAGGAAACGTGTGCTGTAATTCACTCTGAGCTGAAGAGGGGAATGGAAAGGAAGAAGCAAGAGAAAGAGTGTAAAAGAGCAAAAAGAGAGAGAAACCGATAAACGCAATCTGGCGTGGCTGTTGCAGTGGGAGGCCTGCTCTTACAATCACCTCACTTCCTCCTAATCACATGCTGCACATCATTTCCTGAACACCAGCTAACTTCACAACCTGCCAGACTCACAAGCTCCAATGTGTCGGACTGGAAGAAAATCCTAATGTTCTTTTACACAGTTTAGGAACATTAATGATCCCATTACTGTTGATTAAAGCCTATAACGCCTCTAATCGGAAAGTTGACAGGCAGATCAAACAGCCAAATACAAATTTTGCCTTTTAATTATCTGTAAAACACAACACCTCAGGGTGTTCATCCCTGCCTATCTAGATGCCAAGATCTAACACTTCCTAACAGTTCATTATCCAATAAAAAAAAAAAAAAAAGCAAACAAAAACCCAACGAGCTTTTAGATCTTAAAAGCAATCTTCACAATTAGCAGAGTGCTTGGGGAGCCCTGGAGTCCTGTCTATCGCAGGACTCCAAATTGAAACACCTTAATTATATTTGTCAAAACAATGTGCCGTCACCCTTATTTGCATGTTTTGACAGCCGCCCCTGAGTAGCACATTTAAACTCCTACTGATTTTAGCTTTCACTCGCTCTTGCTTTCTAAATTAATCCACAGATCCACTGAGTTTTGTTTAAACGCTCTCTCTCTCTCACAGTAATCCACTCAAAACAATAGAAACTAATAAGTTATAATACCTGCACTTTGTCATCTGGATAGTACAGATTCATATTAAAGCACTAATCTTTGAAAGGTGTATACAGAACAAGTTCTCCCTGTGCCTAGAGTAAAATAACAATGCTTTCAACCTACAGGTGGTCAGGTGTGCTTTGATTGGTTCAGCCGAAATAGATTGCAAACAAAGATCATTCCAATGATCGGATGCAATCGATTTTGGTCCAATGCTGTTATTACCTACTGTGTATGAAAACTGTCACAAGGTGCTCACAGGTTTTTGATTCATGGTTAACAGCAGAAAAAAATATATATATTGCAGACATCAGTAATATTAAGTACTTCAGGCCTCGCTAATATTCAGAGCAATCAGATCCACATCCCATACAACAGGAACTTGTGTTACTAGCATTAATCCAAAGAAATCACATAAACAATATATTTAAAAGGGATAGGTCACACCCCAAAAAATTCAAGCTGTTCCAAACTGGGGGACCCAGGTTTTGTATCACAAAAGAAGATGATCTGAACAATGTTTTAACAGTTTATGTCCATACAATGCAAGTCATTTGGGTCAAAACAACATTGTACCCAATAGACTTTCAATATATGGTCAAAAAAAAAAAAAACACTGAGACATTTTTCAAAGCTCCTTCTTTTATGTTTTAATAGAAGAAAGTAAGTCATATACAGGGTTGAAACAACATAAGGGTGAGAATTCTCATTTTTGTGTGAGCTATGTGAGGAAATAATGATTTGATAACGTGTTACACAGAATTAAAATGATGATCTTGTGAATAAACCCTAACAAAATATGGTTATATTAGTGCTCAAACACAAAAATGGTTTCTTATCTGACCTATAAAACAGAAAGCAGAGGAGAGACCATGGTGATTATGCCTGTGTGACAGACTGATCTCAGCGGGTTCGGAGAGTTCTCCAAGGGCTCGGGGTCCTCGATTCATGGTTTATTATTTAGAACGTCTTCACAAAAACCAGTCAGGTCTCTTACAAAACAGTGCTGACTCAGCCAAAACCCAAGCAAAAATCCGTCAAGGAAAAAAAAAGTCTCTCTCTGCTTATATGCTGCTAAATATATCAGCCAAGTTCCAATGATATGTAAAATATATATTCTCACAAATCAAAACAAAACTTCTCGGGAGAATTAGGACTGTCTGCAGTAATTTGGCTTAAGCAGAAATGATGGGCGTGAAAGCCAGACATCAAACATGAGTTTGAATCGGAAGCATGTGGTGGCACACTACTCTGTGCTGTTAGGCTTCATAGCGCTGACAGAATCTGACAGTTACCAACATTTAGGGATTCTCTCACTCGAGCTCCGAGTTCATTAATACTCATGAGCCAAACAGTTGTCTCATAACACACAGAAAATTCAATGGTTAAACATGTTTACCGATCATTTTATATAAAGCGGCGGTTGAAATGGACCCACTTTTGAGGAAAAAAGCCACTGCAAACTGAGAAGCTTTTAAAAATTAAATGAGCAAAGCTTTATAGGAACCTAGGGAGATCGAGGTGTTATCTGCTTGATGTAAACTGATGTTTTTAAGCGGTGGGATTTTTGTTCTACACTTTGGAAACTTCTATAATGGCATTAACACAAGTTAAAACAGAAATGACTATTTCTGATTAATTTCTACTTTTAACGCTTCCCATATTTAAACAACACTATATAAAACTTGCATGCAAAAGTCCTGGTAATCTCTTTGCATGCTTCATTGTTTTACCCAGTAGGTGGCAACAAGTCAGTCACAGAATCATTTACAGTATGTTACTGATTCGTTCAAAACCACTGATTCTTTCAGGAAGAAATGAGTTGGAATGAAATTAGTGTCTTTGTGAGTTAGTCATTTAATCATTCACTCAACTGATTAGTTTAAAAACACTCATTTGTTGATTCAGGAATGAAACAAGTGACTTTATGAGTGAGTCACTGAATTATTTACTTAAACGAATCACTCAAGAAAAAAAAAAGGAAATGTTATGCCTAAAATTAAAGGTTTATTAGTATTAACTTACTGTATGGTTATTGACCTTTTGTATAAAATCAATATCAATGTTCTTGTGTCTGGTAGCTGCTTACAAGGTCCTCTTTACTAGCTTAAAATATTGTGGTCTTCACCAGGTTTTGGTGGTGATTAGGGCTGGGACAACGCGTCGAGGTCATCGATGGCGTCGACGCAAAAAATACATTGACGCAAAATATTGACGCAGAATATACGTGATGGACGGATCAACATTCTGTTCAACGTTATATAACCAATCCAGGGTTTTTTTTTGCGGCTGTCAAAGCCTTATTTGATCGGTGAGTGATGTAGAATAGAATGACTGCTGCTCCTGACAGGGTGTGTACGAGAGAGAGCCCTGGCTGCACGCGCGCAAAAACAGTCTTCAAACAACACGACCGCTTCTTGCTCTCTCTCTCCCTTGTGCATATTAATCAAAATCATTAAACACAATAGAAAAAGGGCGAAACACCAATGTTTCACGCGCGCTCGCGCACTCTCACAGTCTTCAAACTACACGAGTGCTGTCTTGCTCTCTCTCTCTCTCCCTCGTGAATATTAACCAAAATCATTAGACACTATAGAAAAAGGGTGGAACGCCAAAGTTTCACGTGGAGCATTCGGAGATTTTTTTTCTCCATGACAGGCTGCTGGCTCCCACTGTTAATTTTTTTCTTTATTTTTTTGGAAAAGCACTCTCTGTATTAGCTTAAAGCCCTCAAGTTTACATTGGTTACTGTATTCTTTCAATTGCTCTAAACAAGTATTTTGGGAGACCTTTTTTATAGAATGCTAGACATCAAGTTTATTTTATTTATTTATTTTAATCTGAAAGAAGAACTTTTTTTCAGTAAGCTAGGCCCTATGTTTTCAGTAAGCTTGTTTCAGTAAACTATGTGTTTTTCAAGGCTTCAAGGTTTTATTGAATGCTATCTCTATACAAGTGCAAAGTAATGCATTCTTAGTCAGTCTTTTATTTTGTAATTTTACGAGCAATAAACATATATTGCAATGTTAAGGAATTCATGTTTTTTTTTCATTCAGATATGTAAATCAACATGTATAAATTATTAGTAGTCAACTAATGGGGAGATAATCTAAATCGAATCGGTCTGAAAAAATTTATCGTTAGATTAATCGATGCATCGAAAAAATAATCGCTAGATAATCGCTAGTTTATCCCAGCCCTAGTGGTGATGTAATTATGTCTTTGTGCTTCTGTATATATATTTTAATATATATAAGTAGAAGGTTTCCTCTGCATTTTTTTTTTTTATTATAGAGCGTCTGCTTGTCAGAACACTACTGCTTTATCAGCCCAAACAACACCAGTCTGTCTGTTTCTTTAGGTTAATACTAACACACTTCCCATCTCTAGAGAACAGCAAATAAAAAACGCTATTATAAGGAGGAGATGAGGCATGCCGGGAGCCCACAAAAGAGATGCATCATGTGGCTTATTTAACAATAGCCACAGCTAGCCTGATGAAGAGAGATTATTGTCAGATGCCAGAGTGAAAATTCACAACATAACATCAGCTCAGAGGGCAGGACTACACAATCTATATTTGTGTGCATGTTTTAACCGTAATGGAACAACAGGTTTGAATCAAAGTAATGTTGAGGCAAAAAGTCATGAGTTCCCCAATCGCTTTCTCTTTTATAACAGTTTTTTCTCATTCTTCACCGCCTTTGCCTCTTAAAATACTTGCAACTTACAACATACAATGAGCACCACTGCACACCAAGAACCAAAAACTTTAAAAACAAAAACAAAAGAGTCTGATGATGCCTGTGTCTAGACAAAATTTAATGAATTGAATTTAATCATCCAAATGGTATGAGCTGTGGTCAGGGTAAAACTGAACAGAGCATGCTATGAAAACACTGATAGAACAGTAAAAGTTTATAAATATCATAAAGTGACAAGTGTGCAATTGAAAGCAATGTTTGGGGAGTTTGCAGGACTACTTTCAGGGGTATGCTTTCAATGTGTTTCAGGCTTAAATGCTTTTTGAAGAGCAATGTATATGGGAACTTTGGTGTTACTTTTTAGAAAAATAAATTATTTTTAAAAACACTTTCACATTAACTTATTTAAATTGACCACTAATACTGTCTAATAGTAGCCAATCATTTTAAAGCTAGTTTTATATAGCTAAATAAACAGTAAAATCACATTTTCACACTTTTTGCATAATTTAGCAAAATTATTTGAAATAAATCAAAATATGCTGTTCTTTTACCTTGATTTTTCATCACGTCTCAAATCTCAGGTTGAAAAAACATTTTCTAAGAACCTTTTGTTTTTCAAAAGAAATAAAAATAATAAATGAATAGTTTTTCAAATGTAATTCTTATAGTTTAAGGTTTGAAGACTGGGTTTTCAAGTCAATATGATCTTCATATAAGAACCTTGACTGTCTTCATAAGCGATGCATTACAATTAATTACTTCAATGGTTTTTAAGGGCAGTGCAGCTGTGGGATGTGCATGGATTTAAAAGTTAAATGCAGGAGAATGTATTGGACTGAATATCCGCCACAGTGAATAAAAGCTGGCATGTAATCAGTGGCAAAGAGGTAAAAAAAACAAAAACAACAACAACTCCAGAATTAACTGCAACAGTCCTGGCATCTCATCCACTAATGAATCATATCTTACTTTTTAGACATGGTAGAACTCATTTCATCTAACTTCTTAGAGTGCAGTGCCATCAAATTAATTATTAATAAAGGATGGGATATTATAACTCAATTGTCAAATCATTGCTGTCCTTTTCAAATCCCTCTGTCTCCCTCCTCACTTTTGTCTTCCGTCTTCATCTTTTTCTCACACTTGTACTTTTAATCTATTACAGAGAGTTACACGCTGTCACGGTTGCAGTTGAACAAAATCATTTGCTTGTGGTTTTTTGAAGTTGGTCGGAGGTTTTATTTCGGGAGTGGATCCCCACGGGTGTCTGGTATGCAACTGTGGGGCCAACTCAACCAAAGCACAGAGGCACGATGCGGGTAATAACAAAACACATAAACCTTTACCACTTACATGAATAATACATGTCATCTAACAGAGCCCACCTTTTCTTTATGTTGCTTGGATCAGTGGGCAGAAAGAAGTGATGAGTTTGGTACCACTCACAGCAGCCTGTTGCCACACACACACCCACCCACACAAGTCAGCATGATGCAATGTGACCCCAGCGTGAGTGGCAAGAGGAGAAGACATGGCTTCATCAGGACTTACCGAAGACATCAGATCTCAAAGCAATACAGTACAGGTGAGACACACTTGCAAAGCCAGATGGTAAACACGCACACACAAAGAGACTTAATGCACTACAGCTGTAGAACATTCTGTAGGTGTTTTTACCATGCAGAATCTACATTATTGTAAGTGAAGGAGGCAACTCAAGCATCAAATGTTCAGTTTTTGCACAAATGTAAATTCTGTCATCATTTACTCACTCTTATATCATTCCAAGCCTGTATGATTTGCTTCAACCTGAGAAACGCAAATGGAGATGTTTAAAAGAATGTTCGAGCTGCTTTCGACCATACACTAAAGTCACTGTCAGAATATATATATATATATATATATATATATATATATATATATATATATATATATATATATTTTTTTTTTTTTTTTACATAATAAAATCCAATACCAGGGATTTTTTTTACGGTTTTGATTACACAGATTCAAATACTGTATGATGATCACTTTAAAACTGGGCTGGGCAAACTTTTTGATCCAAGGGCCACATCAAGTTTTTTTAATATAAGTGAAGGGCTGCACAGTATATGCATGACAAATGAAGCTTTGACATTTGACATTGACATACATGACAGCTCTATTCTTGTACTATCTAGCTTAAGAAAAGCTATATGACATTTCGCAGAAAGCTGCTATTTTTGCAGAATTTACACTTTACAGATTCACTATTGATAGAGATGCTGTTTCTGATAAATTTTGAGAGACGAACATACAGTAGGTAATTCACTCACACTTGATCTCTCCGTCCCTCATAACTGCATCTGCATATCATATTAATGGCTGAAGCCTCCATTCTTACCATTAAATTACATTTTTATAATCAGCAATGGGATTTTGCGATAGAGAACACTGTAACAAGTTACATGGATTATGATCAATGTTTATTTGCTGTTTTGGGATGTAATATAATAAATTAATGGGCAAGGGGGACATAAAAATGTATTTTGCATATGTCAGAATAAGAGGTAAATCCGATCCTGAGAATATTACTGAGCACTTCAAATGACTTGTTTTATTTTAAAAAGAATTTGACAGACATTGCCATTTAAAAATGTGGGGTCAGAGTGAATTTGTATAAACAATGTTTTTTTGTTTTTGTTTTTATTCAGCAAGCACACATTAAATTGATTTACAATAAAGACTTTTACATTGAAAATAAAAAGTAGAAACCTATTTTAAATAAATGGTGTTCTTTTGAACGGTATATTAATAATAAAAATTAATATATAAATAGATTATATAAATATTACCTGACCACAATTATTTTAATATTACCTGACCACAAAATCAACATGTTAGAATGATTAGAATGATTTCTGAAGACACTAATCAATAAAACTACATTTAAAAAAAATACAATCAAAATAGAAAACATTGTAATAATATTTCACAATATTACTGTATTTAACTTATCAAATAAATGTAGTCTTGGTAAGCAAAATGGACAGTTACAGACTCCAAATGACAGAATGGTAGTGTACTTTATTTCATTCATTTATAATTTGTTTATTTTTTTTCAATATTACTTTTCTCTGAACTTGGAGATTTGACTGCTGTAGTCAAGAAGAACTTCATTTTGGTCTTCTCAGAAATCTCCTATATGGCTTCAGAAGACTTAAACAATAGTGTAATAATAGTCATATGGACTACATTAATGGTATTTTTGTGACTCAGAAAAGAACACACACACACACACACACACACAAAAAGTGATACACTGATCTGCAAGACAACAGCTGTGTGTGGTCATGTAAGACAGGGGCCCTTCTGTCAGTGATATGCTCCTGTTTATGGACTGACAACAGCCTTACATACAGAACCCAGTACCAGGACCACAAGCTGCCCCGAACATCGCCTTACTAAGACGTGACTGTCTCCAGCCTTGGCCAACCAAAACCACACATTGTTCCTCCGTTGGCCAGAGATATGACTGGGG
Organism: Carassius auratus; assembly: GCF_003368295.1. Taxonomy (NCBI): domain Eukaryota; kingdom Metazoa; phylum Chordata; class Actinopteri; order Cypriniformes; family Cyprinidae; genus Carassius; species Carassius auratus. The sequence continues at coordinate 241,038 of NW_020523380.1, forward strand.
AGGCAGACAAAAAGTGAATTGGTTGACCACAAAAAAAACCCCCACACACATCAGGGTTTTGGCTTTCACTTTAGTCGAACAGTACATATCCTTTCACGGATCATATTCATATCACGGCTCTTTTCTCACTTTGCACCTTCTATTTATTAATTGATCCCCCCGAGTTTAGTTGGAATTGGAGTGATTGTACTGTACAAAGGTAATAGCTCTTTTGTCCTGAAAACCAGTTCTCTCATGTAATTGCTTTGCCCAGCACGAAAACATATCATGTAATGCAACAAGGGAGCACGTTCCATCTAGTTTCAGAGAGAACGTTTCTCAAGGTTAATGTAAACAGGTTTCTTTGTATTAGTCCCAGTGCAGGGAAATGGAGAGAGGTAAAGAGGCAAGGAAACTCAAAAGAGGCTTTTTTCGCCACATATTACTATCTGCTGAGTGTGTTAAGGTCAAACAGAGAGTATTTGACTCCACACATAAAATCCGTAAGCACGCATTTTCTAAAATACTGAAAAAGTGGAGCAGCTTCCTGTAAAGCCATTGCACTCTAATGCTCTTTTCATTCAGGAAGCAAGATGTACGACTGTTTTTCTAGTCCACTAATACCTTACCACGACAGTCTATTTGAGTTTGTATGCGTAAATACACAATAGTGTGATGGTAAAGGACGTGTGTGTATGTGTTTGTGTTACCAGGGGCCAGTTGCATTATCTGTGGTGTGTACCAGCTGATTGTAATTGGTGCTGATGGGTGACAGAACCCTGCTCCCAGCTATGTGGTGACTGTGGCAGAGGACACTGATAGGGTGCTCACTTAAGGTGGCACAGTGTCCTGGCCTGGGCTGGCATGGTACCCCAACCCTAGGAATAGTTCCCACCCCTGTCAAGACGCCAGTGGGGCTAACAAGGGTGAGGACGTACTGTTTAAAAATGCCTCCACATCAGGGATTCCATGAGGGGTTTTCTACATTCCATGTTTTCTATTTTTATATATTATAAAAACTGTTGAATATTGACATGTTTTAGTTAGTGTAAAACATGACATTTCCTGTTGCCAACAGGTGGATCTATATTATTATGTAGATGTCTTACCAAACGTGAATTGTGGGGCAGATTGGACATTGTCATTTTTGTTTAAGTCAGTGTGAAACAAGTAATTTCCTGTTGCCAGAGCTGTCGCTATGATTATAACAGAATAATGACCTTAAGATGTTTTCAGGCCAGGAATCTCAACAAAACATGTAAAGTTTCTGGCAGATCGGACATTGTATGACTGCGTTAAAAAAAACTTTCTTTTCCATGGTGAAACAGCTAACTTTGACAGGTCATGAGGGACACACCCTTTAATGAAAACTCAAGATTCTTGCAATTTAACATGAAAGTTCTAGGAGTTTGTTAAAATACAACACCTGAAAATGTCAAAAACGGCACAAAATTTGCAGAGAAAATAACGAAATAACAGACTTCCTGTTTGGTTTCGGATTTTCCTCCAGGTTACTTTTTTCTCGATATTGGGACATTACAAGTGTCAAATTTTTTGTACATGAAATGTAGAGCAAGGGGCACTTCATTGAAAGTGTATAGGTGGTGCAATCGAGCCATTATTCAACACCTACTGTAGATTTTGAAATCTATATCAGATGTAAATTGATAATGATAATCGATGCTTGGGCCCTAATAATAATAATAATAATAATAATATTAACCGACCCCCATTTTTTTATTAGCAGTGTATAATTAAACTTTTTTATATAAATAATTATATAAATTATATAAAAATATAAATCAATGTATCTGATAATTCATTAACATCAATTAATAATGGATCTACATGACTCATGCAGGTTCAGAGTTTTATTCTTGGTATTGAATACCAATCTCAAATCATCTTCACACATTATATATAAAGAGTGTACTTCGAGCATTGGTCTGATACTGGCGAAGGAGACGAGATCATCTCACAGCATTAAAGGGACAGCGCACTCCCTGCCTGTTTGTGAAGCATTCATACAGCTGTTACCGATATGAAATACATGCATTACATAAAGCTCCCTACAATTCTACTGTGTTGGTGCATGGTCATATCTGATCTTAAGAGAACCACTGGGACACGGGAAACGGCACACCAAGACCAGTGCTACAAATTAAACTTTTCCAAAGTGGAACTACTGAGATTTATAATTAAAAGGGAATGGTGAGAGTCGTGTTTTTCTCCATGCTAAATTAAGCAAAAACTAATAATTCTCCCACCAGGAGAGGAGTGGAAGACCAACCTCGGGCCCAGAAGACGAGAAAGCCCATATGGGAAGATCTGCCTTGCACGGACACTGATACACTACAACTAATTCCAGTGTAAATCTCAGATGTAATACAAAAACATCAAGGTTCACATCATCATCGTCCGTCTTCCTCCAAAGCTTAAATTAGCAGAGATTTAAGATCATGGTTGATTTTTTTTTTCTGAGATATAAAAAATGGATTAAATGAAGCTGAAGTTGGCTTTAATGAGCCCAGTCGGGACATGCTGAAAGCTTTGAGGAGAAGCAAGCGCCGGAACACCTCCCAGAGCTGCATCCGCTCTTGGCGTCAGCAACCACAGCAATGCCACAAGCCAAAGTCCAGAGAACACACTCCACCTGGAACCACACACTCTCTCTCTCTCTCTCCCTCTCCCTCACTGGTGTCATGGAGCAGTGGTTCTTAACCTTTTTTTCTACCAGGCCGCACTATGGTCCAAGTATAAGTCTTGCGGGCTGCACGCTTATAATTTACATATTACTTTACAATATTATAGCCTAAATATCATGATTCCTAATCGATAACATTCATTGAAATAAATAAATAAATAATTCTACTCCCCATAAATAAAACACCTGATGCTGTCGGGAGCTGACCAGTTAAGTGAAATTCGGCTCGAAAGGAGTAACAGTGCAATGGAGTTGCGATTGTAAGATGCAGTCTGTAAGACGTGCACGGGGCAAACCGAAACTGTTCTTGTTTGTATGTGTTGATTCACTGGCATTAAAAACACATTTGTCCATTCTGATGCTCAATTTGACCGAACTAATGGCTGTTGATTAATTCAATTCTGCCAAAGTTCACGCTTGTATGTGTTCGTGCGGTACGTTATGCGAGTAGGTCTGCTCATGTCTGAAAATAATATATGAAAAACAAAATTATTTTACATTAAAAATATTAGGCTACAGCTTATATGTCTTTAGTACATTTTTTAATTAGTGTAAAAACTAAAATAAATGGTAAAAAGGATTTATTTATTTTTTTGTCCAGCATAGTGGGCCACATTTGAATTCATGACGGGCCGCATGTGGTTAATAACCACTGATATAGAGTAATTACAGCTTTCAGGCCACTCGCAGAAATATTGTTGAAATCATTTGTATTGTTATAAATGTCTGTACTGATCATTTTAGTGGATCCTTGTGGAATTAAAGTAGTAATTTCTCTTTTTTTTTCCCAAGTAGAAATACACTAATCAATCTGTAAAATCAAGATTTGAACATTTGCTGTTTACACTATGTTTGCTTAATAAAATGCAGGCAGTTCAGCCTATCACCATGATGACAGTGTTTGCACGAACCAAATGTAAAAATAACCAATTAGACAACTTTTAAACTTCAAGCAAGTGATGTGGCATTTCAAAACTGGAGCACTCCCATTATTATGAACTAGGCAGTCTACACCACTATACTTTATTTACACTTTAACCAGGGTTAGAAGGGGATAACAAAAAACGGTGAAAGAGTAGGTACAAGAAAAAAATAAGATAGTAGAAAGGGATACAAGGTGAGGAGGGATGAGGCCCTCGCAGGTAGCTCTGGACCGAAGCCAAGGAGAGGTCTGGCACATTCCTCAGCGCTGTCATTTACAAATAGCCCAGATTAAAATACCTCACCTTAATAGTACATACCAAACAGACTGGCCTCTGGGGCATGACAGGGAAATGCAGGACAGGGGAAGTGGAAAACTGGTCAGAAACAGGTATGGAATGAAATATAGAAAGCACCAAGTGAACCTTTTTATTAAATAAATAAAAAAAGATAATGACAGACAGACAAACAGACAGATAGACAGATACATAAATACTAGCTTAATGAATAAGGTGTCGGAGTGTGTGTGTATGTGACACGAGTAATGCTAGCTCCCAATACTGAAAAATGACCTGTCTGTCCAGCCCTGGCTTGTGTCTGCCTAGCAACTTTCCACTCAAGAAAACACAGCCTATGACAGTCTGTGTCATCCCTTCATTACAATCACCAGACACCAGCCCATCTATACTTTATATATAAAAAAAAAAAAAAAAAAAAAAAGGTGGGAAGTCGTGGCCTAATGGTTACAGAGTGGTTGTGAGTTCGAGTCCCGGGCCGGCAGGAATTGTGGGTGGGGAGAGTGCATGTACAGTTCTCTCTCCACCTGCAATACCACGACTTAGGTGCCCTTGAGCAAGGCATCGAACCCCCAACTGCTCCCCGGGCGCCGCAGCATAAATGGCTGCCCACTGCTCCGGGTGTGTGTTCACAGTGTGTGTGTGTTCACTGCTATGTGTGTGTGCACTTCGGATGGGTTAAATGCAGAGCACAAATTCTGAGTATGGGTCACCATACTTGGCTGAATGTCACTTTCACTTTCACTTTCACTTTCACTACATCACATGTGCATACGGTACGTGTGTCTAGACATTGGATGGGCGTTCTGTAGACAGATACTGTTGATGGTGCATGCAAACTTAACTATGGACATAGACTCTCAAAAAAGCGTTTAAACTTAGAAACACTGTTTTCTTTTCTTTTATTATTTATTTATTTTTCTTTGATGCGTGAGAAGTTTTTTTTTAGTCTGGGAAGGCGAGGGCAATGTCACACTTAACATGAGCGATCGATCTAGTAAGACATGCAAAAACTACTGCAAGCTATGATTAAATTTGATTTAGAACACTTAAAGCCTTTATTGTCACAAAATGTAAGCTTGAAAAACAGCAAGAGCATATAGTGGGGAAAAAATTGGAGAAATAAAACAGAATGAAATAACAAATAAAAATATATACATAAATATAAAGCACCAATCGAATGATGAAAGGACTCAAAAAATTATATATATAATATATAATATTATATATATATATATATATATATATATATATATATATATATATATATATATATATATAATATTATAAGTTATCATATGTAAAGGGAAAATCCATTTTATTACGGACTAATTAAAAAAAAAAAAAAAAAATTATATATATATATATATATATATATATATTCATAAACACATTTGCTGAAAAAAAGAATGCTAATGAGCCAATAGGTAAAAACAGGAAGAGCATATGGAGGTAGATGAGGTGAGGTGCCTGTGAAGGACAAAAAGCTGCACTGCATTTTCAAACTTAGTGACAGGACAACTCATATTTCTTCCTGAAGGCCAGACAGTGCTTATCATTAGCAGCTCCACACTGCCTGAGAGACAGAGAGAAGGAGAGAGATAAAAGCCTGCCCTGACCTGCTGGTTCTGTACATAAACACCTGATCGTTATCAGTGAGACTGTCATGTTCCATCACTCCATTACAGCAAGTGCCTCTGGGACACAAACACTACACACATCATTCATTCATTCACTCACTCACTCACTCCACACCCTGTCTCCAACATAACCACACCAGACGCTTAATAAACACACTCTGAAATACTGTACTCAAAACACTCATACACACCACATACACATTATCTCTTAAAAAATAAAAATAGCATAGTTGCTGTAACATGTCAAAAAGTTTCAGCAGTAGTGTGACAGTATACTCTTGTGAAACTAACTAAAACTGCATCATAATTATAAAAGAAAAGACTTCATGTTTCTTGGGTGCCAAATTTGCATTTTAGAATGATTGCTGAGTAATGGCTGCTGAATTTTTTTATTTGTCATCATGGGAATCAATTACATTTGAAAATAAATGACGACAAAAAAATATATATACAGCTATTTTAGTAGTATATTCAACGTATTATTCTGTTAAATTAAAATATACACTACCATTCAAAAGTTTGGGGTTGATTTGGGAAATGTTTTTGAAATAAATCTGTGCTAACAAAGGCTTCATTTATTTGGTAAAAATACAGAAAAACAGTAATGTTATGTAATATAATTACAATCTAAAAACTTAAATAAAAGAGCAACTCTTTACTTCATACAGATTCCTGTTCTTAAAGTGAATTATTCAATGTACATTATTCCAGAAAAAAAGTGATTTTCTTTTATTAATCATTTTCCTTACACATGCATTGTACACTACACTCTAAAGTTCATGTCCAAGATTTTTTCAAATATGCCGACTAGACACATCCCAGATACAGACCTACTACCAGCATAATTAGACATCTCCACTTTCAGATTTAGTGAAAGTAAAATGTCTCCACCTAGTGGTGGGAGGACTAAAGCTACCATGAATTCAAACAAAGATCCCAACAACAATGAAAACACCTTTGACATCATTCATACCAAGCATCTCCATGATGATCAGCTCGATCATGTTTAAAACATATCAGAACCTCTCACTTCACACACACACACACATTTGTACACACATGTACATAGCCAGATGTATGTATATATATGCGTTTGACTGAGGTATATGTTTGGTAGAAGGATGAGTGTGACCCTTGCGGCTGCTCTCCAGGGCATAAATAAACATGCTGGTGCTGGGCACCCCTCTAATCACAGGCCCTGAATCAAATTTATTCCACCATTAATATTTTAGCACACAGCCATGTGAGAGAGCATGAATGATTAATTTAGACATCACCTCTGTCACAATGCGTTACCCATCTGGCCCCTCATCCACCTTTGAGAATACTAAACAAAGACTTTTTTTGAGTTTTGGCATTAATGTCTAGCTTTGGGGGTATGGACATTTTGGGAATGTATATTCATATCCTACTTCCACTGCAAAATATATACATGCAAGGAGAACTTCACCACCAACAAGAACATATACTGCTTCGTTATCAATAACATCATCAACAAAAAAACGAAAAAAAAAAAAAAAAACAGGCCTGTCTTTAATGTTTCATCAAAAACTATTTTTTCCACCTCTAAGACAGCTTTCCTTATTGGCTTATATCACCAAACTATTTAAGTTTCAACCAGGCGGCAACCTCCAGCTCTCTCTGGTGAAGCCCATACGGAAGGGACTTAAACTGTAATTCATCAACTGGCCGGTAGAGGCTGGCTGCAAAAGAGAGTCAATCCCATAGACTCCCCATGTTAAAATGCCCAATTTTAGAGCATAAAAAACAGTTTATAGCCTGGTTAAAAAAATTATTTTTGTCTATATTGCTTACTTTGCCCTTCTTGGCAACTGTGAGGGGGGTGAATATTTTTATAACTGCTGTCACCGCCGTCGAGCTAGGTGGGCGTGGTTTCAGCTGGATGGCACTCTGTGACGCACTGCCAAGATGGCAACAGCCACCTCCGCCCACTTTTGGCTTCAAAAACGATCTTCGGAAACCAATGGGTCATGTCACGCACACTACGTCCAAGTTTTTATACAGTCTATGGTTTCAACCAATTGGAGTCAGCAGCGTTTGAATAGGGGAGTGGTCAAACTCCTATAACACCTACAAATATATGGATGAAATTAGGAATGCACTGATGTTAAAGGTCCCGTTCTTCGTGATCCCATGTTTTAAACTTTAGTTAGTGTGTAATGTTGTTGTTAGAGTAAAAATAATATCTGTAAAATTCTAAAGCTCAAAGTTCAATGCCAAGCGAGATATTTTATTTAACAGAATTCGTCACTAAAAACAGTTTTTTGACTAACCTCTGCCCACAGGAATACACAAAAAAGGGGGCGTGGTCTTGTTGCGCTCCGACGGAGAAGAGGAAGAGCTGCGTTTGTGTTTGTCGACCTGTCGTCGAAACGCAGTTATTTTCATCTCGGAGTCCAATCACCTTTGTTTGGGCTTCTCAGGGACGCTGTACTTAGAGATCAATGGTTACAGTTTATGTTTAACTCGGTTCCCAAAAATTATAATCCACTTGTAAAACTATGTGCAGCACATTTTGCTGAGGACAGCTTCCTCAATCTCAATCAGTTTAATGCCGGATTCGCACAAAGATTATTCTTGAAAGATGGAGCAGTTCCCTCTTTGTCTGGAGAAGGCGTTGTTTATGGACCACAACCGATAAGTGTATTTTATTATTTAAGTTGGTGTATTTAACAGTTTCTGTAACTTATTACACAAAGGGCAAAGCTGTTTAGCTTTGTTAACTAGATGTAAGGGCTGTGCAAAAAAATTGAATGCGATTTTCATGTGCATCTCGTCAGTAAAGGCGTTCTGTGCTTAGAAGTACATCTCCAGCACGTGGGTTCAGATCAGGATTGCAGTTTTCAAAACAAATCCTGCCCCAATCACAACAGAGGAACCGCTGGCACAATCAGAACTCGTTACGTATTTCTGAAGGAGTGACTTCATAGAACAAGAAGTAATCAGCCCGTTTTTATGACAGTGAAAACAGCAGTATACAGATAGGTGAATAGTGTGAAAATTACTGTGTTTTTTTACACGCGAAACATGAAACATGAAGTTATATTGCACACTGTAAATACAATCAAAGCTTCAAAAACGCACGAAAAACGGGACCTGTGCTACACTATTTTACTTAAATGCTACACTATTTTATGCAAAGACATTAGAACAAATTCATTCAAATTTCTATACAAAATTGACCAAATAAATTAAAATAAAACAAAATAAAAACAAATAATTCAAATAAAGATTAAACAAAATATTTAAAAATAATTCAAATGCTATACAATTTTGAGCAAATAAATAAAAAATAAGACAATCAAAAATAATACATAATCAACAATATTTTGTCCAAAACACAAAATGAAATCTTTAAAAAACTAAAAAAAGAACAATAAAAATCACTAAACATTAACATCATAATAAAAATAAAACACTAAAATCAAACTTTTTAAATGCTGCAAGTGAATAACATCATAAAAAGGAAATGATACTGTTGATTTTAATTAACAGATGACGATCTGTCGCCCTAAATTTTGACATTTACGCTACTGAACACTCACGTATCCTATCTTAGGTCTTTGCAAATGTGTTATCCTGTCCAAAAGTTATCATTGCACCATTGCAGTCCCTGGCTGTGCGCCTTGTCCTTGGCAAACTCTCTTGTTGTGAGACACACACACACTTCTCAACAGGCACTGATTGGGTTTAGCTTTGGGTCCTGCTTGTCTAGTAAGCAGAGATCACAGATAACATAGAAAACACAATCATGCCACCCCTGCCATCTCAAGGGCCTAAGGGTTTGGGCAACACAGCGTATGTGTGTGTGTGCAGTACCTGTCGAGACAGAAGCTGTCATGAGAGGAGGAGGAAAGTGTCACTGTAGTGATGTGTTGGCATGTGCCCCCAGGTGCTTTTAAGTTGGTTGTCATTTTGTTATTCCTTTCTGTCTCTTGGCCCATTATTGAAATAAATAACTGAAAAAAATTAGTCATGTCATTCAGAGCTGAGAAAGACGGATGAAATCACACTGACATTTGTCACAAACACACCTCGCTTCTGCGCCTCCTCAACAGCCCTCTCTAGAAACCTTAGCTTAGCATGAACCATAATCAGGCTCTATAGAGTATAACAACAAGGCCTAGCACCTCCCAGAGGCCTGATTCCTTAACACCATAACACAAGGTTAAGCTCAAATTTGCACCCCGCACATGATGCGAAGATCTGGCAGGAAGTAAATAATTTTCATAAAAGTCTACTACGAACGTCTTCAGAGACATCAACTGACGACTCTCACGCTACTATGTGGGAAACATGACAATAAAAAAGGCAGAATTGCGTAAAAAGAAAATCTACATCGACAATAGAGCACAGCCGGGTCAGGGAGCTAGTAAAGTAGTTCCTAATGGAAATGTGTGGGACCGGGAACAGAGGAAGGCCTAGTGCTCTGCTCTGCCCAAACGGGAACTCAATCAATATGTCATCCGCTACTGCGTTACTGGATGATCTTCTGCCAGGGGTTACCCTCAATCTCTGACAAAGCAGAGGAGGTGGATCTAGAAGAGGAGGAGAACAACTAAAAACTCCATCCGTCTTTCTATTTTCTTCTACGAGTGCAGCTTAGAAGCTATGGTAATAGATTTTGACATAGAGCCGGCAGGCCAAAGTGAAAAGAGGGAGCCGAGTGTTCAGTCGATATCGGAGTAGTGTGGATGGGCTAAACCCCTGGCACTCGTGCAGGCTGACCAGTGATCATTAGAAAGTCAATGAGTCCTCCAGTGCTTCAAGCCGACTTTCAGAGGGACAGAGTGAGGCATTAGCCTTGCAGGGTGCACCGCATGGATGCCCGGTAAACATCCAAACACACACAACCTGCTGCGTACAGGCCTGGACACACTCACAAACCTAAAAGAGAACTAAAATCCTCAACACGTACACTCTACTGACATGACGAGACGTACGCTAATTTCAAACATCGATGTAATATCTACATCAACCATATTTCTCAAATTTTCTTTTGCTTGACTCAGGTGTTGCATGTCTTCCCAAAGAAAAAAAGAACGTTAGTTTTAGCTTTATTAATCATAATGTATTAATTTGCTCCACCTCTTAAAAAAATTTCCTTTCAGATGATGTCACAAAGCATGCTAAGTTACCAATGAGAGACTGCATTTCGAACAGGGCGGTCTTTAAATTGTAAACTCTGGTATGGGAGGCCTAAAATTCAATAGATGAAATTAGGAAAGCACTGATAAATGGACGGTGTATGAATTTTATACCATATGTGACCCTGGACCACAAAACCAGTCTTAAATCGCTGAGGCATTTTTGTAGCAATTTGTAGCAAAAATTAACATTAAAAATAAAACACTAAAAAACTAAAATCGCAATGCTTTACATGCTGCAAGTCAATTTAGGCTCTATTATACATAATGGGCCCTATTTTAACGATCTGAAACGCAAGTGTCAAAGCGCGAAGCGCAAGTAACTTTGTGGGTGGGTCTCGGCGCTGTTGCTAATTTCCCGGCGGGATAAATGGCTCTTGCGCCCGGCGCAAATATAAAATGGGTTGGTCTTAAGTAGCTTCATTATTCATAGGTGTGGTTTGGGCGTAACGTGAAATAAACCAATCAGAACTTCATCCAACATTCCCTTTAAAAGCAGGTGCGCAAGTTCCATTATGGATTGCTATTATTATGACGTATTTACCAGGCGCACGCCAGGAGCGGTTCACAGCCGAGGAGACTTATGTTCTTGAAAGAGCAGTGAAAGACAGAGAAGTTGTGTTGTATGGGGATGGGAGAAACCCACCCAAAATAGCGTCGGTTAAACAGGCGTGGGAGGAAATAGCCACAATTTGTCAGATGTACTTATATACACATATGTCTTGCCACTATTTGGCCAACAGGTTAATATTTTTTTTAGTGTAACAATTTATGATTTGCAAAAATAACTGTTGCATCTGTGTAGATCACATGAGCAAAGTGTATGCGCGTTGTGCACGCTATACATTATGGTCAAGCATGCGCCCTTAAAATAGCATAATGAACAACGCGCAACGCGCCACTGACTTTAGACTAGGTTTTTTCTGGTCAGTGGCGCAATTGTTTAATGGAACAGCAAAATAGCACCAGGGATTGTTTGCGCCGGAACACGCCTCCTTTTTTGCGCTGAACCGCCCAGGGAGCGCAAGTTCATTCACTAGTTTAGCGACGTGCTTCTGTGGAGGGAAAAGCGCGCTTTGCGCGGGTGCAAAATAGGAATGACACATGTGTACAAAGTCAATTGCGCTGGGTGCAAGATAGGGCCCAATATCTTGGTAAATGGCTGAAAACAATAAATGGCCAATAAAAAAATTCTATACCATTTAGTCAAAATAAATGTAAAAAACAAAAACAAAACAATTATCAAAAACTAAAATTAGCTTAACATTAAAAATACAATAAAATTTGCATAATGCCAGTAATGTAAGCAAAGATAGATAACTGATATTAAAATAAAAAGTTATCACTTTACATTAAAATAACAAAACATTATACACTATGTAAATAAAGTGACATTGTTTAGCTTAAAATTACTTTTAACTGTTATTAAATGACTCATGTTGTTAAAGATTAAATGAGAGTTAGATGATGAAAAAGGCATCTAAATTCAAAATGAGTATGTGTAATTAAGTGTCCAAAATCAATCAAATCAAAATCTGTAAAATTGGTTGATATAACCGATAAAATCAAGTTCTGTCCTAAATTTTTCTTGTAGAAACCTAGTTTCATTCAAAAATGTCACATTATGGAAGTAAAATGGGTTGTTTTATCAACTTTAAGAACATGGTGGCATAGAGGACAGGTCTTAATTGAACACATCTTTTACATTATTGAGTATCTCCTGTCCTGCCCTGTGCAGCAGACACAGAGGTCCCTGGAGAGGACTCCAAGGTCAGATCAGATGCGGCCTTACACCTGCACCAATGTATATTTAACAGGCTCAACTCCAGCCTCTAACTCTCCTTAACTAAACTTACAACGGCCATCACTCAACTGTGGAAAACAGTGCTGTGTTTTAATCAGCTTTAGAAAAGCACCTTGCAACTTCAAGAACAAAAAAACACACTCATCAGTCAGATGGGGCTGCTGCATTGAGGTTGATTTGCAGAGCATGTGAGCAGATAGACAGGTGTTTGCATCACACTGGATGTGATGTGACTGGAAGCTTCTACTCGGTTTTCAACCCTCAGGGCCACCTTAGGTCTCTACCTAGTCTTTCAGTTAATGGGCTGCATAATGGCAAGTTTGACAGAGAGGGAGAGAGCAGAAGAAAGCGAGAGAGAGGGCTTAGTGAGTGACGTTTATTACCTTGACTACTATTGAACTCTATGACTAAAACATTCTCCATTCAGGCCTGCTCTCGCCAACTCGTCTACACAGATTCCCAATTTGAGACTCTGGGGGGAACGGGGACCATGTTAGGAGGAGGCTCTATTTGATGAGATTAAAGTATTATGTTCACAGGTCAGTCTTACATGCTCTCGAATCTGTCATGATGTTTACTGAACGCGTTTCCCTGATCTGTGAGCCTGGCTTGGCTTAAACACAGCTCACAGTGGTAAAGTAAATATCCCAAGACTAGCACACCTGGCCAAAAAAACTAAGGGCAAATAAGAGAATTCTGCTGGTGAGAGTAACAATACGCAGTGATCACTGGAGCTGAAAGAAGAACCTTTGACTCTATAGGAGGTTGGATCAACATAATATTGCATCAACATAATAGACGGGATGTTCGTTTTTACCTATTAATGTGTAGACGTGTATAACCATTGGGATTATGCAGTCTCTGCTGATATCTGACTGGCGAATCCTTCTCTTCAAAATTGATGGGTTGTTGGAATTTAGCCATTCAAATATTTGAACAGAACAGAAGCATATGCAGCACTAGATCATTTTGGATTTCATGTTGACCATCCAGTTGACATATCAAAAAGTGTTTGCTTATGTGTATGCAAATTAATCAGGTATGTCTGTTCATGTGTTGACAATAGCGGGGTTCTCTCATGTGCGGCAGTGTTTGTAATTGCGACTGATTCAGGTTGGGGAGGGCGGAGCGTCCAGCTCTGCTGCTAACAAGGGGATTCAGACTCATTGAGGCCCCACTGATGCCTCGCCATCCCTTTGAAGGGATTATTAACACATTTTGATTACTGTGGTCCAGTTGTCACAGAAAATATAACCTCCATCAGAGTAGGAAACAGACAGCCTTTCTGCCCTCTTTTTCATCTCTTACCCACTCTCAGCCCAGCCTGGCCCACTCAAAGCAATTCACTAATTACCACAACAGCCATCTAAAAACCACACTAATGCTGTATTAGCTTGATGGAGAAATTAGTTAGCCCCTCTCTCGCCTCCTTCGTGAAAAAGCCATGGTTATTTTCACATGCAGGATCAAACCAACGACGTTGTTCTCAGACCGTAGCACAAAGAGATGGAAACAAGTACGTCACAATTTTCCATTTTTAATAATTAATCTAGAAACGAATCAGGAGTAAGCACAGATGTTTTCATTGTATAAGATGACTCCACAAGCTTCAAAAGATTCTATAAGATTCACATGACTTCATCAATAATTGAACAAGTTTTAAATAGCTTTCTTAAGACACTTGCTAAGATGATTCCACAAGCTTCAAATGGCTCCATAAGAGGACTCAGCAAGATGACTCCAAAACTTTCACATGGCTCCATAAAATGACTCTAAATAAGAAGACCCATCAGAATTACTAAGGTCTAAGGTCTCGACGAACTTCACATGACTCTGCAAGTTGACTCTGTGTAAGATGCCTCCACAAGTTAACTCTAATGGTGCTTTTCCACTTCATGGTACGGCACGGTATGACTCGGTATGGTTCGTTTTTTTTGGGGGGCATCACTGAACTTGCGACACAAACACAACAGAACCGCTAGATTTATCCAGAGAGAACTTGATGGGGCGATGCAGAATAAACATTTTTTCAGGAGTTGCGCCAGTATGTGCAGCACAACTATAACGCCATGTGAATAATACTGCCCACTTCAAAGCGATACTAAACTGCAGTGGAAACGCAAACCGAGCCGAGCTGCACTGAGCCGTGCTATAAGATAATTCCAACAAGCTTTATATGACTCCACAAAATGACTCCCTCAGTTGACTCCACGCAAGATGCCTCCACAAACTTCAAATGACTCTATACAAGATGACTCACCAAAATGACTCCCTAAGATGAGTCTACAAGCTTTAAATGCCTTTCTAAATGACTTCCTCTGACGATTCCCTAAGATCGTGACTCCATAAGCTTCAAATGACTTCATATATGATGACTAAATGAGATAACTTATCAAAATAACACCAAGTCAACTCCATAAGATGATCCACCAAGATGAACTAAGACGACTCCACAAGCTTCAAAAGTTTCCACAAGATAGCTTCAAGAGTTAACTCCATTTAAGATAATTTTCCTAAATCATTCACCTGACTCTGTAAGATGACTCCTCACACAGTTTCACAAAGGTTCATAAAGTGCAATAATGTGACTACAAGCTCGTCAAGTAGCTCCATAAGAATGTTTTGTGAATGTACATGAAATGAAGAAAGGCTACAGGTGCTTAGCAAATTGAGCAAGGAGACTCTTTCCCAGAAACAGGAACAGCATGAACTGAACCATTACGGAGCTGTTAGACTGCACAAGTAATCAACAGAGCCATGAGTGCATGTATGCTACTCTCAATTTGGATCACTTACTGTGCCGTTAACTGTAGGACTCAAGGCCTAGGGATATTTCCAGATGGAAGACAAGTCAGCTGTTAGATACCTTTCACATAATAGAGAAAGAGCACATTATTTCTTTCTTCTATCATCCTTTACAAAAATATGCTTTACTTTTCCTTTGGAGCTCACAAAAGAAAAACAGATGGTATGCTTATGTACCACTTCACCATCTTTTCATGTGTCACCCTTTAAAGAATTCTTCCTTATCAAACAATGTTATAAGAACGAAACACCTGCTATACAAAGTGTTAATTTGAACAATAATGTTAATAAGAATGAAAAATGTTTAAAAACGTGACTAATCTGAGCGCACTGTTTATCGTAACTTATATTAGCTGGGCCGTTCACTAAATATCCATTTGCGAAACAAATCCCCATAAACATGCGAGGATGACAGAAACCGAGTGTGTGAAGTGTGCAGATGATCTGTGGCTGGCTAAGTAGCTCAAATCAAAGGACAGGATGGGCTGGAGTTAAGTAGGACAGGGCAGAACCGCTGGGAGGGGGTGGGGTGGGGTGGGGTGTTAAAAAATGGTGAGCAAGATCCGAGACTGGGAGAGAGGAAGAGAGTCAGGGATAAACATGGTGATCAGGTGTGAGTTGTGAAGAGGTAACTTCTGTTCACTGTAGTCCTCCTGGACATGAAGGGCCCAGACGGACAGAGCAGTGCCGGCTCAAATAAATCCAGGTGGCCCAAGATGCTAAAGCCACTCTAAATACTTCACATTTTCATTATGTCTGTTTTCATTCTCTCACTGTAGGACACGATTTAGCCAAACGTCTTCAGAAACATATGGCATTGAAAACATTTGGCATGTTGTGCATTTGTTGAAGCAATAAGAATCCTGGGAATATGATGATTATATGATACA
The DNA here is from genome assembly GCF_003368295.1 of Carassius auratus. Classification (NCBI taxonomy): domain Eukaryota; kingdom Metazoa; phylum Chordata; class Actinopteri; order Cypriniformes; family Cyprinidae; genus Carassius; species Carassius auratus. The sequence continues at coordinate 257,245 of NW_020523380.1, forward strand.
ACACATACACATAATACTTTATTTGTCGCTTCTATAGAAGTTGGGTTACATTTTTACATTTAATTTTTAAGCAAAATGTTTGGTTAGTCCAAATTTGACCCAAAGTTGGGTTGAAATAACCCAGCAGTTTTTAGAGTGGACATCTTTCCTGACTATTTTTATCCGACTGAGTCAATCATGAAAAGAAGCTGGCAATCTCTGGCAGGCAGAGGACTTAAGATTGCGCTTTTTCATGTGTAATTGAAATGAGTATGCAGCAGCAGATGGTATTGGGTGTTTCGTTTGAGATTTTTCAGAATCACCTTACCACGGTCAATGCGGTTATGCACGGCAACTCAGCCTTATGGGTTTGTTGATGAAAACAAGCTGAAACTGGGCAAAAATCTATACCATGAGAACAACTTTAAAATAGCCAGAAAATATTCCACCTAAATAATAAATGTAAACGTTTAAAAGTATATATAAAAAAAGTTTAACATTTTATATATATATATATATATATATATATATATATATATATATATATATATATATATATATATATATATATATATATATATATATATAGCCAAACATTTTATATATATAAAATGATATTAGTTTAGAAAATTTATTATAAAAAAAAAAGAAAAAATCTGACTTCTATTAAATCAGAAGTAAAATAATAATGAAAAAAATACAAACAATAACAAATATATAATATATATATTTTATAAACATTTATATATATATATATATATATATATATATATATATATATATATATATATATATATATATATATATAATTTATTTTTTTTAGAAATGATCGAATTGGCAACTAATCTGATATTGAAACATTAAATTTTTTTATATATATACTAGATATTATATTTTTATTATAATATTACATTTTTCATACAATATTTTATACAATAAAATATAATATATATATATATATATATATATATATATATATATATATATATATATATATATATATATATATATATATATATACACACACACACACACACACACACACACACACATTTATGAATTTATATTAAAAAACAAAATGAATCTACTTATGCACAAATGTTCAGAAGTCATTATTCAGCTGCTATGAATTACATTCCTACAGTAATAATAAACCACCTACTTTGAAACTTGAGTTCAAAATGTATTCATAAGCTTTTCAATTAAGATTTGGATGTTAACGCAGTACTTGAATGATCTATATTAAACAGCCCTTCTTTCTAAAAAAAAAAGATTTCCAATACGGTTATGATTATGACTTGGAGTCAAGGCACCAAACCACTAAGTCGACAAATCATTTGCCCACAAGCAAAAACTAAAAGTAAATTACCTTGACTATGTTGTATTCTAATCTAAAGAATTCAGTATCAAATATGGACACAGTGATTAAAAAAAAGGGCTGAAATGTTTACAAATGAAAGTGAATCTTTCCAGAGATTATCAGCATCTTGTTAAATTCAAATTGACATCAGAGCTGATGTGACAAATCCAAGTTGGCTCTTTTAAGGGGTAAATAATAATAACTGAAATATCATGCTGCTGATGTTCAGTATCGCCCCTACACACAGATCTGAAAGTACTGATGCTCTCAGCAGGGATTCAGCACTGACTGCACACAAACACACTCGGTCTCTCTTGCTCTTTCTCAAACAGACACACATATAAAAACACAGTGCTAAATAAATAAAACTCAAATGAGCTCCTAGAGTTGTAAGTAAAGCTTATCTTTTCAGGAACTTTCAGCACCCAGACAAGCAGACTTGAGCAGAGAGAGCTGAGTGGTGGAGGCCTCTTGTCCCCCAGTGTGGAGACGATTCTCGGAGTCCGTCTGTTTTTACGGTGGCTGAAGGGCGCAGCCTATCTGCCACAGTGTATATTGCATCCTCCACTCTTCTGACTATAATCAATTTGATCAAAAGGCAGATTTATTTCTGTGACAGTTAAACTGCACAAGACAACAGTCTCGTGAGTGAGTTTTGAGGTGCAATATAAAGATCTAGATATTTTCTATAGAAAATACATTTATTCTAAACATTACAAAATTAAATAATGAGAAGTGTACAGTAATTAAATACACTGAGCACCATAGGTGGCATTGATATCACCTCTTAAAAACGGTCGTGCAAACTTAATAAATATGTCAGGACGATGGCAGCAGGGTTTCTTGCACATCGCAAAATGGACTGCACGGCAGCCACCACATCGTATTTGCCAGGCACCCTCCCTAGACAAAAGTGAAGCTGTCCCACCGACTGACAGATGGAGCCCCCAGCTGACAGATCGGGCGATGTGTTTCATGTTCAGTGGGCGTCCTGAGCCCGCGGCCACACCAGCCCAGGGCGCGGCCCGCCGAGGAGGAAGCCACTTTGAGGGACGGTGTGAAACAAGCAGCCGCAGAGGGACAGACGGACAGCGCTAATGATGGGCTTTTTTTAGACGTTCCGCAAACTGTGGGGTGGTCAGCGTTGAGCTACGCCAAGTGTCACACATTGAGCCATATTTAATCTGAAAACAAATAAGATTATCTGTGCTGGGTTAACTAGCCATAACAAAGCTGGTCCAGCAGCTGTTCAAACTTATGATGAAGAAGAAAATATTGTGTTAACAGACTGAGTGTTATAAGAGAGTGACAAAAATACACAGTTGCTCAATATAAAAAAAAAAAAAGAAAAGGTGTTTGACCAAACCGTTTCAAAATATTTAATATAATACTGAAAATTATATATTTAAAAATGTAAATAATTATCATAAAATAAGTTAGCAATTTAAAATAAAAACATATTTAAGTTTTGAATCGGATTGTTGCTATAAAATAATATAAAATAAAATAAAAACTATATATTTTAAATATGAGTCAGACTGCTGCTATAAAGATTTAATTACTACAACACAATACTGGTGAAAAATTATATTTTACATTATATGTAAATAAAAAATTAAATTACATAAATATTATTATAATAACTATTTTTTAATAAATTAAATATTCTATGAGTGAAATTACAATTATAATAAAAAGCTTATTTTTATTATGTTGTTTTATATATATATATATATATATATATATATATATATATATATATATACACACACACACACACACACACACACACACACACACACATACATACATACATACACACACACAACAAATGGAACACTAACTATTTTAATTATATTTAAATACAATTATACTCAATACATACATCTATAAGTTAAATTACAATTATAATACAAAGCTTATTTTTATTTATTTTTTATATTTTTATAATTTATTTATTGTTTGTCTCTAATGTGAGTTTTTAGCATTGATAGACACTTCATTGACATAAAATCTATTCCTGCATCTAAACAAAAGTGGCATTTTTACTATAATGACAAATATTTAGCCAAGTCAACAAAATAAAAATCCAGGTTTAGAAGGAATGTTATCCACAAAAGCAACAAACATTTTCACTGTAATGCAGTACTCTGAATAGGACCGTTTCTGGTCCGATGCACCGAGAGACATAAATACAGCGAGAACAAACAAAACTGGAAGCTTGAGTAAAGCCTAAACCGCTGTCCTTCAGTACCCACTCCGCCTGTGTTTTTCAGAGCTCAGTCTGAATAGTTTCCTCTCTTAATCTCAGCCACCCAACTCACTGTGACTCCTTAGTGAATTACACCCACTTTTCAACTGCCATCAATCTGCTGTCATCAGTGTGTCACTCCCAACACACAATTACCGCTTATGATCCTCATTCCACAGTGACAAGGTACTGCCACTCCGACCCCCCCAGCCCCTCCACTTTTTCCTTTTACTTCATTTCACTTTTTCTCTCTGCTTTTTGATATTGCGGCGCCTCAGATGTGCCAGCACTTTAAAGCGGCCGATGAGGAAGCGCCCATGGGGGTCCTGGGTATTCGCTTTTGTCTTCCATTTCCTTCCAAAACAGTTTTATTTAACGCCATCCCGCTCGAGTGCCCTCTTTTACTCTCTTTCTGTCAACCAAAGGTCAATGAAAGACTGTTTGTGTGTGTCTGATATAAATAGAAACATATGATCTGAAATTAAAATACATTTTCTGTCTCTCTCTCTCTCTCTCTCTCTCCGTTTCTGACAAGTTACTTCAAAAAGATTTTGAGCCATTATTGCCACAAACAAATGATGATAAAATAAAATAAGCCAATATTAAAATAAGACTAGTCACATTTTACATTACAGTGCTTTGTAATTCTGCATCAAGTAAGCAAAACTAAGTACATGTAAAACAATAATAATAAAAACTAAAATAAGTATTATATATTTATATTAATTTATAAAAAATATTATAGAAATATGTAATGTGTATAAAATGAATATATTAATGTAGTAAATTATAAATACAGACAGAAGACGCATTAAATCTAATTATTGTGTAATTTATATGGAATTAATATAATTATAATAATAGCAATAATACTACCTATAAAATAAAATTTATATAATATAGATGTTATTCATTTAAATAGAATAAAGTAATATGCTTACTGTTGAATGCATACATTCAACCATGTACTTATAGAATAATAATAATAGTAATAATAATCATTTAATACGTATATTTTATTTTTAGTATAATAATAATAATAATAATAATAATTTACACTTTCATTCCATTAAAAAATATGATATAATTAAGCAATATGCAAGTGTTACCATAAGTTTTATTTGTGTTGTTTGATATGGAATTGCCTCTTTACATTTTTCATTCATTTCTTCTCAGCAACTAGAGGGACAAAAACATTATTACCATTATGCATATTCAGTGTGTTCTACTCTTTCCTGGGCTTCAATCCCACAAATCCAGCTTTGCTGTCTAAATTCTGCTCTTCTCATACTTAAGTTTGAGATTTTGATGCGTCTAGCTGGTGGCAAGTGATGCTGGAGAGGCTCATTCAAAAGACACAAGTGGGAAGCTTCCCTCTCAATCTGTCACTCAATAGTTTATCTAGAAAAATGGATCTGCTCCCCATCACCCCAAAGGCAAAAACCTCTCAAACTGCGTTAGGCGACTCAACAGTCAATAATCGCACTTAACATGAGCAAATATCGTAATACCGATTGGAATATATCAACAAGTCGACACCTGCACTCTCTTTTGGCAATCGCAGAAACAGATAAACATCAGCTAGTCTGCTGGTTCAGCTCTTGCATCAAGAGTCTGTTTGCAGGCTTTGCTATTGTGAAACTTTGGCCCTTTGTCTAGACGCGCTGAAATCAGTGAGTGCACCTCGGACATTGCAATTCAAGCGTAAACACTTTTGTGTGTCCCCATATAATACTGTTGCTCACAGACCCCAAAATCCTTGGAACAGCTGAGTCCTTCGGTGTCAAAGATAATAGCGATTTATTGCAATGTGAGGCTTTTTTTTTTAACCCCCCTCCCCTCACCTCCTCCCTTGCTCAAACCGATTAAAATTAAGCCGTAAACATGTGAGGACAGAATTAGCACATTTAGCGAGCCTCCTCTCCCACATCCCATTTTCGCTCCGGAGCGGCTGATCCCTGCAGCCGAACGCGGGTGCAATTTTAATGACGGGGACCGTTTTTGAAGTCCAGATGAAAAAAGCGGCGCTTGGCGTTTGTGGCGGCGCTAGATACGGCGAGGCCGGGTCCGCCGTGATTGGTGGGGGGGCAACACAAACTCAGACTCTGGGCTCTTCGATAGTATCGGTGTCATTTTCCTCTCCACGATAAGACGCCTTGCTGACAAGGCCCGATTAGGAGAGAGAAAAAAATCATTATTTCATCGCCTTTCATCCGCCGGGGGGGTTTCACGATAAACAGCTCACCCGTAGGTAGATTTACAGAGTCGAAAACCGTATATTACGCTCACGCACACATCCCATCACTTATATACATATTTCTATGAATCAATGTTTTACAAGAGATTTACATTGTGAATTCATATTTAAAAAGCTGAAAATATACAGGCTTAAGTTGTAGCCCAAAAAATCATACATTTTCAATGAAAAAATGCCCTCATTACAACACAAAAATCCACCATTGTCTTTAGAAAACCCACTCTAGCTAAGTTCCCCTTTTTGCATATCTGCAAACTCTGCTAGTGAAATATTTAACTCTTGTGGCTCTGCTCCATGAATCAAACAATTATCAAATAACGGCATATTCTTTTTGAAACACAATACGGCATTCAGATTTCAGCAAACTACAAAAACCCAAGTTATTTGGTATGCTATACCTCGAGGAAATCCACTTCGCCAAATTGTCCTCATTAAAGAGAAAACAGTAGCGATGTGCTGAAACTTTAAACACGACTATACAATGAAGGAAATCAACTGGAACGGCTAGACTGAAATAAATAATGAATGGCAATGAAACAGTTAATTACAAAGGAGAGCAAATTTAATTTAGTGGGATAAAAATGTTTCTTTAACCAGCACAAACAGATTTAAATGTATTATTACTATTATTATTATTATTACCAGATTAGAATTAAATATATGATTTTGGTTGAAGAGACGCAAATATTGTTTATAAATAACAGCAACTCTTCAGCAATAACTTTAACGTTGACATTTTTAATTTCATTTTTATTACTGGTATTCAATTACCCTGATTAATAATAATAAATATAGTGATTAATGTTTAAAGTGCGTAAGAATAAAAAGGCCATGGTAACACAAATAAATGACGGTTAAGAAAAAATGGAATTCCATTCAAAGACACAGGTTATCGGTCTCAGAAATGGCATAAATCGAAACGAAAGAGTTGAGGAGAGAGATGAAGGAAAAGGAATGAAAGAACGGTAACACGGAGGAAAAAGAAAAAGAGCTAGAAACAGTGAACCGGAGAGACGGAGACAATCGCGTGTCTGTTACTGGGACACTCAGACACCCATGGACTAACACAGCATGTCTTAAAGCCGTGCTCATGCTCAAAAGGAGCAGCGTTTCTTCATGTTTACAAAACATATTTATTTATTTCTTCATTCAATCGTTCATTTTGTTATTTATTTCTATCGGGGGCACTCTCAGCTCCTCCGTAAAGCCTGTGACAACATTAACTTCTCTCCCCCCTTGCATGCTCTTTTAATTCCACTGCAGAAAAAAATCAAACCGCTCTCAAACAAATTGATGTACTCTTTAATACAGTCATCACATCATCACAGCGTCCTTGCGTCGTCTGCCTTGGTGACAACTGCAGGGCTGCTTAGCTTAGCCGCCATGGCTACTGCTTTATTTGATCGCTTCAATGATTTATCACAAAAAAGGAAGTAGAGAGAAAGAAAAGAAGGGCCTCTCGATTGAGTCACTGGCACCTTTGATTGACAAGGCCTAATCAGCTTATCTGGCTGCTAATAAAGATGATGGCCTGCGGAGACACTCTCTACCTGGCTCTGTGTGAACTTTGGGCCCTGGTGAGGGCCCCAGGGGCCAGGCCCCGACCCACTCTGCTTATCTAAACACTGCTGAAATCAATCCCTAATGAGCTGGTTTCATTTTGCCCCATCGATCTGCTGCGTATTCAAAGGCCACCGCTCTGCTCCTTACACACGACGTTCTCGCGGCTCATTTGTTCCTATCGGACACTCCAGTAAAATTAATTTTGATTAATTAATAGATTTTGAAGTCATTCTACAAACTGATTAAATTGGTATCATTGGAAAAAATACAATTAAATATTCTGAAATCTTTCAACAATCCCAAATGTAATAGATAACAAAAAAAATAATAATACTAATTTTGCAAATAACAGAATTATACCCCCTAGGTAATTTATTTTCCTCCATACAAAACATCTTTTTCCCACTTCCTTGACTTTCATACACAGCCGGGCACTTCTTTGATTAGGGTTTATTTAACGCTCGTGGGCTCTGGGACATCTCTGATTTAAATGCCTTTAAATTGGCTGCTTTGCTCCCTCCTACTGTACTCCAGGCTCTTTTCAGGCCGGCGTGCCTCTGGTTCAGGCAGCTTTAAAGTGGGTGCCCTCTCCTAATGAAGACCCATACTTTATTTATGAGACAAACAGTTTGGTAAAAAGCTCTGCATGTCCAGAGAGCACTCTCAATATCTCTCTGAGGGCCTGGAGTGCTCCTGACATGCTGCTAGTGCAGGACTGAACACACCAAAACACTCTTACACACACACACACACACACGTACACACACACACACACACACAAAATCTGATTAAAATTACATAATAAAATATAGCTGCAAGCAGCGATGGCGGGCTCAAGCCGTCAGTGCAACGCCACCCCGGTGGCATCAGGAAAACTGTGCCTAGCGGGCATAAGCATTTACAGTAACCCTCTGGCAATCAAGTTTTAAGGGATACGGCAGTTAAAGGGTTAATCCGACCCATCTAGACTTTGAAATCACATACACAGAACAATATATATAACTTTAGTAACACTTTATTTTAATATGTATATAAATGTATAAGGTGTGCATTGTAGCTGACACCTAAATTAACACATTAAAATTGTTTTATGACTGCAAGTCTTTCTCCTCAAATGCTATTGAGCTTCAAATTTGCTTTTGAGTCCATGTGAAAAAGTAGCATAATTTACATATGACTTACAGTTTGTTTTAATAAACATCAAACATTTAATTTTATTGTGCATTATAGCTGTCACGTAGATGAACAATTACAGTTGTTTTTATGACTAAGTCATACTCTTCAAATGCTACTGATGTTAGAAAAGTGTATAACAAGATCACATATAACTTTAGAGACGGTCCCTAAATTTGAGACTCTCGAATGTCCAATGTCAAGCCAAATTTATGCCTGTTTTTTTTTTTTTTTTTTTTACTTTCTCTAATTTACTTTTCTCTGTGCCTGATTGCTTATGTCCTTTACCCGGGCTGATGTCCATCCAAAATTCAAAAATTTAGCCGCAAACATGAGGTGCGAGTGATCGCGAGCGCGGATGGGAGAATGGTGAATGTTTTTTTTTTTTTTTAGCAACTGGGATGGTGTCCCCTCTGGAAGTTGGTGCCCTATGAAGACTGCATACTCTGCATATAGGGAGTCGCGGTACTATCTGGAAGATATATTCCTCAAACCGTTGTTCAAGAGGAGGGGATGCTAGTCCTTCAAGAATCACTCAAAATATTCCGTTCATAAAGCCAATATATAAATTCTTAATATATAGTATTCCACAGTACATCATGTTATTCTAATTAAGTCCCTTTTTTTGGAATCTTTTACATCTCTCAGAACCTGACACATTGTAATTCTGAGAGTCCAGGAAAGTTGCAGTTTTGGAAAATGGTGGCACTCTAGACTAAATGCTCCATTATAGTGTCACACCTAATTCTTAACTTTAATTCTTTTGCAATTTAGGTGTTTCTGTTCTTCTCCATCTGTTTTTTTTTCTTTCTGACCCTTCTGACCCAGTAAGCATTTTGCTGTCCAGTGGTCATGTCTTTACTTTGTAATTACTGTAGTGATCTAATTTTGAATATTTCTCATGAGGATCTAATAATTTTTTTTTTTTTCAGTCTGAGTGAAATGTCTTTTTTGGCTCATTTTATCAGTAAAGGAAAAGTTCCTTCATAGTTATTTTTTTCTCTTCCAGTCTTCATGGTCAACTACGTGTATATCACACTTGTTGCCTTTTTTTAGTGCAGCTCAACCAATTCACATCCCATTCGTCAATATTTGTGATATCACAAATCCCGGAAAATGCTTGTTGTAGTACAAACAAATTTTTTGTTGTAGTTTTTAAAAAGTGATTTTTGTATAATTGTGCATGTTCAAATTTCATATATATATATATATATAATTAAACATAACCACGGCACCACCAAGTGGACAAAACCTTTACCATCCCCAACGTGTCTCCTACTATATATGTATATATATAGCTATATAGCTATTTATAGCTGTATTTATAAACTGCTTAGTATTGACTATTAGTGTTAAAACAAGGCTTTATAAAGCATAAACTGACTATTTACTAATGAGTGCAGTTATTATAAAGTGTTACCAATGCATTTACTAATGTTAACAAATTAGACATTATTTTACAGTGTTATCAAATCCTTAAATGATTTATAAGTTTTTTTTTAATAATGATTTTATTGACCTATAAGCATTTGTGAAAGTTCTGCTTGCATTACAGCTTAGTCTTGATCTGTGAGCTGAACAGATTTACTGTTACATCCATGAGATTATGTAAATTCAAACAAATATCATGTCACAGGATGTCATAGGTCAGTATCAAATGAGTTTGAAATTATTATTTGCAGCACAAATAAGGTTTTTTAGGATTTTTAAAAATCCCTAAAACTGTCAGAAAAGGATAAGGCCTAAGATATTTCTATGTAAGTGGCTAAATGTATTTATGTTTTTATAATTATAATACATAAACTATGAAATTATACAAAATGTATAAAAAAGTAAATAAATAAATACGCACAGACATTTAAAAAAAGCAGCCAAGACGAATGAGTTTCCTTTTTTACATATATAGATTAAAATTGAAGACAGAAGCAGGTAAATGCGGTCACTTAATATTCAAGATAGGCAGCCGCGAATATTTCGTTTTCACACAAACAGTTCAAAAACATCTGAATTTAGCTCTTGGTGTGTTCTAATTGGTGAATTGTGGGATATCGCTGCAATACTTTATTTTTAATAGCTATAAAACAAGAATAAACTCGTTTTTTCTGAGCTCATCATTCCACACGCGCCTGCTCAGAGCAGTGATTCATCTCTCGTGTTTCTCACGTATCACTGACCACACATCAATTATTAATGAGCCCTAACATGGTAATAATCATATATGTTGGTTTAGCTTGTCAGTGTGAATTAAATCCAAGTATTTATTTGTATTTTAACCGATTTAAAAGTGAAAATAAAAGAGAGTCTCCTCCCTTTTTTTTGCGGGATTTGCACCTGTAGGGGCGCTATTTCTCTCAGACAATGGTAGTCTAAGCACACACACTCAAACAGGGGGATAGAGTGAGATCAGATGTCTGACAGTTTTTTAATTTTCTGTTATCCATACAGTGTTGTAAAGTCATGAAACTATGCATATTTCCTCAGAATGACTTTTTTTCTGTATGAAAAAAGGTTTTGAAGTGTTTGGAATTTAAAAATGCAGGAAAATTAATAATTCAATTTTTACTGTCATTTAAAAAAATCACCACCACTAAACCATCCAAGCTATCCAAAACCCATTCACAATTTAAGTTCCTCAATGTTTTTTCAACATGTAGACAAAGTTTGGTGTGTATAGTGTTACTCTCCTCTGAGCAGTATGCATTAATTCACAGCTAAATGTAAAAAAAAATCCACATTCAAATCAAAATAGCCAACTTCCTGTTGGTCGTAGCTGATGACTGTGAATTAGAAAGTTGTCCATCTTAAAAAGAACAATTTTTGTACTGAGTTTGGTGTTTGTAGCTAAAACTAACCCCCCCACTTTTGACAAAAGGTGGCGCTATAGAGTGCCTCTTCCACACCCTCTTATGAACTTTTGCCAGTGTCTAGCTGTCACTAATACTGATATGTGTTCTGAGTTTGATGAAATTCTAAGCATGTTATATGCCTCAAAATCACCTGAGAAGTATTCCAGTTTGACATGTTGCCACGGCAACAATATTTTTAGATATCAATATCCCCCCAGCAGATTTATATCGGCTGTGTTTTAACATTATTCTGATGAAGTTTGAAGCAAATCGAGTAAAAATAAGATGCTGAATTCCAAGCATTTTGAAAATGACACACTTCCTGCTGCCAGTTGGTGGCGCTATAACTTTGACTCCTAATAGTCACATATATGTGATCGACATCATACAATGAATAATCTGATGAAGTTTGATTGAAATCAGGAAATGTATGTGGATGGTATTAGACACTTCCTGTTTCTCAATTCTCGCCATAATTTCAACGCCTCGCCACGAGCAAACCGTTCGAGATATCAAAAATCCCCTGGCAATTTTTCATCCCCAATGTCTTGAGATCATGTTGACCGAGTTTGGTGGTAAACGAGTAAAAAACCTATGACAAGTATATCAAATTCCAGAGCATGCGCTTTTTACATAACTCTAAATAGCTGACTTCCTGTTGGGCGGAGCCCAATGACATGCAATACGAAAATTGTTTGGCACAATGAGATCTATATGTGTACTGAGTTTCATATGAATATGTGCAAGTATGTGTGAGCTATACATCAACATTTATGACTGTGTTCCAGGGGGCGCTGTAGAGCCCCTGTGCCACGCCCGGGTCCCAGCCTCTGCAGGCTCCTAAAGGGCACAGATTCCAAAGTGTGTGCAAATTTTCAAGAGTTTTTGAGTATGTTAGGGACCCCAAAAGCCCCCACAACTTTGACCAAAAATATGAATAATAAACCCTAAATAGCCAACTTCCTGTTGGGCGGAGCCTATGACATGCAGTACGAAAGTTGTTTGGTTTAATGAGATCTACATGTGTACCGAGTTTCATGTGTCTACGTGCAAGTATGTGTGATATATGGCCCTCAGTATTCCAGGGGGCGCTGTAGAGCCCCTGTGCCACGCCCGTGTATCAGTCTCTGCCCGACCCTAATGGCCGCAGGTTCCAATCTGTGTGCCAATTTTCAAGAGTTTTCGAGCATGTTAAGGACCCCAAAAGCCACCGTAACGTTAGAAAAAAAAATAATAATAATAATAATAAAATATAGCTGCAAGCAGCGATGGCGGGCTCAAGCCACCAATGCCATCACCACCCCGGTGGCATCAGGTAAACTGTGCCCAGCGGGCACATGCATTCACATTATCCCTCTGGCAGTGAGGTTTTAAAGGATAGAGGGGAGCGTAGAGGGGAGCGTGCATTTGCAGTGGCTGGGCCACGACTCTGGAATACCCTGCCTTTAGAGATCAGACTGGCCCCTTCCTTGTCTATTTTTAAATCTTTGCTAAAAACTTTTTTATTTTCCTTAGTGTACTGACTACTGTGTTATGCTACATTTTGAAATGGGTGGTTTTAAATTTTTTGTCTGGTCTATTTTTATGTATGTGTAATATTCTTGCTCTTATGTTAAAGCACTTTGGTCAGCCAGGAGGCTGTTGTAAATGCGCTATACAAATAAATTGAACTTGAACTAGAACTTGAACTTGATATGGCAGTTAAAGGGTTAATCCGAATCATCTAGACTTTAAAATCACATTCACAGAACAATATATATATATATATATATATATATATATATATATATATATATATAACTTTAGTAACACTTTACAATAAGATTTCATTTATAAACATTATGTTAACATGAACAATATTTATATAGCATTCATTCATGTCACTAACTTAAACATTAAAACATTGTTTTATTGTGATTTTTTTCCAAGCACATTTTACCAATTCCAAACCATATCAATCTTAATAACTACCATTATTTTTTATTTAATCATTTATGAGTGCTATACAATAGTCCAGGAAAGCTGGAAGAGAAAAACAGGTCAAGAAGAACTGACAAAAGAATTGCAAAATAATTAGGAATTAATGTGAAGATTAATTTTTAGTCAATTCTGCAAGACAGACTTTCAGGAAAGGAGGTGGAATAAAAATGAGCTCCTAAATCTTAATCCCGGATTCTGGAAGATATATTCCTCAAACCATCGGACAAGAGGCGGTGGTGCTGGTCCTTCACGAGTCACTCTAATCTGCTCATTAAGCCTATATATAAAGTCTTAATATATAGTATTTCACAATACTTCATGGTATTCTAATTAAATAATTTTTTGGAATCTTAGATCTCTCAGAACCTGACACATTGTAATTCTGAGACTCCAGGAAAGTGGCAGTTCTGTAAAATGTTGGCGCTGGAGACTAAATGCTCCCTGATAGTTTCACACCTAATTCACTTAACACACACACACACACACACACACACACACACACACACACATTACCCACTGTGACAGAGGGACAGAGTGACATCAGATGTATGATAGTTTTTTAATTTTCTATCATCCATATAGTGTTGTATAGTCATGAAACTATGCATATTTCCTCAGAATGACTTGTCTTCTATGTGTACATTTTTTTGAAGTGTTTAGAAGCTGCACTTTTTTTTACTGGTTCCTTTTTTACTATTATTTCAAAAAATCACCACGACAAAACCATTCAAGCTATCCAAAATTCATTCACACCTGTTCTGTAAGATTAATTCTTTAAACAGTGGTAAAAGAGGATGTCGTGCTGAACCTTCAAGAGTCACTCAAAACGTATCTGTCCATAAAGCCTATAAAGAATTATTCTTAATATACAGTTCACAATACTTCAGCTTGTTATTTTAATTAAGTGAGGGTCATTTTATCAGTAAAATTCCTAAAATACATATTATTTTATTTGAAAGATTTCTATAAATTATTTAAATCATACTCGTTTCTCCAATAATTATTTAAAAGTAATCCTATTGCTCCATCTGGTGGTCATTATAGGTACTAAGAATTGCAAGCTTGATTTATAAGTTATGATAGTTTTAATTTTATGCTGGCTCTTGAAAATGGTAAAGCTATGAAACTTACTGTGCTTCCTTCAAATGAGGACTTCTACTTATATAAAAAATTATGAAGAGTTAGAATGAAAAATTTTAAAGATATAGTAAAATAACTATTGTATTTTTTATGTTACTTTAATAAATCTCTATGGCAACACCATTTAAGGTATCCTAAACCCATTCACAATTTAACATCTCAGTATATTGGCATCATGTTGAAAAAGGAGTATGGAGTAGTATGAGGAGGAGTATGAATTCATTTACAGGCTGATTTTATCATAAATCCGCAATAAAATTTCTGAGTTCTGTATCAATCTGTGTTGTTGTTTGTTTATTTTTATCTTTTATTTTTCATAGGAAGATAACTGACCCTTTACTCTCCTTTTTAATAAATGTGCTTATAAACCAAGGACAAGCTATTTATAGCTGTATTTATAAACTGCTTACTACTGACTATTAATATTGGGACAAGGCTTTATAAAGCATGAACTGACTATTTACTAATGAGTGCAGTTATTATAAAGTGTTATCAATGAATTTGCTAATGTTAACAAATTAGACATTATTTTACAGTGTTATCAAATCCTTAAATGACTCATAAGCATTTGTGAAAGTTCTGCTTGCATTACAGCTTAGTATTGATCTGTGAGCTGAACAGATTTACTGTTACATCTATGAGATTATGTAAATTCAAATAAATATAATGTCACAGGATGTCATAGGTCAGTATCAAATGAGTTTGAAATTATTATTTGCAGCACAAATAAGTTTTTTTTTGGATTTTTAAAAATCCCTAAAACTGACAGAAAAAGGTTAAGGCCTTAAGCTATTTCTATGTGAGTGGCTAAATTTATTTTTGTTTTCATAATCGTAATACACAAACTATGAAATTATACAAAATGTATAAAAAGGTAAATAAATAAATACGCACACATTAAAAAAGCAGCCAAGTCGAATGAGTTTCCTTTTTTATATAGATTAAAATTGAAGACAGAAGCAAGTGGTAAATGTGGTCACTTTAATATTCAAATCCAGTAGATCCAGTTTATGTTCACGTGGCTGTTTTCGTTTATATTCGCCAAGCTATTATGTATTTTGAAATAATCTTGTCCGTGATGTGTTCGTTCGTACGACGAAAGGCAGAATCCTGCAGCTCCAGAGATATATGTTATTCTGCCAGTCGCGCTTTCAAATAGTCTTGCACACTTAAACAGGTCACAAACACCTGCATTTAGCTCTTGTTGTGTTACAATGGGTTTATTGTGTGCATTTGTGGTAATATTTTATTTAAAAAAGCTCTTAAACAAGAATAAATTCGTTTGTTTTGAGCTCGACACTGTACGCGCTGATCGGAGGCGTGATTTCAGATAGGCAGCCACAAATATTTCATTTTCACACAAACAGTTCAAAAACATCTGAATTTAGCTCTTGGTGTGTTCTAATTGGTTGATTGTGTGATATCGCTGTAATAATTTATTTTTAAAAGCTTTAAAACAGGAATAAATTAGTTTTCTCTGAGCTCTTTACTCCAGACGCTCGTGATCACAGCGGTGATTCATCTCTCCTATTTCTCACGTATCTCTGGCCAGAAATAATTTATCCATGAGCCCTGAACCGGTAATAATCAGATATGTTGGTTTAGCTTGTCAGTGTGAATTAAATCTAAGTATTTGTTTGTATTTTTAACCGATTTAAAAATGAAAGTAAAAGTTCGGGAATTGAACCTGTAGGGGCGCAATTTCTCTCAGACAATGGAAGTCTGAAGCACATATACTCAAACAGAGGGACAGAGTGAGATGAGATGTCTGACAGTTTTTTAGTTTTCTGTTATCCATACAGTGTTGTAAAGTCGTTAAACTATGCATATTTCCTCAGAATGACTTTTTCATCTGTATGAAAAAATTCTTTGACGTGTTTGGAAGCTGCAATTTAAAAATACAATAATGATTCCCTTTGTAAGGTCATTTAAAAAAATCACCACGGCAAAACCATTCAAGCTATCCAAAATCCATTCACAATTTAAGTTCCTATCAGAAATACTGATGTGTGTTCGGAGTTTTGTGAAATTCTAAGTATGTTATTTGCCTCAAAATCACCTGAGAAGTATTCCAGTTTGACATGTTGCCACGCCAACAATTTTTTAGATATCAGTATCCCCCTTGCAGATTTATATCGGCTGTGTTTTAACATTATTCTGATGAAGTTTGAAGCAAATCGAGTAATAATAAGATGCTGAATTCAAATCATTTTGAAAATGACACACTTCCTTCTGCCAGTTGGTGGCGCTATAACTTTGACTCCTAATAGTCACATATATGCGATCGACATCATACAACGAATAATCTGATGAAGTTTTATTAAAATCAGGAAATGTATGTGGACGGTATTAGACACTTCCTGTTTCTCATTTCTCGCCATAATTTCAACGCCTCGCCACGAGCAAACCGTTCGAGATATCAAAAATCCCCTGGCAATTTTTCATCCCCAGTGTCTTGAGATCATGTTGACCAAGTTTGGCGGCAATCGAGAAAAAAACCTATGACAAGTATTTCAAATTCCAGAGCATGCGCTTTTTACATAACTCTAAATAGCTGACTTCCTGTTGGGTGGAGCCTATGACATGCAATACGAAAGTTGTTCGGCACGATGAGATCTATATGTGTACTGAGTTTCATATGAATATGTGCAAGTATGTGTGAGCTATACATCAACATTTCTGACTGTGTTCCAGGGGGCGCCGTAGAGCCCCTGTGCCACGCCCGGGTCCCAGCCTCTGCAGGCTCCTAAAGGCCACAGATTCCAAAGTGTGCGCAAATTTTCAAGAGTTTTTGAGTATGTTAAGGACCCCAAAAGCCCCCACAACTTTGACGAAAAATTTGAATACTAAACCCCAAATAGCCAACTTCCTGTTGGGCGGAGCCTATGATATGCAATACAAAAGTTGTTTGGATTGATGAGATTTATATGTGTACCGAGTTTCGTGTGTCTACGTGCAAGTATGTATGATATATGGCCCTCCATATTCCAGGGGGCGCTGTAGAGCCCCTGTGCCACGCCCGTGTATCAGTCTCTGCCCGGCCCTAATGGCCGCAGGTTCCAATCTGTGTGCCAATTTTCAAGACTTTTTAAGCACGTTAAGGGCCCCAAAAGCCCCCGAGACGTTGGAAAAAAATAATAATAATAATAATAATAATAATAATAATAATAATAATAAAAAATAATCCTAAGGAAAACAATAGGCCTCTCGCCCTTTGGGCTTGAGCCCTAAAAATAATCCTAAGGAAAACAATAGGGCTCTCGCCCTCCAGGCTTGAGCCCTAATAAATAAATAAACAATAAAATAAGGAGGATCTTCACAGTTTTACTATATAATAAAAAAATTACAATAAAAATACATTTAAAATAATGAAACAATTAAATCTTAAGCAGTTTTGCACAGTATTAGCACTCAGTGCTTATTTAAAACAATGAAACAAATGATGAAGAAAATGTGATCACAGTAATTTAATTAAATTTTGAAATTATTATTTTGATTCTAAGATTCTATGCTATTGCATTAAAGACTTTACATGTAATAAATATATATATATACATACATATATATATATATATATATATATATATATATATACATATATATATATATATATATATATACATATATATATATATATATGTATATATATATATATATATATATATACATATATATATATATATATATACACACACACACACACACACGGCATGTTAAAAAGTAAGCTATTATTTAAACACTTAAATGTATTGTTTGTGTGTGTGTTTTTGTGTCTTAAAGTAATAGCATAGTTTACGCAAAAACAACATAAAATAACTAATTATTTTATAAAAATAGAAAAAAAATCTAAAAATGGTAAATCTAAAAATATAAAATATATTTAATTTTTTTCTGTATTATTAGTAGTATTTATATAATATTTTTTTCTCTATACTAATTTATAATAGTTTTTCCCCCCCAGAAAAGCAGAAACCCGAATGGCCAGTGCTGTAGCAGGTGTGGATTGCCGCTCGAATTAATTCTAGCACACCATAAACTGGCCAATCCGCCTCACCATGACACAGAGAGTGAGGGTCACTGGCGCAACCCAAAGCGCGTCTATCCCTTTAGCTCCTCAACAGCCACCGAAGCAGGCCTGTGTTTACCCTGACTCTGTGCGGGCGATCGCTGTGCATTTTGCACACGGTTGCTGTGCCCAAATCCCAAAAGTACAGGGTTTGTCCTTTTTTGGGCCACTTCAGTTTAGGACTACCTGCTGCTACGCTTTTAAAATGCAGGTGTGTGTGTGTACTTGAGTGTTGGGGTGGTCTGTGGGGTACGGGGTCAGGGATTAGGATCACAGGAGTGAGATGCACAGGCTGAGTTGCGCTTTAACGCGGTTAGAGAAAGGCTGAGTAAACAGGCATTCTTCTGTGTTTGTGGCTCCCACACTGAGAACAGTGGAAGCGGTGCAGCATTCTGACAGGTCTCAGAGGCAGAAACCGTCCTTTATGGGGGGATATCTCCTCTCAGAGGGTGTCTGATCCCACCATTTTCAACTATGGTATCTACTAGGAAAGCAGGCGATTCAAGTGGGCAGACGTAAGTAAAGAAATATGTCTGAATAGCAGAAAAATAAAGGTCCTTCATTCACTGAGCTGAATATATATACATATATATACACACACACACACACACACAGTACATAATCTTATGCAGGGCAGGATTTAAAAAAACAAAAACTGAAGCACAGGCTTGAGAGGATCCAAATAAATGAAACTAAATTTTTCAGCAGAGGATGCAGATCGCATTTATGAATTTGTGAGTTGTTCTTGCGAGACATCAAACGCCAGTGGTCTGTGCAACCCTTTCTTGATTTGAATTATTAACTGTGTCGACGTCGCGCACAAGCCATCCTGCCATTATAGTGTAAATTAACAAACTTTTCAAAACTAAGGCAGAAGCCAAAGAAAGCCAGTAGCTTCTTGAAGAACGAGCTTTGATACGTCTCTGAGGAACACACTCTGCTTCAACAACACGGTGACAGTCAGGCTAAAAAAAAAAAAAAAGCCTGCTGATTCAATCTTTTTCAGATCTAAATTAGTTCATTTTCTTGTATTTAAAGATGAAAACTAACCTTTAGACAGGTGCGAATCAGATGACGTCTAAAGTGCTTTATTTAGAAATTAATTTATTAAAAGATCCCTGTCTTTAATTAGAAAAATTGCAGGACGGTGGAGGCAGGGTGTTGTTGTTTATTCTAGTCGACACGGCATCAATTGCAACCCATATTATTCTCTCCCTCTCCCTCTCTCTCACTGACACACACACACACACACACACACACACAGGTAGGTGAATGGAAATAAGATGGTGTGTTTTGTGTGAGCCTAACAGTACTGCGGCTGCTGCTCTACACCTCTCTCTCCCTTGCTTCTCTTTGATGTGCTCCTGAAAATGTCACCAGTCGTCAAGGCATTTTTTTTCTCTCCACTCTCTCTCTCTCTCTCTCTCTTTTTACCACTCATACGAGCGAGACAATTTGCTGTCGCTCACCCCCCTACCCAGAATGCCTACCGGTTTCCACCGCTATCTGGTAGCCAGCTTCCAGCCTCCGAGATGACCTTTCCAGCCTCTCTGTGTTGTCCAACAGATGTGCTCTCTGAAACAAACCACAGATGGAAAGAAAACAATGAGAGTGATTGAGAAGACTGGGACATTATTTACAGAGACATATTCAACACACAATAGACACACTAAGACAAAAGGGGACAGACCACTTAGTTTTAATTTAACTTATACATTGATTTGAGAATATCTATCTAATTATGAGCTACGTTTCAATAATTGGACTGATCTTTGGGCAAATTCCAAAGCACAAAAGGACGGAGCTCCAATCGAACTACTTTCCTTCTTCTTAATTGAGGCTTCCTTCTTGCAGTGGCTTTGTTCTGAAGGTGTTGCCAGATTTAATTACCTTACATTTAAAACCATGGCAAAGATTAGCATGGGAGGGATGGCTAATGGAGCAGTAATATATTTTCAAATGTTGCTTCAGATAACCCAATATCTGTTAGTCTGAGAAGTTCAAGATGCCACCATAAACCTTGTTACATTATTTATTTGTTGTGTACACTCTCACAAATAAAGGCATCTAAGGTTCAGCGAAAACCTTAAATATCCATGGAAGCTTTCCATACAACAAAAGGTTCTTTATAGTAGAAAAAGGTTATTCAGATTATTAAAAACACACACAAACAAGACTCTTGTAAGAATTGTTCCATTGAAAGTTATTTGGGGAAACCAAAATAGTTATTTAATGGCATCAGTATGAAAAAAAGAAGAAAAGAAAAAAACTTTTGGACCCTGTATTTTTAAAAGTGTATGCTGACACTTTAGTCTAAAACACTTGCTGGTTTCTCTACTGTGCAGTTTGGATGTTTTAGGGGTCACCGCAATGCAAACCAATGAGGCGTGTAAACTTTCTCAAGGAAAGATTGGATCGTCTTGCGTTGAGTTACAAATATACAAAGTCAGAAGTCATAAATGTAAGATTACAATGAACATCATGGTCAAGGGCCAGATGCATTAATATTGCACACTGTGGGCAGCATTTATATGTCCTTCAAATAATGACAACAAATATCATAAGAAAAATAACCTTGGCCATACTGAAAAAAAAAACCACTGGAGTGCACTCAGACTCATGTTTTAAGAACATAAAATTACAACAACATAAAAATGCATTAAAAAAAAAAAATCTTACTGACCCCAAAGTTTTGAATGGAAGTGTGTTTTATACAGAACTAGATATCTCATAAAAGTAGTCATAAGTAGTCTTAAACTTATTTTCTGGAAAGTCATATCATTTAAGACACTTGAACACTAAATGAGACCACTGGATTTCTATTTGAATATACATAATAGAGGAATTGTTGTATATTATTAAAGGACATTAACCTTTATTCCTGTTTACATGCACAGAAAGAATAAAGGCAGCGAGAGAAACAAGTTTCTAGTTAAGCTGTCAAAATATGCAGCGGCTAATCACTCCAAGGAAATGAAATGGAAAAATAGACAACATTCCACTTTTCAAAGTTTGACAATCACAGAGAAGGGAAAGAGGGAGAGAGCGAGAGAAAAAAAAAACTGTCTGAACTTTTTTTTTCTTCTCCTCCTATCTCTTGACAGATGTCATTTAAAATAGCTGAAATACTTTTTAATAGTTTAAGGGGGGGGGGGGGTGTTAGTAGAAAATAGAGGAAGGGAGAGAGGGAAAGAGAACAGTGGTGGGAGTGCGAATGGGGAAAAGGGAGCCATCTCTGTCTAATGAGCCCCTCTGGATCAGCTGAGATGGAGGGGACGTATTGACATGCACCGCTTAAACTAATACACCTAGACCAGGGATGTGCCTGTGTGCCTGGAAGCACAAGGCAGCGTGGGGATACTGACAGAGTAGCTCGCTCCCCTGTCTTCAAAGAGCTCAAGTGATTAGTATGTTATCATTACCATTCGAAACGTGATTTTCCTATTCCCTCTCGGCAAAGGTGACACGTCTCGGGGAGACGGCCAGCAGACTCGCGCGCCGGAAAGCCACTTCAAAGCGTTTTCTTGAATTTTTCTCCCTCGCTTGTTCTCACTCCCTCCGTCGGTCTATTTTTCGGAGGGAGTGGGGGCCGTTGATGTCTATTGTGGACGTGTGTGGGGTGCGGGAGAATAGGTTTTGACACACATCGAGGTAACAGCGAAAGGTGGCCGCGTAGGTGCAGTGACGAAAGCAGCGCCGAGAAATGGCGACTTCCTGAAAACGTGAAAGAATCCAAACGGATTCCCTCGCTCTAGCGGATTTGTTTTCGATAAACGCCCCACGTGTGCATCCAAACGCACCCGTAAGGAGATGATTAGGAGTAACAAAGCACGTAAGACATAACATATCAATTCATATACTTAAAACAAGAAGTCCTAGATGCATATCACTCACTTTCATAAACCTGAATAAAAGAAACCTCTTTTTTTTCTTGATTTATTAACTATAGAAGCAGCAGGACTGTCAAAATTGTCTCACTTTTTTGGTCTTATGGAGTTCAACAGAAGATTCTTTTAAAGAGGGCATGATAAATATTGGTGCGCTTGCGACCGCCTCTGCGTGCGCCCCTTCTCATTTGTGCCAATGCACGTATGCCTTTTTATCTGACACCTACTTTTTCTACAAAGACATTCTTAGACACTATAAATGAGAATCTTTTTTTTTTTTCGTAGCCATTTCTTTTTCTCTCGTGAAGAACCGCACAACAGTTGTAAGTTATTAACATGGAAGCCAGGAACAATGCGAATGTGATTCAAAAGAATCATCTTCACTTCTCTCCCCTCTTTTTCAAAATCAAACACAAGCGCTTGCAATCGCAATTTTCGAAAGTTTTGATGATTCCTTATTATTTCAAATGGGGAGGTGGGTGGGGGGGTTAGAGTCAAAGTGAATAATGATGACAGCTATGATTCAGACTGACTATGTGATCTTCTCCACCGGTTGTTTGGGACTTGTAAGAAAAGGAATTACAAGTGTCAAACAGCTGTGAATAAGGGTGCTAAATATTTAAACATGTTTTCAAGCTGAGGAAAAAGCACAGCTTAAAAAAAAAACAGGCTAAGTGTGTATAAGCTGTACAGGCTTTGATTCAAATTCAGTAAAATGGGAGATGATGAAAAAACGTGCGATTTAAAAGCTACACATTCTGGGGTGAAAACAAGGGGGCGGCTGAACCCACTGAAGGTGTCTTTTGACCCAAGGCTGAAAAAATGCTATACTCCCATTTTGTTTGGCCATGTGAGAAAAACAATAACAACAAAAAAAGAGAAAGAAACACACAAGTCAAGGTAGCAAAGAACGCAGAACTGTGAGGGGCTGTAAATTATAAATGCAGGAGGTGGTGTGGCTCCACAAATGGGATTATTCAGCAATAGGAAGTGAAGAAATCTAAACAATAAACTGATGTTCACACACACACACACACACAGAGACACAAGAGTCTACAAAGATCCTCCAAACCAGAGGCACTGCTGAATTTCTTCTCCTATTTGAGCTAAGATGATCTTCTAGCATGCTCTGTATTGTTTACTGGTGTAGCTTTGAGATGGGGAAGAGTAAAGAAATTTATCAGGCACTTTAGATCATTATATTTGAATTTGTGTTGTTCTTCTTTACAGTACATAACAGGATGACACATACTTACAGCGGTTATGAATTAGTAAAATGATGCAAGTGTCGTTTTACTTTCAAAAGATGACAGAAGCGGAGATAAAGTTTTTCTTTTTTCCCATCCATAAATATTTAACACGCCTTTACAATTTCTTCAAGATAGAAAGGATCAGAAATTTGCATTGTAAATTCGGTTATCTTCAAAGATAAGCAATCACTTTCTAAACAGTTTTACAAAGGCAAGCAGAAGCATGATGCAGTGCCATCCAGTCCTCCACTGAGAGGAGGCTTCCTTTATGAATGAAGATCTTCAGATATTGTAGTGTGTGTGTCTGTATGCGTCTATGAATAGGGGAATCCCAAGTCCAAACAACAAAACACACATACATACACACACACACACACACACACACACACAACCCTAGACAGGAGATGAAGACACTGGTGAGCAAACAGTGACGACAGACTCTTTTTGCCGTAATCCACATGCATGCACACTTCCTAGTCAAATGAATGGTACAAATACAAAAGGACATTACAAATCATCCCGGTTATCTCTAAATAAGAGGCAGGCTATTGTATTCTCATCCGCTGAGCGGGGGGAAACGTCTGTGGGCTGCTTCCTAATGGTGCACAAAGAAAACTCTGCAGTTGGCTGTAAATCCACAATTCTGTTATATTTAGAGCCATGCATGCTACTAAATTACTGGCAAAAGGCAAAAAATTGTAAACAAACACTTAAACATACTTTATTTTATAGGATGTAAATGAAATAAGGGGTTTGGGTTAAAGGAGTTTACACCTGCTGCATACTCCTCAAGTAAGAAAATACTTCAAAATATTACTTTCAAAATAAATGCTCTGGAAAGCACATTACAAAGGTGATCTAATTGCACATATAGATGACATTAGCACTTAACATATTGTAAGGTTTGGGGACAGCAAGATGTTTTATGGTTTCTGAAAACAAAAAACGGGTCTTATGGTTATATTAAAAGACTATATAGTATTTATAGTATAGTATATTTTTTTTTTTATATTTTAGTATGTTTTAAAATGCAATTTATTCCTGTGATGGCAAAGCTGAATATTCAGAAGCCATTACTTGAGCGTCACCGGATCCTTCAGAAATTTTGCTTTGGTGCTCAAGAAACATTTATTATATGAATGTTGAAAACAGCTGTGATGCTTACAATTTTGGGGGGAAATTTTGTAGGATTCTCTGACAAAATCTTTTCTAACATTATAAATGTCTCTACTAACACTTTTGAAGAACTTATGCATCCTTGCTGAATAAAAAAAAAAAAGTAAATAAAAAAAATATGTTTGAATGTCGTGTATGTATATATAATATATGTATATACACACACATATATATATATATATTTGCTAATTTCCTCTACATGCATATTTTGATTACTTTTGTTATAATCTAACATTCACTTTTTACAACATTTTTATTGTTTCATTGTTTAACATTTTCAAAAAGACAAAATAGCACAGAATATAATATCAATATGTTCATAAACCGCTAGATGGTTAAAAACTGAAAATATTGAAACATTTTTAACTTGATATTTCTTATTATATATATTGTTTAAATATAGTCACAATTTTACCATGCAGAATACTTAACAGCTAAAGCACAGCATGCTAATGGGACAAAAAGTGTTAACTTCACTAATCAAATAGAGTTGGACGAATAGTTGACCATCATAAAAGCATATCCAGATCTCCCCCTCCCTTTTTATTATAACAGCATGTCTCATTGCGCTTTCAATTTGGGTGAATGTTTTGACAAGCTGATTAAGTCTTTTAAGGTCACATCTTTGATTCGTTTACTCATAGAGCAGGATATAGAAATGAGCCTAATTTTGAGCTCAATCAAAAGAGACTTTAAAATCAGATAGGCCTTTTTTATGCTAACGAATGGGGTAAATGAATGGAGGGTCCACGGGAAAAGGAGAAGACCAAAATGCGAAGGAAGAGCAGCACTTACCTCTTCACGTAACTTTATCAACTGCCACATGAAGGCACAAAATAGAGGGAAGGGGGAAAGATAGGGAGAAAGAAAGAGAGTGAGAGAGATGGATAAAAAGCCAAGACATGGCAGGAAGCAGTTCAGTCATGTGGCTGGTTACAGAATTAACCTTGACGATTTATCTGTTGGCATGTTTAGCATTTAGAAATCACAGACGAACACATTAAAAGAAGCTAAACCCGAGACTCATCCCGACTTTCTTGAACAAACAAAGATCAAGTTCTCATGCTGTCACATTAAACAAAGAGACTGGGAATGGATATCTCAACTCACGACATCTAAACTATCATCATCAAGGAAGAGGGGGAGAGAAACAGTCACATCACAGCACTTGATATGGCATAAGGGGGAAAAAAACTCTAGCGTTTAAGTCGGAACTGTAGGATAATACAGATTTCGTACAGTAAGAAAGGAAGCTTTGAGGAATTAGGCTCCTTAACGACAACGCGGCAGGATTCCTACTTCTTGGCTAAGAAACAGAAAGTGACACCAAGCAATGCTCCTTTTCATTATTACAGGATGTGCCCATCATTTTTGACTTGCTATTAATGTCCAATTAGAGTGTATTATGCATTAGGCCCCTGAGGAATGAATGTGTATACATAAACAAAGCCAAGGGGTTGTACCTTATTATGGAAACAACCTACCATTTTTTGCATGTATAGGTTATTAATTTTTAATGAAAGGGAATTGGGAAACACTTTAATATAGGGCTCAATTCTCACTATTAACTAGTTGCTTAATAGCATGTCTATTATCAACATACTGGCTGTTTATTAGTACTATAATGCACATAGTATGCATTCTACATCCCTAATCCTACCTAATACCTATACTTAACAACTACCTCACTAACTATTAATGAGCAGTTTATTGTGGCAAAATGCATATCCTATGGTTTGTTAATAGCGAGAATTGGACTTTAAATTTAAGTGTGACTTTGAATTGCATATTAAAACTAGTAAAACAGAGAATGCATGTTTTGCTGTGAATCCAGTGGCTATTGAAAGAAGCTAACATACTTAAGTAGATTAAGCATTTAAAGAAGCTCTTCATTACAGCCTCTTTAGGTAACACAAGTAATTCTCAGCAAAAGGTGAGTTACTTATCTGCAGCACGCAACATATTCAGAAGAGGAGGGGAAGAACAAGTATCTTAATTTGTCAGCCGTTGCAGGTGATTTTTTTAATTTCCATTTCTTGCCAGAGATTAAAGGTTAGCAGATCTGAGGGGAAGCTCTGGGACATTATTAAAGGCCTCTCATCTCTTTTTGTGTGCGCTGGTCATTTTTAATTTTGCTATTTTTAAACCATTCGCTATCATATCAGGAGAGAGACAGAACTCGGATCAGGAATTATAAACTTAATGCCTTACTCGAAAGGCAGAATCTATGGTCGATGGTCGCCGCTGTCGGTGGGGACGACATGTTTCAAATCTCCCATCTGCCGTGGGTTCACAACAAAGCTTTGGTTGAAGTTTATCTTGAAGTACGTCAGTATATCTAGGATGCAATGTTTCTGATATAAAGTATCTTTAGGAAAAAATACATAAATATATAATATAAAAACTAAAAAGAAAAGCAATAAAAATGTAATAAAAACATCATATAAATAACAATGTAACTATAAAATGTACACAATAAATGAAAAAAATTATGTTTAAACATTTAAATGTAGGAAATAAAATACAATTATTATTATTAAAAATAAAAAAATACATAAATAATTACATAATTGGATTATGTGCTAAAAGAATAAGTTACAATACATATATCCTAACAAAATAATGAGCTGGTTAAAAAAATAAATCATGATAATAAAAAAAAAAAGGAAAGTAAAAAAAAAAAAAGGAAGTTAATTTCCAATATTAAGTAGGAAAAATTTACTTTTACAATTAGAACCAGGAATAAAGTCAAGCCACATTGCCGCTCCTAACTGAGTATTATTTTTGCCTTATTATTAATACATTGCCTGCATTATTCAAAAGGCCAGTGTTTGTGAATACGCTATAGAAGTGGCTATTTAGGTTTGCTGTGAGCCCACCCGTGCTAAACATAACCCTGCAGACCGTCTCAATGAACACCAAACAAACCTTGTTCTATCAT
This sequence comes from Carassius auratus, assembly GCF_003368295.1. NCBI lineage: Eukaryota > Metazoa > Chordata > Actinopteri > Cypriniformes > Cyprinidae > Carassius > Carassius auratus. The sequence goes on from NW_020523380.1 coordinate 285,114, forward strand.
ATTTGTGCTGCTTGGACGATTGCGAGTCCTCGCCGAGGATTTACCAGGAGAATCTGGAAGACTTTAAGCTTGCTGTTGTTCTTTTCTGCAGTGTGTTTTCCTCTTTAAACCAAACCAGACAACCAGTCTTTTGTTGCTTTACCTGAACTCGCAAGCAAAAAAAAAACTTAAAAAAAATGTGCTAAATCGTTTAATTATGTTGTGATGAGTTCATTCCTTCGTTTTTATATTTTTATTTATGTGGCTGTTATTCGAAACTGCACTGCTGCAATTTTTCTGTTATGATAATCAGCGGATTTTCAAACAAAGATTTTTTTTTTTCCAATACGGAACTCGATACAAGTGGTAATCTGCTTCCTTTGTAGCCTGGAAAATCTGGTCCACGCCGGCTCAAACCTGCCCAATCTCTCATGGCCATGCCTTCTGCTGTGTCTGAAATCGAAACTATTCCGCAGAGTATTCGCGTGCGAAAAAAAAAAGTGTGTGCGCTCACACAAGAACGTGTGTGGTAAAAATGTGTGTGTTATGGGTGGAAGGGGGAGGGGGAGGGATGCTGAAGAAAAAAGTGCGACGGTAGACCACCACATTATTAAAAAAAAGAGCGATAGCGCCAATTCCGTCTCTGTCCACATACAGATAACGAATAAATGCCGAACTCTATTAAACCGTCTTTTAGCTATTATCGCCGGGCCAACACGATATTTTCAGAACTTATGACGGTTCCCTATTTACTTAGCTATAAATCCTCGCCATGTAACGAACAGATTTGTGAGTGGTAATGATCTGCTCAGCCAGGGCTATATGAAATGATCCTGACCCCTTTTAGATCGTCAGGAATTAAATTGACCGACTCACCCCCGTACCCCACCCCACATCTCTTCCCCTCTGCTCTATCGCTCCTGTCTCGCTCGATAAAAAAACCTGAAGTTCTGACCACTCCACTCACAGCAAGTCTTGTGTTAGCCTCCTTAGTTTAATTCATTATTTTTTTTCATTATTTTTTATTTTAAATGGAAATCAAGTTAATTCAACACCTGAAGTCTGATCGGAAAAACTGGTCCTTCTTTTCCCGGTCAAGAAAACAATTATGCATATTTAAAATGCATGTGTCAAACTGATGCAGAACATAAATGTCTATGAGATGGTTTTTTCCTACTTCATGGAAAATGGGATAGATAAATAAATAATGCATTTATAATATAATACTTATTTTTATATAATATAATATTTAAATACAGATATTTAGTACATTTATATAAATAGTGTTAATATAACCATTGTTATAATTTATAACCTATTATAATAGTTATATATTATATTATAATTTTAATATTTAATATTTAAAATCTATTATAATATTTATATAATAATTTTTTATATAATATAATATTTAAATACAGATATTTAGTAAATTTATATAAATAGTTTTAATATAATCATTGTTATAATTTATAATCTATTATAATAGTTATATATTATATTATAATTTTTATATTTAGTATTTAAAATCTATTATAATATTTATATACAAATGTAGTATATTGCTCATCCTCATGTCCTCGTTTTTATTGTTTGTGTCTTTGTGTGAAAAGAGGATTTTGATATTGTAGGTGAGAGTGGGGAGCTTGACTGCATCTTAGGAAATAAATATAAAAACATCCCAAAGCACTTCATCCATTTACCAGATCATTGCCTGCAATCTAACATGAAGCATCTCTCTTGTTATTGTCTTTAATGTCTTGTTATTAGGGAAATTATCTTTAAGTGTTTAGAGAATGGCTAATATGAAAAAGAATAAGAAACTTCAGGAACTGAAATATAATCCTCTTTAACTATTGTCCTATTCTTCAAACATCACTAAAGTGAATAAAGTATGAAAGCCTGCATTTTAAAAATCCATATCAAATGAACTACTGTGTCATCCACGACGATTCATAATTGTTTTTGATTAAAGAAGCTGTCATCGAATGCAGTTTGAATAACAACTCGATTAATATGATTTGGCATACACTGATCTTATAAAAGGAAAGAACGGAGTCAATGAAAAAAAACAAACGCAAGTTAGAATTTTTCTTTTCTTTGGCAAGAATTTGATAAAACCATCAATGTCTAGCTGTGGGTTTGACAGCTCGAGGGACACTTCTACTCTCAACTTCGTATGATGTGTCACACTCGTTTTTTGTGACCCACTAATTTGGTAAGAATATGCATATCAACTACCCATCACGCGTAACGCTACATATGTTTGAAAGATGTGTGGTGCAAAGGTCATGTGTGAAATGCTAATGAGGGGGGAAAATACAAAAACAAAAAAACACTACTTTAGCAGTTACAAATGATCTCACGGCTCTTTCACAAGGTGCCTGTGGATACACTTACTTGGAGTGTGTGTTGACATGTGGGATATTCAATAAATACAGTAGGATAATTAAAAGTATTATGGGGTTTGCTTTTAAAAGCAGCTGTTTAAGGGATAAAACTGGGATAAAATGGAAAATAGTAAAAACCCACTTTAGAGTATATGAGTGTGAATAATAATATAATATAATATAATATATGTACACACAATAAAAAAAACATTGAAAATATAAATCACACATACTTTATATACAACTAATGTTTGATTTTTTGTTAAATTATATGTAATTAAAAATTGTTTTAATATTTTTAAATATTACTTATTTACAAATATTTTAACATTTATATTAAATAACATGTGCACACACACATATATACACACAAACTTATTCATATAAACAAAAAAATCTAAACTCATACAAATATGCATATGTGTGTGTGCGGGTGTGAAAAGATATTTAAACTAGTTCGAAAAAATATTTCTTTTATTTCTATTTGAAATAATACTAACCCCTCATTTCATTTTTTTATTTACATAGTTCCCCCCCCCCCCACCCTCTGTTTAATGAACTTTGAAAGCAGTCATTATTTTTGGGATTTAGTTGGGGGGGGGTTGAAGAATATGGACTCAGGCGGAGGGTGAAGAGCTGGGAGAAAACGTGAATTTAACACAATCTGGTCCTGCCCAGATGCTGGTTAGCGCCTAAAGCCCATTCAGTATTTGGGCAGCTTTGCATTAAACAGTGTTGCTTCTGCATGACTGGGTGCCAATGCCTGCCTCTCTCTGCCCCTCGTGGCCTTGACCCGTCCTCACCCCGAGCAGCCACCCACACTGGGAAAACACAGCCCCTGATTAACACCCTACCTGACTCTCTGAGGAGCCCCCATCATCCCCCAGGAGCTCGTTCCGCACCTCATCACTGTAGGCAATACGTGACCTTTTCTGCAATGGGAAGAGGTTGAGAGAGGAAAAAGAGAGAAAGTAAAAAGACAGAGAAGGAAAAAGAAGAGGGGCAAGGGGAGAAAGAGAGAAAAAAACAAGCATTAGTTCACTTGACTTGAAAAATCACACATTTCTAAAACACGAGAGCCCCCTGTTGGATCAGCAAACGAAACAAAAATACTTACACTAGGTGAAATACTGAGGCAAGTGAGCGAGCGTGTGCATGTATGCGTGTGTGTGTTAAGAAAAGAGAGGAAGTGTGCTTGCATGTGTGAGTGTAATATAGTTCTACTGTGGCTTGAGTGAACCGGAGCCCTTCGATACAATAGCAAAGCCCCCCTTTCACTTAAATAAATAAAAAGTGTAGAATGGCGGGCCGTAGTACAAGACAGAGGCAGGGAGCATCTTAGGAAAGTATCAGTTGTCAGAGGGAAATGTGTTCTGGGGGCTGTCACTGCTGTCAGTCCTGTTCTCTGGCAGACCCTGTGATAATACCAAGCCAGGGAGCTAGACAGAGAATAATTCATCACCCAGGTCGACGCGATTGGCGTGCCATCAGATTTGGGTTCGTTCCTCGTCTCTTCTCCGCTACACAGTTGGGAAAAAGAATGCCGTGTCCATAAAAGAAAGCGCGCACACACACCCCCAACACTTCAGAGCGTGCCACCTCCGATTCAGGGAGCGCAGAAGCAGAGTATGGCATGTTTACAAACACAGCCGACCTCTTCAAATACCCTCCAAACTAAACACACACACTGGTGGTGCGGAGGAAAACACACACACACACACACTGAGATAACGTTTACTAAGAGCCCTTTGCTTCCCTCTGTTCGCTCTCCTGCGGGCTGGCAGTCTTCGGGAGGAAGAGAGCAGGGAAAGGTGCAGGCGAGCCACGGGAAAACTGAACCGCAAAATAACTGCTATCCAAGAACTGCATTTTGTGATGCAATGCTGTGTCACAATTGCTCGCAGAGGATGCAGTCAAATCCAGGAGGATAGGACAAGAAAATCTAATAAAAATAAAGTGTTTTCAGAGAGTTTTATCAGCGAATCTACAATTTATCATCAATTTAATTTTGAAAAATGTGTAGCAAATTAATTTGCACTATGCAAAATTGTATCTATCTATCTATCTATCTATCTATCTATCTATCTATCTATCTATCTATCTATCTATCTATCTATCTGCCTATATGTGAAGTTGATGGCTTTAAAATCACTGTTTAAATTTAAATAACACATATCACAAATTATATATAAATATATATATATATATATATATATATATATATATATATATATATATATATATATATATATATATATATATATACCTGTGTGTGTGTGTGTGTGTGTGTGTGTTCATTTTTTTATAATTTTGAACAGAACATTCAAAGCCATCAACCGCTTGCTGATAAATTAGAAAAACTGAAATTATAACCAACTAACTTTCATTTTATATCTTTATACCTACGTTAAATATTACTAACAATCTTTTTTTGACATCATTTTTAAACCCTCTGTTTAAGGAACTTTGAAAGCAGCTGTTTATTTACTGATTTGTTTTCGGGTTGGGTGTGGGGGGGGCATTTTTAAAAGAATAAGTAGCAATGAATTTGCACTATTCCAAATTTTTTGAAACTGAATGTAGCATTCTTTACATTTTGATCACAAACAACAGTAGTTAATATAAAGAACAGATGTAGGAATTGAGATTTCTAAAAAGGAGACTGACAGATCATTCAGTTTTAAAATATATACGCGTGTCATATCTCACATGTCATTTCTTATTTCGCATTATATTCAGCAATCGTTTATATCGGTCTCCACATTATTTCACAGACGAGCAAGCACCACAAACAAAGCGCATCTTCTGACAAGGAAAGAAAAAAAACACACCCACGTGCTCCTCCTTAGTCGAGTTACACCTTAAACAACAGCAGAGGAACTTTGGGGAATGTCGGCATGTTCATAATTGAAAACGGAAGCCTTGGAGATGTCTTCATTTGAATGCACACACTATCGTCTTCAAACCCGATTCGAACCCTTCTTCTTCTAAATAGCTGTTTGTTGTAGCTGAGAGCATCAACCACTTTCACAATGTAACCTTTGAGTGCATCTTGCACAAAAAGAATGGCAAATGCAGCCTTAAGTCTTCGAAGGGGAAAACTAGTCACAGAAACAAAGCGAGATGCCTCTCCCTGCCCGTTTACACCATTTTGCAACTCCCCCTGCAGTAAAACAAGACTCGCACTGATTATTCTTCCCTTCATCTGCTGCTATAGCACAGCAGCTGGGCAATATTGACTGCTTAACCCTAGGAAACACTTTGACTGGTACTTTGCATTAGATCGGAGCCGAGTTATAGGTTATTAGAATTATTTATTTTCCTACTTACTTATCCCCTATTTGCCATGGATTAATAAAGAGGAGTTCTTTTTTCAGATCATTGGGGTATTGCATATTTAATCATGACCCAAAATGACCTAAAATCAATTGGAATGATATAAAAGTAAAAAAAAAAAAAAAAAAAGAAGAAGAAATAACCAATGGATTTTAAAGTTCCTACATATTGCATAGTTCATCTGGAGCACTCAATATAAACCCCGGACTAAAAACATAAAAACCCAGAGAGAAGGCTTTGTATCTGTAAGAATGAAAATACTTTATTGCTACAGAAAAAAAAATAATAATAATAAGTGAAATCTTGTTTAATCTGTTTGAAAGGTCTTTCTCTTGTCACTTGTTTTAATCTTGGGTGAGAATTTGCTTCTATTCCCGGAAGCATAGGGAGAAAGTACAAAGATCCGTCTTAACTTTATGCAAAGTGGTCTGACTGCCTTTTAAAACAGACATGTCTCATCAAACCAGAAACCAGGGTTTTTTTTTGTCCTGTCGAAAATGTGTGTTGTACCTCTGGTGACGTGATGTACAATGCAAAAAGAAAACTGTTCAACCACACAATAATAGCATTTGCATCGCGCGAGCTAAATATTTATATCAGCTAGAGAAATTATCATATATTGTCTGTGTACTGAAATTCATATGAACAAAACTCCAGCAGATATTGGTCTAATAAATGTATCATTATATAAATATAAAAGCATAATAAAAACATCTTATTTAAAACATCCTGTTGTAACAATACAATTAATCAAAAGGGTTAAAACCATAATAAGAAAAAAACCTAACCTTTAGTTCTAAGGGCAGGAAAAGTGAAAAATAAATGTTTAAATGTTAGAAATAATTACCACAAAAATATCTTATTAAAAATCAACTGCTATCTCTTATTGTTCATCATTATTATTGCATTATTATTATTATTTTTAACACACTACACACTGACAGCAAACGGCAACACAAGGACACAAATAATAATGGAACCTGAACTGCAGCAAAAGTAAACAGTTCATTAGAGAGGCATTAAAAGGCATAAAAATACCCAGGGGCAGAGTTTAATGAGAGGCCCTGAAGTGACACTGCCAAAGCTGTTTCCTCCACTTTTCCACTCGGAAACCACACGGCTGGTGGCAAACCGTGAAGAGCAATTAATGATATTTAATTTATAAAGTGTGTTTCATTAAGTATTTCGCACCAGTGAGAAAATGTCTGGCCAGTTCTGATTTCGAGTTAATGGGACTTTAGTCAAAAACAATGTGGCTGCCTCAAATTGCCATTTAACCTTTTCTTTCTGCAGCTAATAATCTGCTGAAAATGTTTAAGGGGAATTCACGATTCAAGTGGGGTGGGGTCGGGGGGATAAGCAAGAAAAAAATAAATCACATCATATTGCTGATTGCTGGAACAAAAAAATAAAATCTAAAAAGCAAATGAGAAAAAGACTATGACTAACAATGAATGGCGTTAAATATAAAGAAATGTGATTGTTATTAGGGCTTTGTGTGCATGTGTCTTCGGTGTTTTGTGATGTTAAGCAACAGTAGACAAAGCGTCGTGTGTTTTTTTTTCTGAGTGCATCTAGTCTAGAGTAAAGTGCTGTAGTGGCTGAAGAAAGCAAAGACCTTTTCAAGCAGGCTCCAGTATCACAACAGTCTTAAATAATGCATCTCAACCTAGCAGGGGTCTAACACCATCCGCGAGCAGAAAGAATACTATTCACACATGCACGGGAAGCTTTACATCCACCCGCACTCACATAATGTTGTTTTTCTCTTTTAACATCGAGAAAATAAATTGTAGAAGGTTGTGTACTTGTGTTTTTTTTTTTGCACTTGATACAAAATCAGATAAAGGCAAAGTAATGATGGTTGCAGGAGGGTCTTTGTGCCTCTGTGATTTGTTCTATAGTCTTTGGTAATATCACATCAGTCATATGGGTGATAGATGGACAGATGCGTTTTGTTTAGTGTGCGTCGTTGTGACATTTATGTTAGTCACTTGCGGTAAAAATGGCAGGAGCTGTGCACAGCACATGGTCTGATATCAGCATGGCGTCTCTCATTAGCACAAAGGTTCCTGGTGTGTGCTTTTAATTCACAAAGCATTGTGTACTCAAAAAACAAATCATGGACAGAAAAAAATTCAGGAACAGATCGAGGCCACAGAGACTAAAATTACATGAATATGTTATTTTGATATATCGTTGTAGAGAATATTGCTATTTGTACTTAATAAATGAATAATATATAATATAATTTATAATATATTTATAAAAAAAACAATTATGATATATCATATAAGCTAAATAATTAAATTACAAATCTCTGTGGCTAAATTCTAACAATTGTTGTAGATTACCATATCAAATAAAAGTAATTTTCATAAATAATTATTTTATATTTCCAATTTATTCTAATTAAAATAATTACAATTTAATTTAAATGCTATTTTATGTTATACTGAATGCAGTTATAGCACAGTTTTCATTATCGCTTTATAATTAAAGTAATATTTTTTCACTAATATTCTAATATGTATTATAAAAAATATATATATATAATAAAACCAGTTATAAAAATTACTGTCCATAAAAGAAAGATAAAACTCTGTAATTATTACAAACATCATACGTAAAATAACAACAAAAGGAACATTAAGGGGTAAAAAAAAAAAAAATTGTAATTTATAAAATGACGCCAAAAAAGTAGTCCGAACAAAGTTTCTAAATAACATAACTAAACAACAGATATTTCTGTGAATGTCATGTTTGAAAAACCAAGCGCAGTCAATAAACCTAACGACCCACATACAGAGAGCGAGGGGAAAAACCATTGCAAGAGAGCTCCCAACAAAAGAGCAAATTCAAGCAGCTTTGATTGAAGAATCGGCATATACTTCTTGAAGGCCGGGGAGTCGCTGCGAATGGTTATTTCTTTAAGGCATAAGCGCCGATTAAACCCAATATTAAAATATGGAAGCTGTTCTAATGAAAAATCAAAGCCCGTTTCTCTGGCTGCTGAGCTTTTTCTCCCATTAATGCTGGGCCGGTGCAGGCACTGGTAGAGCAGACCCCGGCTAGGCAAGAGTGGAGAAATCAATAGAGAAGAGCCGGTGGGGAGGGAGACTGCCGGAGCTGGCTCCCATCACAGCACTCTCCTCTGGCGTGCAGTGGGGAATGAAACGGGCCTCCCTGGGTCAGCACCACAGAAAAGGTGAGATTAGAGGAAATGGAGGAGGGATTTCTGAGGCACAAGATACCTGGCGAGCCAGGGACCAATCGCCCATTAGCCTGTGGCTACCTACATATGGTTCACTGAACCCTGCACAGAAAATAACTTCTTTTTTTCTAGTCTTTCTTCACTTACCCACATTCGTCTTTCTCTCTCCATCTAACTCCCTCCTTTTAAAACAAGAAAAAAAGAAAAGATCTGTTTGTTTTGTTTTTTTCTTCTGAACTAAGTTCATCCCATATTTAGTATCTGATGTCTGTTCTGAGTGTTTTATCCAAGAACACTCGGAAGCAACCAGTCATAAAGAAAGCCAAACTTATATGCTATTACTGTGTCGAATACACACGGGAACGAATTGCTACGCGCTGAATAATGCCCTGCTCGGTCTCTCCCTCTCCTCCTCGCACTGCGACTATTGTCTGGGATGAATGTTCACGTCATTAGCATTAAAATACCCAAACACACACAGCAGCTTAACCACATCATTAATTCTATACATGCATGTATATTTGTCAATGCCCTATGTGCACCAAATTCAAATGGAGATTTAAACAAAGGCCTCATCCACAGTCACAATGAAGAGCAGTCCTGTGAAATCAACTGCAAGCGTTCATCACAATAGAGCTCAAGATGGAAGTTCAAGACAAGATATTTATCCCGTGGCCTCTGCTAATCCTTTATATATCTCTGTCGGACAGGAGATGATCTCGAAACTCATTTACTCATTATTTTTGTAGGTGCATGTGTGGTAATTAATAAACATATTTAAATTATATAATTGACTAATTTAAGTAAAAATATTATAATTACATAATCGATTTATTTAAAAAAAGTAAAAAAAAAAAAAAACATTGAGCTATTACAATGCATTTCAAATAAATGATTTAATATAGAATAAAATTAAAACTAAATAACCCTGAATAAAAAGGCATATTTAAAATGAAAGATAAATAAAAGTACAATCATATTACAAAAATGTACGTTCAAATAAAATTAATAGAAATAAAAATAAATGTTTAACAGCAGAACAACTTTTTAAATTAATTTAAATTAAGAATATTATAAACTTGGACAACAATATAAAATTATTTAATTGCAATATACAATTATTTAATATTTAAATGCAAGGAAAAAGCACAGACTGCTACCATGACCTACTCTGTCTGTAAGCTTTTTATGTTTTAAAAAGTGTAATGTGACATTTAATTTCAGATATGCCTAATTTTAATCAACGACTAAAAGCAAATTTCCACCGCAGGCTTTAACCATCATTTTAATTCCAGCCAAAACCCTCACAGAAAAACCAAAATAACTCTCGTCCTCAATACTGAGAAAAACTAAGCAATAATTTACAGATTTCATATGCACTGTAAATATATCACTCCATTAAGGACGAGTAAGTTGATGTCTGAGACGTCAAAATGTTCCCTCTCTCTGTTTTCAGGATGTGCGTTTTAAAAGGCGGCGGAGAAAAAAAACAAGCCAATGATTCATAATACATTTCATAAATACTTCATGATTTTTCATACTTAAGCTGGTCTGGCAAATCAAAAACTTTTTGTCACCCTTTTTCGTCCCTCATGTCAGTTCATCATTTTCCGGGGGTGTCACATGTCACTTTCACTTTACAGCAGCGATAGGAACAGGCCGAGAGAGGAGACAGCTCCGCTCTGTCTGATTATCCAGCCACTCTCAAACAGACACACACACACACACACACACAAAGTGTTTGTCCTGAATTGAAAAGCTCTACCTGATCTGTGTCACAGATAACTACGAAGACAAACAGGAGATTATCCATTAAAATAACCAATACACCACCAAAAACGTATCATAATTACCAACAAATTATTTCAGTTAAATATTACTAATTTTATGAAGATTTGTAGCTAAATTCTACCAAAAATTGTAAACCACAGAAAATTATTTTATAAATATTTTTTTAATAAAAATAGTATTTTTTTATAAATAAATAATCATTTTATATATTTGTAATTTATTAATCTAATTAATATTTTTTGTTAACCTGAATGCAGTCATAGACCTAAAATCATCATCATCGTTTTATAATTATGTTTTTTTATCTATTTATTCCATAAATGATCTAATATGTCCAAATATTACGCTATAAAATAAGACTCACAAAAACGATTGCTTTTTATTGTTTTCTAGTTTGAGTAGAAAAAAAACCTCCACTTCTTATTAAGTACATTGGCTCGTCATTCCCAGCCATGGAGGCTTGATTTTCTCCTTCGAGAGTGCCACAGTCCTTCACCTCATCATTGTCCCATCACTGCGATTAGAGCACGCGCCACAGCGCTGATCTCTGCAAAGCCACACAATCCCATCTCAGAGTACCAACCAATCCGCAAGACGCCCCGCGAAAAACAACTCCGTGATAAAAGCCGTGTTCAAAAGATCGATTTAGTCCCTTCTTAAATCGGTACCATCTCAGAAAACGAATCCCATCAATCCGTGAGATTTCCATAATAAACACAAGGTTTGTAATCAGCGAGTGCGATTGGACTTGGGCGTCACAGGAGGCTTGCTAAACTCAAAGGACACAATCTGCGTTACCTTCTAAGCACCGTGAAACAATCAGACAACAGTCAAGAGTTTTTCCGAGTGCACATTCGGCTCTAATTTAAGGCGATTAAAAGTGTCGAACATCCAGGTCAAGTATGTCTGCCGTGCTTCTCTTTTGTGGAAGCTGCTGTAATAGATGACTTGGTGGGTAGAGTACAGAAACAAGTTTTGAGTTTTGATTCTGAAAGACTCAAAGCGCTTATTTGGAAAGCATGCCGTGTGTGTAAAACTTGATATAGCAAGTCTGCAGATGAGAAGAGCTCGACGATTAAAAGTTAACTTGGGGAAGTGCAACAAAGTTTGATTTGAAGTCATTGGATTTCATCAAGATGACTGACAAAACTGTGTTCAGTTCACTTATCCAACAAACCCCGAAGGGATTTAACAAACTAGAATATAGAATATAGATTTATAGAATCTTTGACCTTGGCCTTGACCGGTAATTTCATAATGTACAACTATCAGACAGACTTTTTGATAAATGTCACAAATCATTCAATAGCATCCATTTACCCCTTGCCAGACAACTTTAACAAAATAACAAAGATGCCCACAAATCGGACATTTTTTACAACTAGGACAAATGTAATATTGGAAAACTAGGTCACATTGTACAATTTCACAAGCAAACTTCTCATACACTTAATATTAGACATATTACTACAGCTGCCTTTGATAAATCAGATTCAACTCGTGGTAATGGTCATGTTTTTATGTTATTGGTCATTTTAAACAATCCTTAGACCTTACAAAATGGCTCAGAAGACTACTGAGGTCAGCCAACTCTGAGAAAACCCTGAAAATGTTTTCTTCAAAAACCACTTAATAAATATACAGCTAAAATATCTGTCCGGCGAGGACAGAGCTTCTATTTAACTTAAAAACATTCTACATAATTCAGTATTTTAGTGTATTGACCTTAATATAAATTTTCTTTCAAGGTCATTTACACTTTCTTCACGAACACGACAGAAATAAGCTGCTCTGATAAACAAACTTTGAATCGATTCAATGCCAAACAATGATAACAAAATACCTTCACCACTGCAAACATGGCTTAATAAATTCTTTATAGGGTTCTTGAATCTCAAATACGAACAGCTAGAGTCAGGAATGCAATTTACTTATTGCTTGCAGGAATTATTCAAGCAATTGTCGCGATTTTGAAGAGGGACGTGGAATTTAAAATAAGATTATTGTCTGGTGACTGTTCAAAAATGATAACAGTACATAGCATTTAGAATCTACAGAACAATCAAGCAAGCTGAACAACATATTTTCTTTGCACAACTCTGGCTTAGGTGTTCATCCATGCTTCTCTCTCTGCATTAATATAACAAAAATCACATTCACAACTCCTAGCAAATACAAACAGAAAAACTAAAATTATAATTTGCATTTCTTTTTCTGTAATCACATTTTGTTTAAAAAACAAACAAATCTAGTGTAACTGCACATTCATAAATGATTATGCAAATGTGATAGCAGCTGCTAAAAGACTTGGTCTCTGAAGTCAGTGCATTAAAAGAACAAGGAGCAAAGCAGAACACTTGAGCGAAAGAAAGTCTTTGAGTGTAGAAAGGTGGGAGAGACCTGGACTCAAACGTTCACCCGGACCCCAGCCCCTCTGCCTACAAGCTCTACTTGCCCTCCAAATGAGAAAACAAGTACCCCATCACCCAGGATCTTCACAGCGTTTAATCTCCAGGTTCCTCAAAGGAAAGAAGTCAAAAAGAGACCAACGGTCTATCTATAGCTAAGAAAATAGTGTGATTAGCAATTGCCTAAAGGCAGGGATGAGCAAGGATTTCTTCCTGATGCCTTGAACAATATCGCCATCTGTCGGTCACAGAGAGAAATGTGTTAAAACCACTGATCTATATAATGTACATCTATAATATAGATCAGTGGTTAGAACCAGAAATTGAGTCTGATAATGCATTTTAGCCAGGTTTATGGTTTTGTATTGATGTGCATAGCTGTCAACCCTCCCTGTTATTCCCAGGAATCTCCCATATTTTACCATTCTATCCCGCTATCACCCCATTTCAATATTTTTTCTGTATTTTTAGTCTTTTAATAAAATAAAAAAATACCACTGGGCATGTTTTATACGGTTGCTTCATCAAAAACCATAGAATACATAAAAAGTCTTAAAAAGCTATATTCGCTTCCGGTAAAACGACCGTTATTTTAATGGGGCAAACCTTATTATATGAATAATCACAATAAACTAATTTTAAGGTTGTCTAGTTGTCAGATCTTGTATGAAATGCATCTTTCTCACATCCTTCTGGACAGATGTAACTTTTCTTCAACAAAATGTTCTTCTTGCCTTAAACAGATATATTTTTTCCCAATTGTTTTTATTAAATTACGCCTCCATTTAATATTTTTTGACCAATCAAAAACGCGGCTAAAAGGCACTGACCTTTATGTTTGGCTTTGGCTGACATTCAGCCAAACACAAATAATTTTTTACTTTCTGTTTCAATGCTTGTTTTTATATCTTTAGCACTCTCGCCTTTTGCTAATATAAGGCCTCTGCGGGGGTTATCGGCTTTAAGACCCTGCGCCCCTATTATCAAAATAAAGCCATCATGAAGCGAGCATACCTTCGGGATGTCCTTCTGATTTCTGCCTACTTTCTTTTGAAAAATGGCAGGGTTAAGAGGTCAACGGGTCCCCGTCTGCTGCCGAACAGGAAGCTTAGTCTGGCGAGTGGGATGGAGTGAAGACTTCAAACCGCGGGTGAACGGGTGAGTGTGAGCGAGGGTAAAGAGAGAGAAGCTTCAGGGAGGCCAGAGGAGGGGAAGGGCAGGACAAGGCCTTGATTTCCCGTGGAAGCACAACAAAGCCTTTGCTTTTTTAGAGAAAGCAGCGATGGCCCTCTCCCTGACACCTCTTAGAAGTGTGCGTGTGTGCTCGCGTTGCGTGGCAGAGAGGATAAGCCATCCATGCTAAAGCATTTGCCACTTCTGAGGAGCCAGCTGAATCTCCCGGATTTAGGACAAGTTTCTGGGGTTTGCCATCAACGGTGGCTTCAGGGGGATCTGTTCTTCAAATGCACGTAGACTCAAATCACCAAGGGTAAAAAGGACTTTCAGATATCACTCTAAAAATACAAAAACATCTGTCTATTACTATTGGAAAAATGTTCATTCATGGTTATATTCTCAATTTGATTGTTATTACTATCAGAAAAAGTTTGATCTATTAAACGGAGTTTGGAAAGCACCTAACACATTTCAGACAAATGACAACATCTTGCATATCCATGAATAGTTTGCATAGAAATATATCCAAAAAACAAGGTGAAAGGCAAAGGAATGCAAACCATGAATGGTGCACTAAACCCAAACACAGCGGGTGTTAATTGCATGATAATTAAACACAGCAACAGTCAAGCAGGAGAAGCTAAAGATTAATCATCGGCCAATTAAATGCCCATGGTGAGGAACGTGAGGCCCCTCGGAGACGAGAGATCTCCACTGCGATCCAAGCTATCAGCACAGCGGCACAACATCAGATCACTGGCAAAAGATCCTTTTCAAAAGTCTCCTCATTTATGTCCGCCTTTTTGGAATCGTTGTGGATGCCGTAGCCATCTGGTAATTGATATCAAGAGCACCTTGAGTTAGGTGCAGGTGCTGAGTTTGAAAGCAACTACTTCAGATGAAGAGAATTTGCTGCGTGCTGAGACTTCATATGGTGGCATCAGTGAATGGGGAGGATCGCAAAGAGAATAAAGGCCCGTTCACACCAAGCACGATGACTATAAAGATAACGATAAAGATATAGTTCTAAAAATCGTTCTCAATATTAAAGAATAGCGGAGTCCACACTACAACTATAACGATAAAGGCACAGAGAAATGATATCATTGGAATCATTTTCAGAACGAATTTTTTCAATATAATATATATACCCACACACATATATATATATATATATATATATATATATATAGAGAGAGAGAGAGAGAGAGAGAGAGAGAGAGAGAGAGAATTTTTTGTATGCACAAGGTGGCAGGACAACAAATTACCTTTTTAACCTTTTCAACAAATAACTTAAAAAAAAAATAAAAAAAATAAAAAAATAATAATAATAATAATAATAATAAATATTATATTTTATTTATGTATATATATATATATATATATATATATATATATATATATATATATATATATATATATATATATATATATATAAAATAATATTATATATTTATATATATATAAAATAATATTATATATTTATATATATATAAAATAATATTATATATATATATATAAAATAATATTATATATTTATATATATATATATATATATATATATATATATATATATATATATATATATATATATATATATATATATATATATATATATATATACTGAGATAAATCAGTATTCACAAAATATGCATTATAAACATATATTCATATTATTGCTGTAACGCATAAGGGTTTACTAGAAATATAGTATATTAACCTGCTCTCATAAACTCTTAAAAAAATAACAAATACAAGGCCAACCTCATATTCCAAATATTAAAAATTTAAAGTTTATCGTGTTCAGTTTATCCTCTCCTTATCCAATATAACGTAACTGTGACCATCTCAGCGAAAACAAAAAGCTGTGTATTTTTTAATAGGACTATTACAGTACAGGAGGAAGAAAGACAAACATGGTGATGTAAAACAAGTAAAGGAAAAATTTGGCTTGAGAGGGAAAAGCGCCTTGAGAGGTTTGATGTGTGTGGGGTGGATTCTTCACGGGCAGACAGAGTTATGAATAACTAAACAAGGACATCTGGCAAAAAATACAGCTCTGCTCTCATTGGCCCAAGTGGTAGTTGCAAAAACTACACTCTAAATTAACCACAGTGGAGATTTCACTAACCTTCAGCGGTTTAAGAGTTGAAGAACCAAGCTTCAGACCGTGTGTGAATGTGCACATGTTTATGTGAAGAAGAAAGTGGCCAATGAAAGTATTCACTCAATACTTGTGTGATTTGTTTGGTATAAGGACGTTTTTAATACTCACAAAATCTTTCTCAAGCTTCTCCATCTCTTGTTTGTAGCTCTTCAGACGGCTGCTGTACATGCCTCGGCTCTGAATAGGGATCTCTCGAACCTCCAGGTCCATCTGCTCGAGCTAGAAACATCAATTCAATTCAGTGTAAACGATCAAACATAGCATTTTGATACAAAAACAATTAAACTGTCTAGCTTGTTTATTGTCAACTGGAGGCAGCGCAGAGGCATCGATTCAGACACCCGGCAAATCAAGTCATGTTAGGAGGCGCCGCTTCATTAAAACCTCATGCGCAGTTGAGCTCTGACAAGTACGACATGTGTCCGTGTCACACGTGAGCAAACCGGCGTGCACAAAAGGGCCCCCACTGATTTACACTGTCCAATCAACATGACATGATGGGACAATTTACATGCAACACACATCCCTCCTTTCGGCACCTGCCACAGCGCCTTCCTCCAATAATGGCGTGAAATGTGTCATGTGGTGTCACTTAAAAGCGCATTATGTGGATGTGATCACACCGTTAGCGCCGAGCAGCCTTCAGCCAGATGAAGAGTGTCTCATGTCACCGGTGACATTGCAGGTGTTGTTTATGCAGGGGGGGAAATTTTGCCAAATTCATTATTTAGAAAACGAGTGAGTGGAAATTACTGATCAAAGACCCACCAACTCTCTGACTTCTTCAAGCTGTTTGTCGACATTTAGAACCAGCTGTGTCTTCTCCTCTGAAAGAGAGAAAGAGGAAAACATATTGATCAGTGGATGGAGGAGATGTGCTTCATGACAACAGCCCGACTCCCCCGCAACAACAAGGGAGCAAATAAAAACAAGCCTGCATTTGAAGATATATTTACACATTCTCAACGCACAAAGATCCATATTTGATGTGCCTTATTTTTCCACATGTAAACGCCTTTGTTATTTTCGTGAAGGAGCGCAGAGACGCCTCTTGGCAACTTAAAAGAGAAGAGAGACGTCAGCACCACCAAACTCTGCCATTCTGCCACCCACTCAGAACTACAATGAGGTTCTATTGGTTTTTATCCACTGGTATGAGCCAGGCCAAAATATAGAGCATGCATGACTGAATTTTTCTTTCTTAATCTGCATCTGCATCACCTCCCTAATGTTTATTTGAAAGATGAAATACATACTGTACATCATATCTAACTCTCCAAGCAAGTTCATGAAGCTTTTTATAAAAATAAGAGAGGCTGTAATCTTGGGGGTGTGGTTAGGAACCACACATAATGCTAAAAATAACAACAATATTATAAATCTATCCTACTTTGTTTACTAGCATAATACACTTTTATGCTACAAGAAGTTTTAGGCATTAGTGCTTTATAGTATTTGATTGAAATTAATTAAAGTAAATAATAAAATATATATTTTTTAATTAAATATAAAAAATGTAATTAGTGTTGGGTAAGATTATTATTATACATTTTTTTAAAGAAATGAATACATTAATTCAACAAGCATGCATTAAACTGATCAAAAGTTACAGTAAAGAAATGTATAATAATGTTACAAAAGATTTATATTTCAAAAGATATATATATATATATATTGTCATCATAAAATGCAAAAAAAAAAAACAAAAAAAAACTTAAGTATCATGTTTTCACAATTTCTGGTATTTCTGAGATTGAAGACTGAAGTAGGTTAATGGCTGCTGAAAATTCAGCTTCAGCCATCACAGGAATAAATAATTTTTCCAAAAAATTATATAAATATAGAAAATGCTTATTTTAAAATGTAATATTTAATATAAATAAATAAAAATTATATTTTTTTTTCATTGTTTTTTCCCTAACTTAATATCTGTTGCTAATCCTTATCACAAATCACATCTTTTTAATACGGATGAATTATTGTCTTAAACAGTTAGCATCAGAACCAGAACTATTCATTTATAATATGAACTTTGTAATCATAGAAGCATGCTATAAATAAATAACCCTGTGAAAGAACATCCGTACATCTACTGATCTAACAAGACCAGTGAAGCACATCAAACCATGTCAAGCGATAGCACTAATCATAAAGAAAAAAAAACCATCAAGCGATATCAAACGGGAAGCTGTCAATAAGATGGAAACTAAAGTGAACTTCTGTTTTGCCCTTTGGCTTTCCAATGTCTTTGGTGGTCATCAATCCATTTTTAAAATCTATGTGCAACCTCACAGCCCACACAGTGTAAACAGCCAGGGGCGATTCTCTACAAGGTGAGCAAACACTGGGGTCTCTCTATATTCACCCCTGGCATAGGACAGGTTGAAATATATATCTCACTATTGCAGATGCATGGGGCTGTACAAGGTCAGGTGCTCTTTGGGCAAAGCGTTGCACTGAGAAAAGTTCGACTTGAAGATGCATTTTTGCATCTCTGCTCAATTTTTCATCAAGACTGATTGACAGCTCATTCTCTTTGTGCAAATCCACCTCAAAAAACCCATGCACATTTATGTTTAATGGACTAAGGCCTTGCATTATTTTTAAATTCATGTTTCACGACTACAAGTTTTGTGTTGCTCAACAAAACAAAACATCTTGGATATTCTCAAGTGAATGAATTTGGTCGGCTTGAGTGGGGAAAAAATGGCCAAGGGCATCATATCTGTCCACTGGTTTTTATCAGTGTCTCTACACATGTGACACTGTACAATGCCATTAGAACAACAGCTAAGCTGTTTGTTGAAGCCATTGTTGGTCGCAAATAAATTTGTTTACCAAGGAAACAGAAAAAAATAAAAAAGCTTTTTTTTTTTAAGGCATAATTGAGATTTGAATTCAAGAGCTGAACTCCTCTGGCAACAGTGAGGAAGGTAAGGCCATCGCTAATGAGCATGCTTTGTTTATGGCTTTGTTCATATTCAGTGGACTTATTTAAATACATTCAGCAGCTGGTGGTGGGCCGGTCTGATGACACAATTGCCGCGTTTCCACCGAAATTACCCGGAACATTTTTACCAGGAACTTTTTTTCCCAGGAACTTTTTTCCCCCCAGACCTGTTGCTTTCTGCGTTTCCACCGCGGTGTAAAGTACCGGGTAGATTAGGCAAATAGACTGGTGACGTAGGTCTGCGCGCGTTTCTCAATACAAAGTACTGCTGATTTGTTTGTTTTTTTAAAGTACGCTGATTTTGGACGTGCATCCTCGGTAGTTAGTTCAGACTTTGTGCATTCGACTCGGGAGTGTGATGTCCGCGACGACGCAAGTCCGGTAAATCTATAAACAGCAGCGTACTTGATAACTTCAGTCAGCTCGTCTTGGCTACTGCAATTTTCCTATTTACAATAAAACGAAATGGGATATAAAATACCACTGCCTCCTTTGGTTTTCATTTAAGCATAATAACAGCTGCAGAAATGTACTTAGTTCAGGGATATGTGTATATGCAGCCATTACAATGAAACGAAATATTATATAAGTTTGCCTTTTTTATTTTCATTTTAACATATAGATAAATTGAATACAGACCAAAGAAAACCTGTTAGATTTACCCCGCAGCTGAATTATATGTTATGTTTAACCACTAAAGACACATCAGAGCCAGCGGCACATATCAGAAGGTCTAGCCGATTTGAGGCTGCATCTCGGCGGATACATGAGGACTGAGCTCTCGCTGATCGAGTGGAGCTCACCGTCGCAGAGATCGGCGAAACACATTTTTTAAATAGGCACGGTCTTTATAAATAAACCATAGATTTGCGTTTTAAACAACTACATTCTCGCCTGAAATACTTTTAAAATTACATTTCATGACACAATAACAGTAATATTTGAAAATGATCCAAATAAATGGTGGTTGAACTCAACCAATGCTGCGTGAACTCAGATCGCTTTGGCTACTGTTATTTTCCCCTCAGTATATTTACAATAAAACGAAATAGGATATAAAATACCACTGCCTCCTTTCGTTTTCATTTAAACATAATAACAGCTGCAGAAATGTACTTAGTTCAGGGATATGTGTAACGTTATATACATCCATTACAATGAAACGAAATATTATATAGACTTGCCTTTTTTATTTTCATTTTAACATATAGATAAATTGAATACAGACCAAAGAAAACCTGTTAGATTTACCCCGCAGCTGAATTATATGTTATGTTTAACCACTAAAGACACATCAGAGCCAGCGGCACATATCAGAAGGTCTATCCAAGGTGAGGCTGCCTCTGGGCGGATAGATGATCACTGAGCTCTCCCTGATCGTGTGGAGCTCACCGTCTCAGAGATCGGCGAAACACATTTTTAAATAGGCGCTGTCTTTATAAATAAACAACAGATTTGAGTTTTAAACAACTACATTCTCGCCTGAAATACTTTTAAAATTACATTTCATGACACAATAACAGTAATATTTTGAAAATGTTGATCCGAATAAATGGTGGTTGAACTCAACCAATGCTGCGTCAACTCAACCAATCAGGATGTTTAGCGCCAAAGTCCCGCCCCCGAAAGTTCCTGAACTTTAAAAAAGTACCACCTCGCCAGCAGGGACTTTCTGGGGGGCATTTTTTTACCCGGAACTTTTATTTAGTTCCTGGTTCCTGCGGTGGAAACACACCAAGTACCGGACCAAGTCCCTAGTTCCTGGGTAAAGTTCCTGCGGTGGAAACGCGGCTAATGTTTGTTACTGCCAAACCCTGAAGAAGCAATTTAAGCTTCAACAATCCACCACATTACACATTCTCATTCTTTTCAATATGCTTAAATAATGCAAAGAAAAGCCTATTCGCTTAGCAATTGTTTGACAGTGCTCACTGCTGTACGATTCTGAATAAGTGATTAATCCCTCTCCCCTTTTGTTGACGTATAATAGAAGCAAAGAGTGAGTACATCAGGTTATTATGAGACCAGACCTCTGAGGTTTAATACTGACTGAAACATTAAAAGTCACCAGACTGCATGAAAGTTACCTTTCATTGCCCTTAACTGACTTTTAGCTTCAATCCAGCAAAGTCAGAACAAGATCTTGAATTAATTTTATGTGTTGAATTTTGAAATGTAACGGAGCTGCATTTCTAAAGTTCAAAATGTGGGCAAAACAAAACATTATATCAATTTCAAAAGCATCCTAAGGAGAACATATCTAGCGATACCACACTCTTGCTTCCCTGAACAGTACTTCCCTCACCTCAAGCAACCACTGATATTTCTCTCAGGCCATAAGGCTTGTTTCAGACATCTCAGGGATTTCAAACAAACACATTTTACAATACAAATGTTGTCTCTTTAAATTTTTGATGTAAACTCAATAAATAAATTAACAGAAATAATAATGAAACATTTGTAACCCTGGACCAGAAAACCAGTCATAACACGGGTATATTTATAGCAATAGCCAAAAGTACACAGCATGACTCAAAATTATAGATATAATATAATAAATATATCACAAATGTATTATCATTGGTAATATGCATATGCAGTACTTCATTTGCACAAATTTAAAGGCAATTTTCTCAATATTTAGATTTTCAAATCGTTGTATCTCGGCCAAATATTGTCCTTTCCTAATAAACCATACAATGAAAAAATTATTTATTCAGCTTTCAGATTTACAATCTTTTTTTTTTTTAATGTCCCTTATGAGTCGTTTTTTTATGAAAATATAAGCCATTTAGCGATATATAAACAAGTCAACACATATTGTAAGTCAGGAAAGAGGTTTAAAGGCCATAATTGCACAGCAGGACAATGTACACTAATGTTCAAAAGTTTGGGACCAAAAGACCACTAACAAATGAATTAGTAAAATAATAAATTAATGATTTTATTTAACAAGAAATCATTAAATTAATCAAAAGTGACAGTCTGAGCTTTCTATTGATTTCTATTTATTCCTGAAAAAAAAAAAAAAAACCTGTGCTCACAAAAATATTAAGAACTAATTTAAGCATTAAAATTAGCATATTAGAATGATCTCTGAAGGATTATGTGAAACATAAGACTGGAGTAATGGCTATTAAAAAAGCAGCTTTACAGCACAGGAATAAATGACATTTTTAAATGCATCAAAATAGAAAGAGGTTTTAAAATTGCAATACCATTCAGCCACATAACATCAGACAGACCCTAAGAGCACATACAGTAACATATTTCTTATGGGCTTATGAGACACTGTTATGACTGGAAAGAAAATCCTTTATGAACACACGTTTGATTATATTTTGTAATAAGTTTATTTTTAGACCCTAGTGTTCTCTCACCTATCCAACATCACACTCATCGTCGCCATGGTAATGTATTTGTCTGATTTGAATAATTAAATGCACATAAGTAAACTAATGACAACTTGCAGTCATAAAGGGTCCCAGCTGGAGCTAATCATTCAGTCCGAGTTTAAAATAGAAATGTTGACAAACTGCCTCTGTGTACATCTATGTGGATCTGTATACAGCACCACCGCTGACCTAGTAAAGGGGGATACAACAGGGGTCCACGACCTCTAGGGGCTCCATGGCTCTACTGCAGGGGACCACCTGGATTTTCAGCAGCCATTACTCCAGTCTTCAGTGTCACATTATCCTTCACAAATAAATCTAATATGCTGATTTTTTTTTCTCAATTATTGATTCTTATCGGTTTTTAATATTTATTATTATTAATGTTTAACACCATTTTTGCTACTTAATATTTTTGAGGAAACTGTGATACATTTTTCTCAGGATTCTTTGATTAATAGAAAGTTCAATGAAAGAGTCAGTTATTTGAAATAGGTAGAAAACTTTTGTAAAATTATTAAGGTCTTCAATGTCATTGTTGATGATTTTATGTTTGATGATGTGTTTGTTCGTTTGTTTCACGGTTTCCACAAATATATTAGGTAACAAAAACTGTTTTAAACATTGACATTGGTAAGAAATATTTAATGAGCACCAAATCAGCACATTAAAAAGATCTTGAAGTCCTGAAGGGTCATGAGTCATGACATAAGTTTAGCTTAATACTTAATTCAAGTAAAATTGTAAAATGTCATGCAAAGGTATATGACTAATACAAGTGTAAGAGTAAATACAATCTGATACTACAGAAATATTAAACAGCCAGGCTTGACATGCAACACTAATTCTTACACAATATGTCACTGAGGGTCCCTGTCCCATCTCTCAATCCTTGGCCTGAAATGTATAAAAGATTTCTAACCTATTGTGTCCAAGAGTTTAAGTCTGACAAAATAAGTTGTTGTTGTGTTAGGTTCATAACAGCAGCTTGTCAAATTAGGACCTTGCACCTCTGTCTCACTGTATGCTGTCTATCCTATAAGCAGTTGAATGCTGAGAGCTACAAAAAAAAAAAAAATAAAAAAAAAATATATATTATTTTTCTCTTCTTCAGCCAACTCTTTAACTCCAGCAAATACATCATGACATCTAAGATCCATGTCACTGTCACCCAAATCCTGTTTCCTCAGACAGAACTTAAAACTCATCTGACACACTGGATATCTGACACCATGACCCTCAAAACATCTCATTTGACAAATGTTATGGGACGTTTCTAAATAATATACCGAGCAGACACACCATCAGCATGAATGAATCATTCAATGTGTTGTTTATTTCTTCCTGACATGACTGTTTTGCTAGTACTAGCTCATTTACCAGCCACTTACCACCGGCTAATTTGGGTATTCTTCCAATTTTGTTGGTTACATCCGCAGTGAGGGTGCCAAAGTCCTGCTCGTACGTTTCAAAATCCGAAGACATGTTGTATTTTTGTTTTAAAAGATTAAAAGAGTGCTTAACTGAGCTGCGCTACACACTGTTGCTTGTGTCTTCTTGTTATTGACGTCGGCGTCACTTCCGGTTGTTGCCACGGGAATTCGTTCACGAGCTCTTCCTCTAAATAGTTCCGCTGTGGTGTAATTCGCGCGTGTATTTGTATTATCTTTCTCGCTGAATCGTGCTCTTGTTGTTTAAAAAAAGATTTCGCTTCTGACAATATCACGGGCGTAAAATAGCAAGTTCATCGATTCATATTAAGCGTGGCTGTCCGTTTTACCTGGACTCTGATCGCGCCACGGAAAATCGAGGTAACGTAGGTGTTAACGATACATTTTTCATTTTCAAAACCGTCTCTTCAGTAATCAAAGCTATATATCTTGATGTCATCATAATGAAAGATACAACAATTCATATATGTCTCTATTAATAACATAGACTTTATCGAGGCATATGTCATTGATTTATTGTCTGTAATCAAATGGATTGGTCATTATAGAGATAAAGCTCATTTCTACAGTTAATCTGTTTTCTTCAGTATTTGAATGCAATATATGTAGGATTAAATTGAATGAAATGACTCTGAAATCATCTAAACGGGATGTTGAGTAATAGAGAGCCGGTTCAGTTCATGCAGACTGACAACATCTTGAGAGAGTTTCTCAGTTTCTTCTGGTGCTGAACATGTCCGAAATCTTCATCCGCAATACAAAGCTAATAAGAAACATATCAAATAAGTTTAACCTGAATGATGTAATACAGGAGCATAGAATCCATTTTTGGGTGTGCCATGAGAACACAAGGGGTGCAGCCACTGAAGAACTATAATTTACATGTAACATTAACCCCTGCATAGTCCTGATTTCTCTTTAAACCTGCTTTATGTTATAATGACATTACTAAACAAACTGGGCTTAGTATTTAGACATAGAACAAGTGATGTATGACACAAATGGTTAAGCATAGTATGATTGCATTTTTGTGTTGTGAAGACAATTAGTTACAGTGTAAGTAGCTGCAATGTCATCACTTAAAGGTGCTGTAGGGAACTTTTGTAAAAAAAAAAATATTTTTTACATATTTATTAAACCTGTCATTATGTCCTGACAGTAGAATATGAGACAAATAATCTGTGAAAAAAATCAAGCTCCTCTGGCTCCTCCCAGTGCTCCTATTGCCATTTGCAGAAACTCCATCGCTCCCGGTAAAAAAACAACCAATCAGAGCTGCGGTCCGTAACTTTGTTTGTGTTCAAAATGTAGAAAAATGTATATAATTAGTGAGTACACCATGAATCCATTTTCCAAACCGTGTTTTTGGCTTGTCCTAAATCACTAGGGTGCACCTATAATAAGTGTTTATATTCGGACTATTTTAGATTGCTTCGGGGATACCGCAGCGGAGTAACCCAGTACCTTTGTGATTCTTCATAGACATAAACAGAGAGAAGTAGTTCCGGCTACGATGTTCTTCCGCAAGACGCAAGCAGTTCTGTTTATTAACCGCTAGAGCGTCAAAAGTTACCTACTGCAGCTTTAAGATAGATAGATAGATAGATAGATAGATAGATAGATAGATAGATAGATAGATAGATAGATAGATAGATAGATAGATAGATAGATAGATAGATAGATAGATAGATCTATGCAGATCCCATATTAATTTTTCATGTTATACAGAAATAAATTGTAATGAAAGTTAACTGTGGTATCTTGATTTAAATTATGGTTAGCATGTTAAAAAAATTTGTGTGAGTCATTTGGATTCTGTCTTTCTCTTTCATGTTCCTTGTTTCCCCCACCTCTCTTCTCTTCAGATGGATGGCTTGGCTTTAGCTCGAGGATAGAGCGATCAGAGGATTAGTTCAGAAGGATGCCACAGGCTGACAGAGTCTGGAGCTCTAAGAAACGGCTGGCCCCTGTGACTGGTGACGTAGCAGATCGCTGGTTGTTTCGGAAAAGACAGAAAAGATGCCCTTTGACCTCTTTAAGTCACTGCAGTAAGCATAGACAACACGCCTGACGACCTCATCTGTAGCATCGAAGGCCTTAAAGACACTGAAATCCGCCAAAACAATGAATATTCTGTCTGCTGTAATTGTGTTTGAGAACCTCCATGAGGTCAAGAGGCTGTTCCACTGGGGTCCGATCATCGCGCTGACGGTCATCGGCGTGTGCTCCTCCATGGCCATACTGGACTCCATCATCTGGTACTGGCCACTGGACACCACAGGAGGGAGCATCAACTTCATCATGCTCATTAACTGGACTGTCCTCATTCTTTACAACTACTTTAATGCCATGTTTGTAGGCCCTGGTTACATTCCACTGGAGTGGAAACCGGTAAGTCTGTTTTGGGCTGTTTTCATAAGGTTGCAGTTTTTCTGTTTTTGACATTCGTTTCTTATTCTCACTAAGGCTGCATTTATTTGGTCAAAAAATAAATTATTATTATTATTTTTACAATATTATAATATTACTACAATTACAATTTAAAATAATTGTATTATATATTACATTTAAAGATTTGGTGCTGATTAACATTTTTGTAAAAAAAAAAAGGTGATGCATTTTTTGATGAATAAAAAGTTCAGAAGAACATCATTTATTTAAAATAAATATTTTGTAATATTATAAAAGTCTCTTTTAAATAATTTAATGCATCCATGCTGAATTAAGTATTAATTTCTTTTCAACAAAAAAGTACCCCAAATTTACCCCAACATTACTGTATGCAAATATTTTAAAGCATGTGTCTGTTGTATGATATTGTCTGTTTTCTAAAGGTGTCTGCAATCAGCATGTCTAATATGACTTATGTTGTTGTTTGTGTTTTCTAACAGGAGAATCAACAAGATATTATGTACTTACAGTTCTGTAGATTGTGCCAAGGCTATAAAGCACCTAGGTCACATCACTGTCGCAAATGTAACAGGTAGATTTGTTTAAAAAAACAAAAAGAAACAGGCTAGTTTCTATTAATATGCATGCATTTTAAAGCTGAAGTGTGTCATTAAAAAACAAAACCTCTGTATCTTTCCCTTCCCAATTTAATATGCTAAGACAGTTAAGTCATTTGTAGGTTCATCATTTACTTCAAAAATGCAATCTCAACCAGCCAAACACAGCAACTTTGGTTCAACCAATGGTGCCAGTTTGGGGCAGGATTATTATTGTTATTTGATCAATCTTTTTGAAAAATATTTTGATTACAGTAGAGGCGCATGAATTACAGACTTCAGCTTTAAAGGGGATAGTTTAGCCAAAAATAATAATTCTGTTCATGGTGATTCAAACCTGTAGACTACAACATTCAGTGTGTAAATCATGACTCTTTATTTGAATGGAATTTCATTTTAGGTGAACTATCCCTTTACAGATTCATTTATTATCAGACCACTGTGTGTTATATGTATTAAAAATGTATAATTAATATAAAAACGGTTTCTTCCCTCAGGTGTGTGATGAAGATGGATCATCATTGTCCCTGGATCAACAACTGCTGTGGTCACATGAATCATGCGTACTTCACTAGCTTCCTCCTGCTTGCTCCACTGGGCTGCACACATGCCGCGCTAATATTTATCATGACCATGTACACTCAACTTTATGATCGGGTGAGTGTTTTCTCACATTATTTCTTCTAATTAAATCGAATAACATGCGATAGCTGTTGCACGGACACATAATGTATGCGTAATTTAAAATGTAAACATTTCTTTAGGAAACTCTAGGCTGAGCTAAGATGAGCTTCTGTTTAAATGTCCGTACATTTTGTGACTAATGCTCGCGCACCAGAGCATTTTTTTACTCGTTGTTGATGTGCTGCCCATTTTCTTGGTTTTAGATCTCATTTGGCTGGAGCACAGTGAAGATTGACATGAACGCTGCTCGGCACATCCACCATCCCATCATGCCTTTCAGCATTGCAGCATTTGCAGCCACTCTCTTTGCACTGGGACTTGCACTGGGTACCACTATTGCTGTTGGGATGTTGTTTTTTATTCAGGTAGGACATGACTGCACTTCCTTTCTTCTCTTCTTTAAATTCTTTTACAAAAAAAAAAAAGTCTGTTTAATCCATAGCCTGCTATATAAGTGAATTTTAATCAGAAATGTTATTTTCTTTTAGATGAAGGTGATTCTACGAAACAAAACCTCAATAGAAGCATGGATTGAGGAGAAAGTAAGCTTGTTTACAGTATGCTTATCAGCTAAATGAGGTGAACTAATCCAGTATTTCTCCCCTAATCCAATAAACAGCAACAGTCTTTCAGGAGTAGTCCTTTAAAGCCCTTCTTGAACTTCGAGCACATTTAGTGTCATCGACATCTAAAAACATGTATTTTTAATTGACCAGTCCCTCAAGTTCAAGGATCTAGACAGATGGAAATCAATATACACTCCGGTTCAAAAGTTTGGGGTCGTTTAGATTTAAAGTATATATATATATATATATATATATATATATATATATATATATATATATATATATAAAAAAAATATTATTATTTTTATTTTATTTTTATTTTTTTTAAAGAAGTCGGTTTTGTCACCTAGACAGCATTTATACATATAAAAAAACTGTAATTTTGTGAAGTATTATTACAGTTATATTTAGATTTTAATATTTAATAATACTTTTTTCAAGATTCTTTGATGAATAAAAGTTCAAAAGAACACCATTTATTTGAAATCGTTTAAGATTTTAAAAGTCTTTAGTGCATAAATGATCAATAAAAGTATTAATTTCTTTCCACATTTTAGAGAGTTATGTAGCCATTCAGAATTTATGTTTAAATAATTTTGGGTAACACTTTATTTTAAGGTGTCGTTGTTAAACGTTACATGCACTTACTATTATAATAATAATAAATTATGCATAATTACATGCAACTAATCCTAATAACTCAAATTGTAATCCTAACCATATAGTAAGTACATGCAGTTAATTAATATTACGCAGTACTTATATGTATAGTTACACTGTAACAAGGACACCTTAAAATAAAGTGTTTTTGACATTTCGAAATTCCCTTGAATTGTTACTGAAATGAATTGTCCTGCATTAAAACATTAATTTTGAAAAAATAATGTGTGTGTAATATTTAAGTTATACAGTATTAAACTTAATAAAGTAATACTAATTACATAAATAATTGCAAAATTTAGTTTATATAGTAGGTTAAAATAGTTAAAAAAATGCATGTTGACTCTACAAATGCACATGTACAGTGTAAATATAAATTACACAACAATGTTGTATTTATTGGGTCTTTGTGGCTAGATGAGACCTTATGGACGCATAGAACAAAAGACCACCTCTGAATTCAGTAAGTCATGTTGATAATATTATTATTACGTTAAAGCAATAATATCTGTGTTCCCAGGCCAAAGACAGAATCCAGTACTACCAAACAGGTGAAGACTTCATCTTCCCCTATGATCTGGGCAGTCGATGGGAGAACTTCAAGCAGGTGTTCACCTGGTCCGGGACCCCCATAGGAGATGGAATCGAATGGCCTGTTCATGAGAAGTGTAACCAGTACACTCTAACCGTATGTATTCAACATAATAATACGTATAAAAGATCATTCTCTAGGTATTATATTTCAGTCTAATACAGCTCTGTAGCTCAGTTTGTAATGATACATTTGGTTCCTGTTTATTCAGATTGAGCAGCTGAAGCAAAAACATGATAAACGTCAGAGGAGTGTGAGTATTGCCTTCATCACTTTTAAACACTAGAGGACAGTATTTACCAAAGGACTGACACAATGGTGTCCCTCTATTTAAACAGGTGGAGTACAGAGTGGTGGAGGACTACAATGGCGCTTGTTGCCCTTTGGGAAAGGGACTAAACACTTTCTTCAGAACACCTTGTACAGAGGAACCCAGGATCAAACTCACAAAGGGGGAGACCATCTTTGCTACAAGAGGAACAAAGTGAGTCATCTCTTTTAGCATATAATATAATATAATGTTTGGGGTCAGTAAGACTTATTTCTAACAAAATAAATTATGATGTTCAGCAAGGAAGCATAAAAATGGATCAAAGAGTAAAGACATGTTACAGAAAGTTATGTTTCAAATAAATGAACTTTGTGTTTATCAGAGAATCCCAAAAAAATGTACCACTGTTTCCACAAAAAAAAAAAAAAAAAAAAAAAAAAAATATATATATATATATATATATATATATATATATATATATATATATATATATATATATATATATATAATAAAATATGTTTCTTAAGCAGGAAATCAGAATATAAAAATGATTTCTTAAAGATCAAAAATAATGGAGTAAAGACTGCTAAAAAAAAATTCAGCTTTGGCATCACAGGAATAAAAAAAAAAGTACAACATATTAAGATAAAAAAAGTTATCTTAAATTGTGATAATATTTCAAAATAATACTGTTTTTACTGTATGATGTACTTTGATGAACATTAAGCATTTCTTTTTTTAATCTTACTGACCCCAAACAATTGTACAGTAATATATCATTTTTACGTACTGATGTTTAGGAGGGAAAAATTTTCTTTTTAATTAACAGGTGGTGGATGTATGGAGACAAAGTTTTGAATGAGGAACAGGCTAATGGTAAAGTTTCCAGTATGCTGTACATGATCAAATTCAGTAATTATTAAAGTTGCATAAATCTGATGTTTAAAATCATATCTCTTTCTATAGTTGGAGGTCGAATTAGAGGATGGTTTCCGCGGCGCTGTGTTGAAAAGTGTCATTATGACTCGGCGAATAATTCGGCAAGTGAAGAAAAGAAAGAGCAATGATACAGAACTCTAGATATTTCAGAGCTCGCTTTAAAAAGAGGACCTAATATTAGGGCCTGAACCCTGCTGAGATGCACATTTCTTTCTGATACTTTTGTAAAGCTGTTCAATGGCACCAGCGCTAAGTGTTGAAGCAAACTGATAGTGACAGATGCCTCAAAGTTATTAACTTGCATTACTTAATAGCGTTTCATTTCCAAAGAGCAGCTGCCAGAGAAACTGTCAGATAAGAACGAAAAAGGGGTTTGTTAAAATGGGATTGGGGCATGTGGCAGCATATTCTTTAAAAGGGGTTATTAAGATGTCTACTTGAAACTTATTTCTTCTTCTTGCCTTTCTCTTACTCGCTTGCTCTCTCTTGTTTATTGATGCCCAAACTGATTATGCAAAGCTTTTTCCAGTTGTACCAAGGTCTTTGTCGTGCAAATTGTCTGAATTGTTTATATAAATGAAACGACAATTCGGTTTTATTTTTGACGGCTTACTTTTTTGTAAAACTGATGTCAACCTCGCTGAAGTTCTCAGAGACAAATAATCAGCCGTGATCTGTATAGTAATTTCCTAATTTAATTTTCTTCGTATTTTTTAATGGAAAGCAACCACAAAATTCGTTTCTACTCAACAAAGCACCTATGTAAACATAATTGTTGTTGTTTTTTTTAATTGATGTATTGGCATTAATGTTTTACATTTTCTTGCTTGGGACAAAAAAAAAAAAAAGTACATTCTTTGGTATTCATTAAATCTTTAAAAGCTGTTCGTACATTTGTTTTTCAATAATATATCCATTTGTGTCTTTATGACTGACAATGAGAGTCTCTTGGGCACAGATGCTTTCAGTTAAGGCTGATACAGTGCTTACAAAATATTTAATCTTTGAGCAAATATAGAAAAACATCATGACACAAACAGCACTCATAAATACATGGTCACACCGCAGGCTATCCTCAGCATTTTTTAATCCACTACATGTTAGCATAAAGACTCTCAATCTGAACTTTAAAGAATTTTGTGAGATCTGCCCGTTTGGCTTTCAGGGTTGGAGTGAGGAGACCGTTTTCTATAGTGAACATGTCCGGATGGAGGTACAGGTCTTTTACCTTGAAAAGAGAACATAAAATATAGTAGACGTTCAATTAAATGAAAATAAAACAACACAATGCATCAAAATCCAACGACTAATTTTTTTTGTTTGTTATAATTTTGGTTTCACTTGTAAACGGTGCTTGATCTGTGCATATATCTTCAGTCCTGATGGATTACAAAAACGTAGCTTTTTGCTTCACAAGACATTTATTGATCAGATGGAGTTGTGGATTATTGCAACGTTTTTATCCGTTGTTTGGAATGCTGACAGCACCCATTCACTGTCAAGGATCCATTTTCAACAGATTTTCATTTATTAATTTTAATTTTAGGGATGTAACGATTAACGGCGAGCCGGTTGTAAATCGATTCAGGTTGAGATGCCAAACAAATTGCGATTCAATTAGGGGTAACGTTAGGAGTTTATATGAATGCATGTCTGAGGGGAACTTACTATCTTTATAAAAGTTTAGATGGTATTTTAATCTTCCTCAGTATAATTCATGTTCATAAGTGTTTTGTTTAAAGCAGAAACCAAGGAAACACTTTAAGTGCCACCTGCTGGCAGAGCGTGAATCTGCGTCTCGTTGAGCTAGTCTGCTGTTTCCGTTTCATGCAGAGATTTTTATATATAGTTTCACAAAACTAAAGTCAAACCATTCTGCTTTTGAAATTCTATAATTTAGATTAAAAACTTCTCATGTTGCATCTATGCAGCATCTTTGTTTGGATCATGATTAAAATGCAGTGGTTGCATCTAATTTTTAATGGAAAGTGCACAGACAGAGCCTTAGTTTGTTTATATGAAGATATTTATTTTATTTGAGTTATTTATTTATTTGATTTGGGGCTTTTTTTTACTTTAGATTTACAATTTAATGTTTCTTATTTACATTTACATTATATTTAAATTTTGTCATTTAGCAGATGCTTTTATCCATAGAAGCGACAACAAAACCAACAAAAGAGCAATAATATGCAAGTGCTATATTAGTATATTATAATAATGTAATATTACAGTTTCACAAAGAAACATGCAACATTTTGTCCAAGCAATAATAAAAGGACACGTTTAATTTATAATATGTCTTAAATCTGATTTTTGAAATCAAAATATTGAATCAAATTGAATCGTGAGTGAATTGTTACACCCCTATGCTAATAATAGCCTATTGGATCATAAAAGTGCTTACTTGTTCGAATGACTTCAGCCCTGCTTCACGCCCCAGCTTGTTAAGGTCAGAGATGATTGCTTTCTTGATTTCCTACAAAATTGAGCAAAGCTTAATAAGTAACTATTTTGTAAATGTCACACAAGTAAACTAGCAGACATCCTTCAGAGTGAATTTTTCCGAAGGGTTGCATGCACGTATTTTCAAAGGTAAGGTATGTAAATACAGCATACCTGGTTTTTACAAAGCTCCTCTAGTGAACCTTTCACTCCCAGTTTTTCTGCCAAACTTGGCAATACTTCAAAGTCTGGCACCACTATGGCCACTAAAGAGGACTGGATGCATTCAATTTAAAATATTAGGTTACATAATAATAAACTATTTAAAATGTTATCATCAGAAATATAAAGGAATTCATATTAATTTCACCTGTAAACTGTCACCATGCACAAACACTTGGGCGACTGGAGCGCTCCGAATGTAAACGTTTTCGATCTTTTCTGGTGCAATGTATTCACCTTGAGCCAGTTTGAAGATGTTTTTCTTCCTGTCGATGATCTTCAGCACTCCACTCTGGTAAATTGAACACAATATATAACTTTCATAACTTTCTTCTTTTCATAGACGTTTCTTATGCTCACTAAGGCTGCATTTATTTGGTCTAAAATACTGTAA
Source organism: Carassius auratus (assembly GCF_003368295.1). NCBI lineage: Eukaryota > Metazoa > Chordata > Actinopteri > Cypriniformes > Cyprinidae > Carassius > Carassius auratus. The sequence goes on from NW_020523380.1 coordinate 319,152, forward strand.
AAATTAGAAATATTATTACAATTTAAACTAAATGTTTTCTATTTGGAATTTTTTTTAAATGTCATTTATTCTGTGATGGCAAAGCTGAAATTTCTGAAGCCATTACTCCAGTCTTCAGTCTCACATGATCCTTCAGAAATCAGTCTAATATGTTGATTTGGTGCTCATGAAACATTATCACACTTGAAAAGTTGTGATGCTTAATATTTTGTGGAAACCATGAAATCTTATAGAAATATTTTGAAACATTATGCATGCCTCTACTGTTACTTTTGATAAATTTAAAGCATTTTTGCTGCATAAAAGTATTGATTTCTTTAAAAATAAAAATTCCTGCTGACCCAACCCAAACATTTGAATGGTGCATTCTGGGGAAAATAGGGTCATTGGCTTGTTTCTTGGATTTTATTACCATTAAATTTTTTAAACAAAAGGAGATTAAGCCTCTTACTCATGTTGGAGTTAAATATCATGTACCTAATGTATTCAGCTTTGAGTTTTGTGATTTTGGGTCCTTGGCTGACTGCTGATATCACAACAGAATAGGCTTATACATTTCCTTCCTTGTAAGGTGCATTATTAAAGAAAGACAATACTAAAAAATAAATTCAAATGTAAATTATTGTCATATTTCATTATAAACAAGGAATCTCACAGGCAGCCATTTGCCGATATCTCCAGTGTGCAGCCATCCATCTTTGTCCAAAGCCTCTGCTGTCTTTTCTGGGTCATTGAGATATCCACGAAACACATTCTTCCCTTTGACACAAACCTAAAATGAAACACAGAAGCTAAGAAATTTCAATAACATTCTGATACACAGTTTATAAAATGATGTTCCATTACCTCTCCTTCACCGTTGGATGCAAAGTAATTCATTTCCTCCACATCAACAAGTTTTACAATATTACATGGAACAGGAACTCCAACATGGCCTGAAATCAACAGTATAAAATAAGTGTTAAGTGTTGTTTAACACACACACAAAAACAGATTTTCAGTTACAGGAACCCACCAGTATGCCAGTCTCCCGGTATGGTGAAAGAACAAGCCGCAGTGCACTCTGTCTGGCCATATGCCTCGAATATCTAGAAGTAGGCCAATGATAAAGGGGTCAGCACTGGGTCACTGTGACACCAGATCAATACACATACACACCCTGCTTTGACAGTGGGCATGTTTATAAAGTACAAAGTAAAGCATCACATTGTCAAAACAGAACAGAAGCAATATACAATATATTTAATAAATGTTGGTGTTATACTCCCATTTCTTCACCCCTTACCTGGCACCCAAGACTTGCACGGAGAAAAGTGAGCACAGTTGGAGAAATGGGAGCAGCCCCCGTCACCATCACCCTCACTCGGCCCCCCAGAGATTCCTGCAGCAGACAATTCAAATCTTTTCCAGAGCCATTCCTCACAGATGCACCACTCTTCCCCAACAATTACAAAAACCCTCCCATCATGGTCTGTTGGGGATACCTGCACTTTGTGAAAGATAAGTTTGTCCCATATGCTGTCATTCCTGATAATGCCCTGCTTGACCTCTGCACATTTCTGCGCAATGGCAAAGTTCAGAAGCCATTTCTTAAATGGAGAATGGGCACCGCTATGAACCTGGAAGGCAGCAGAAAGCAGACAACAACAAAAGGCTTATAGAGCTATTCATTTGTGCTCTGTGTGTAACTATATATTTAACAAACTCGTAAGTGTTGGTGGGTAACTCATCCCACATGTTTATTCTATGGATGTGAATATAACCTCTTTCATATAAGATTCTGTGACAAATGATGAGCTACAGAATATTTTGTTAATTGGTTGGTTTATATTACTACTGTGGTTTGTAACTCCACCCACTTATCCGAGTACCGCAAGGTAATCACAGATGTGCTGATTCAGATAATTATAAATTATAACAAACAAGAAGTTAGAATTAATTAATTTAGACAAACATATTCCCAGTTATTCCCAGGCACAACATAATCAAGCATCAGAGCAACGCACCATAGTGGTGTCTTATCCTTGAATAAATCACTGTTTTTGAACAAACCGGTTGAATTAACAATTCAATGACTCACTTGTAAAGAAAAATACTATTTTAATTCCTAATGAACTATTAGGTTTAATAAATATAGTCAATTGATAAGTCACTTGACGGTCACTTGTCGTTACCTACTGGTTTTAATGTAAAATACAGAAAGCGCCACTAAAAATTATCCGCAACTAATGCTAAAAAACCCTCACAGACTGAAAGTGTTGCTATTCCGCATTCATTCTAGAGAGAACATTGCTTGTTGTATATAAACAAAATATATATATTTTGTCTAAATCTTACCTTTATCATTACATACACGCACTATTTAGAGAATGCATAGACGCCCATCTATAAAAAATGACAACAAGCCATGTGAATCAGGGAACGGCCCCAAAAAGTGACTGTGTGTAGTTTCATACCTTGTCGTAAACACGATTCAGAAGACGAGGAACCACTGGGAATACAGTAGGCTGCAAGGCTTTCATGTCGTCTGGTAGAAGTCTGATATCACCTTGGAAAAACCCGACTCTTCCCCCGACACTGTACAGCACTGTCTGATACACATGAAGAAGAACAAACAAGCATGGCTTCAGTGTTCTTCTTCTGTAAAAGAAATGTGATTTATAAAAGATTTGAGTACATGACACTGAAAATTTGAAAGGCCTTCAGCAATGTTTCATTAAAGATGATGGCGAGCATCGGATATGAAAAAGCGCCTTGCCTGTACAACTCTTTCAAACATGTGCGCCAGAGGCAAAAACGAGATGGACACGTCGGATGGAACGGGCACAAAGACGCTCTGAAGAAAAACATCGGTTTGGCATCCAGCATTAAAAATCTACACACCCATAGAGACTTTGTAGAAATCATGTAGCCATCACACATACAGCACCTCAAACGTCTTAACCACGCCGGCTGCATCTGCAACCACATTTTCATGGGTCAGCATGGCTCCCTTTGGATCCCCTGAAGCAGATAATACCGAATTAAAGCTCATAGAACACACCACAGTATTCACTTGAGGTGGCGCAGAATTGGCTGCACAAATAGCAGGGGGTTTTTTTTAGGTCTTGAAGCAGAATAGAATAGATTACATCACACTTACCTGTGGTCCCACTGGTAAAACAAACAATACTTAGGTCTTCTGGTTTTGGTGGCTGGAAAAAAATACATTGATAAATACAATTTGTTAAAAAAACATTCCAATTCATAATTAACCAATTACTCACAACAGGCTTCTGATGGTTGCTCTTTCCCAAGGCCTAAAAAAGCACACAAACGTTCAGAGCCTTTAATATTTTGTATTATTGTTTTATTATTTATTACTTATCAGATAGCGCTGTCAGCGTACCTCTACATCTTTCAGGGGCAGGACTTCCACACCGCTCTTAGAGCCTCTATCAATCAATGCAGAATCATAGGGGTCCATGAGAATGATGGTTTTCAAAACAGGTGTGAGGTTTTTCTCACAGTTATCCAGCAGCGTTTCTGCCTTATCCTGCTTATCGCATATCACCGTAGATATCTTTGCTGCACAGATAAAAAAAAAAAAAAGGTCCAATAAGAGTAGCACAAAATCACTTGTGGTGTTAATACTAAATAATACCTTAAATTAAATATGTTAAAGGTACAGGTTGTAGGACTTGCCATGAGAGGGTGCACTACCAAAACAATAACAAATGTGTGGTTTGATGACGCTAAGAAGGAGCGTGGGATGATGGGATTTGTTGTCTTCTACCCAACTGCTGAAGGCCATCAATCAGACGGAAAGATAAATCATGGATTTAAAAAAAACTTTATAAATGTTGTGCTTGATGTCATAATTTTCAAATGCGAGTTCAACGATTTGCGCGAGTATATTACATACAAAGTCAATGCAAAGACGCAATCAGACTATGGATCAGATGCTCCTCGCGCAGGTCTAGAGACGCGATGCCCCGCGTTTGGCATGTATGCACCATAATACTAATCTTGTTGGTCGTTATAATAGCATATGTTTTCTGTAAAGATACGAATCAAAACAACTCACCTGTCGAGTAAAACACAAGTCTACGGGAGCTGTCCTTGTTGACAGAACCAGCGGCAGACGGTAAACAGTAATTATGTTCCATAAATAAGTAACACAATCCACCAATCCCTTGCATAACGTGCAGGAAAAAGTAAATAAGGAACTGCTTGAAGCAAGCTAGTTATTTGCTGGACACTAGACACTATTCCGCATTTGTCCATGACACTGCTGTCATGTGGTTTCTACATCAGTAAAGGCGGTAACAAAGGGTAACTGACGTCATTGACATGGCGACTGCACTGCCCCGTGTCACTGTTTAGAATGGGAATTTTCTCATGATTTACAAGTAGTTGAAAACATTAGAGATATTGCTAGTGATCAGCTGGACAAAATATAAAACACTAGCCTAGTGGTTTTTGGATATTTTACTGCAAATATTTAACAAATATTTAACAAAAATTGTACCTTTAAATGAGGAAGTTACAGTATATGGCAAGCATAAAGGTGAAGATATTACACTGCTTGGAGTCAGTTTGATTTCCTTTCTTTAAAAGAAATGAATACTTTTATTCAATAAGGTTAATTTATTCAACAAGGCTGATTTAATCAAAAGTGAGAGTAAAGATATTTACAGAGTTAAAATAATTCTAATTCAAACCAGTTCCGTTCTTTTAAACTATATATACTTCAGATAATCCTGAAAAACAATAACAGGCCTGTTTTCAACAATGATGAATACATGACAAGTTTCTTGAATACCTAATCACTATATTCAATTTATTTCTGAAGGATCTGATGATATAGGTGCCACAAAAGGAATAAATTACACTTTAAAAGATATTTACCAAAAAATTAAAATATTAATTTCAAATTTTACAATATTAGAGCATTTTCCATCAAATACATGCACCTTTGGTGAGCGCAAGAGACTCCTTTCAAAAACATTAAAATGTACTACCCACCCCAAACCTTTGAATGGATACTGCATGCAGCAATGAAATAGCAATATTCTAAATAATGATTAAATTATAAATGATAATTTGCAACTAGTGTTCCCAAATGGAGCTCGAAATGGTTTCAGGTAGGTTTTCCCAAACATCCCCAACCTTCCATTAAACAGAAAGTCCCGCCCCAAACTCATCTTATTGGCTGAAGCAGAAGTGAGGTGTGGTATCATTGAAACAAACACGGCTATATTTTAATACCTCTGCTCCATGGAGACTCAGTATTTTCTCAAAATGAACCTAAGAATGGCTTACAGTAGTCTCAGCATATTAAACTACCAAAGGAGAAGTATTCCAACAACAACAACAAAAAAATGATAATATCAGTCATTAATTAGAGAAACAGAAAGAGAGTTACACAATTACGGGAAGGTAAGCAAAGCAGCTTGAACTCTGGAGGTAGAATAGCAAGGTCACCGAGGTCACTAAAACAATAAAGTCATCATCTTCTGAAGGATTATAAGTCAGCAGAGTTCAGCAGGTGTGATAACTAAAGCTGCTCTGACCAACACCTCTAATGAAGCAAGCAAGCATGCAGGCTTAAGTACCTCTATTAATGATGAACACAAGAGCCTCAGGTCCCAAGGTGTCGTAAAGAGGCACTGCCACCATGGAATAGGTATAGCAGGCCAGTTCAGCGATAATCCACTGAAAAGAGAGAGAAGAGAGAGGTTAGTTTATGTATAGTACACTGGGATAGGATATTTAAATAGCCTTGTGTTATTGGGCATATTTTTGCCACATATGTTTTGAGTTGTTTAATGCATAAATAACAATAAATGCTATTATGTTTATCTCAAAACAGGAAGAAAAAAAGTAACAAGCCTTAATATTTTCAGCCATTTTTATCATGTTTAAAGAATGTTTAGATATTTTTTGTAAGAAAATAAGACTGATATATCAGAATCGATTTTGATCCTTTTGCAGACTTATTTATGTCACCTCTGGCCGGTTCTGGGCGAAGATGCCAATAAATGATTCTTGCGATGGCTTCTGGCCGCGATGGATAAGTCCGGACCCCAAGAATTCAGCTCTGTCTGAAACCTGAGACAACCAGAGGCAAGCATTGAAGCAGAGACCTCAGCTGTCCTCACTTTTGAGTTCAAAATGATGTTTGTGGTTGGCACAAATACCTGTTTGTATTTAAGCCATTGATAAGGTTGCCGCTTCTTTCTGTATCCCAAGCACGGTCCATTTCCTGCATGATACAGATCAAATATCTCACAGACTAATCATGTGTGACTAAAGATTAGATGCACCAGAGATGTGAACTAGCACAGCTAGCATGAAAATAGGACTTGATTTCATTGCAAAAGAATCTCAGCATTTCGTGCTGATGTAAAATGTTGACCTTGTGACCTCTCACCTGAGACGCGTAGCCCTCTTTGAAAAACGTCATATAGAGTTTGGGCATCCTCATATAAGTACGAGATCAAGTTGTCATCTTTCAGGAGTGTTGTTTTTCTAGCGCCACCCTGTAAATAAATATTTATAAGTAATATTAAACCACTGAAGTACTAAAAGACATTTAGAACCATATAAAATTATGCACAAGAACCTCATGAAGACATATTGTTGATTTATAACATAATAAACTATACTGGGTACAGCTGACAAAAGATCACACTTACTGCTACGCCCACAGTCTGTTGGTTGAGGTCTGTGGGTGGATGCAATGGTTTAGGCCTGGTGTTGAGATGGACCAGAGCTACAGCGGCGAGACTAAACAGAAACACCAGTCCCGAAGTGGAAAGCGGGGTAAACAGGAACTCGAACAAAAATTCCATAATGCACAAGATCTGAAAAATTAAACAATATTGATTTTTTTTTTTTTTTTTTTTGGAATAACATGAAGGGTCAGTTTCGTGCATAACATAGTATTTTAATTTACATTTATGTGGTCATATCTATATAGGTAAATAAACAGGAAGTTCAAGGTCCCTGTAATTAGTGCTGTTTTGACACTGCACTGATTAGAAGGTATTGATGGAGACATACATCAGTATGACCTTTGGGGGTGAAGGTTAGAGTCCATAAGTTCATTCAAAGGTTGAAGAGCACAGTACTGTCCAATTTAGAAAAATATAATATGTCTCACAATTATGCTTTTTTTTTCAGTGAAACTCCTTCTTAACATTCTCCTGTCTTCCCGGTGTTATCCTTCAACACCACTATGCTATTGGATTTGATTACATTATCTATTTATGGAGGCCAATGTCGTCTAGCAAAGGTGATAATACCATTTTCAGCTTCCAGAGCATCCACTAACCTTTCTAATAAGTAGTAAGAAATGTTCTTTTATAATTTCTTACATAATAATATTAAATAAATAGTATACAGTATAATATATTTTATGCATGTATTTGAGCATAGCCTATTTTATTTATTGATCAGAACACCTCATTGTTAAAAACATCTGATTCAAGTCACAAGATAAAGACAAGATAATTCTCATAAAGGATATATGAATTCAACTTCCTTTATGGACACAAGGCCTATTTGTATGCAAAACATAGTCCATGCTGTTTTTTGTTTTAAACATGCATGACAATAAATGCACATTTATTTCAGCATCCTAATTTAACTGTTTAGTGTTATGCCTAATGTTATGTTTTATATGTATTGGTATATGGATATGAAATTAAACAGATAAAGATTTTTAGAAGCAAGTACCTGGATAACCTGCAGGAGTCCGGTTTGTCCGTCAGGGGATGGAACTGGAAGACAAAAAGTCCTGTGAGACAGTCCTTTTCACAGGTTTGCTGAAGCTACAAGAAGACTGAGAAGGAAGACATGGTCTCAGGACCAATAAAACAAGCACATAAGTGACCTTTGAACCAATTCCTGCTATCAGTTCCCTGATAATACAAATGACTGAACATAATCAGAATCATGGCTATACAGCTCAATCCTGTAAAGTAAATGTGTGTTACACAAGATTCACAAGTCTGTGCTTTAATGGCTGCATGCTAAAACATACAAATGTGAAACTACACAGTGCTAGTATGAAATGTGGACTATGACATTTCCCTTTGCTGGTCAGTGTGACATTGAATTGCAGGACTGAAAAGTTGCTTGCACTCAAATACTTGGGTTTTCATCATGTTTACTCATTACTCTGGTGGTTTGCAGTGACATTTTGCTGATTCAACCCATCATTTACAGCTTCTCGGCTTAAAGTGACTATAAGGGAGGCCATTGGGACCCTAAAACCCTTGTTAGCGTGAGAACAGCATAAGGCTACTCATGTCACACCTCAGTTGAGCATGACACAACATGATCTTACGAACACTGTTTTCCAACCTCACTTGTCTCAGCATCATTACCGCAGCAGTTTAAGAAGGACGTCCCAGCAGAACTTTGACATTTGACTGTGATGACAGATAAGATGTGTGCACCTTTGGATTTTGTAATCTGTTCTGATAATAGACAATGAAATTCAACGGATGAGAGCCGTCAAGGCCTCTGTGGATTGGATTCTTGTCGATTGAAGTCAGAGTTGGACAATTTAGGTCAAAGTTGAAGTGATTCACACAGTGAAAATATGCAAATCTACATACAAAACCTCTCTCCACCTTCCATATTTAGTATGCAACCTCTTACTTACAGGATGTGAACACATGTACAACATTTAGATGATAGGTCAGCAGTGCATCCTGGTCTTTAATCTCATTTGCTCATCATAATAAAATAAAAACTATGTGTTTTCATGTTAAAATTATGTGTATGTGTGTGTGTGTGTGTATATGGTATGTATATACAGTGTATAACAAGAATCTTAAATTTTTTGTTGCTTTTGCAGCAGATCTTAAGCTGGCATGAACTTCAACAAGTTTGTTTAAAACCTATCGATCCATGTTATCCCAGCATGATTTGTGAGCCTGAATTTCTTATGGTCATGCTATTGAAAATTGACTGAGAACGTGCAAAACGTGCACTACAGGAGCTAAGTACTTTTACTTCAGAGAAACCCCTTGATCAGAATTAATTTCCCCAGGGAAGGTAAGAGTCTATTTAAATCCCCCTGTATGTCTAAAAGCCGATCAATGTGAGTGAGCTTTATGCAGGTAGGATGTCAGGATTAGATTTAGACATAAGTGGAGCCACACGGTGGTGGGTGATTTTTGTTTCTTTATCAGCACTTACAGGCTCTGTTATTTGCAACAAAGCAACCCAGTTTAAGATTACGGTTGGCCTCCAAGCTCCTCGGAACATTTCCTACCCTTTCAGTTTGCTTAGGTTGGGGTCTGCAATACAGATTGCCATAGACAAGATCAACGCAAATCCATCTCTGAATGGAAACTTCACCTTTGACTTCGTATACATGGAAACAGAGTGTAACGCAAAACTTTCACTTCAGGGATTCATCAATCAAGTAATGAACCAAAATGTGTCAGCGCTATTTGGTCCACCCTGTCCTGAGGAGGCTGAAGTAAGTCTTTTGTTTTGACATTTTGTATTAAATTATAGTAAAGTATTATTATTATTAAGTTTTTAATCTGAGTAAGAATTATGGGGAAAGGATGCTTATCAAGACTTACTTTTTTATAACTATGCTTCAACAGTGTTTACAAACTTAGTATTTTCATAGTATTTTCATAAATCATTGAATACACTCATACACAGAAGTAGCTTAGATAACCATCACAATATTGCACGCTTTCCATTTCGATTCGTTTTCGGTGGTAGGTCAATAAATCGTGACATAAGTCACTTGAAGGGATAGTTCACCCAAAATAAAAGTTCACTCACCCTCAAGTTGTTTCAAACCTGTATGAATTCCTTTCAGCTGTTGAACACAAAGAAGATATTCTGAAGAATGTTGGTAATTCAATTGACTTTCATAGTATGGTAAAAATGGAACAAGTGGAGAGTGAGTAGGCTATGATGACAGACTTTTAATTTCAGAGAGTGAACCATTTTTTAAGTATCACAAATATGTACCAAAGCTATGGAGCCCATTAGAGGACATGATGCAAAAAGCATGGGACAAGGGAATAAAAAAATAGCATATTTCAATTGTTTGCTTTAAAAAAAAAAAAAAAAAACTTTGCATTCTCTCTTGCATTCTCTCATTTTCATTAATAAAAAAAATTGTAAATATTACTAAAAATTAATATAAAATATTTTATTAATTAAGATTAATATGACATATATTCATATTAAATATTTTACAAGATGTTTTCAAGCCAGCATTCTTTTCAAATAGCCAAATGTGCACACTGCACAATATAAATAACTACATACAATCTAAAATATATACACATTTTGAATAGATTAATAGTTTTTTCTTATGTCCTTCAGGTCACAGGGCTCATAGCATCCACATGGAACATTCCCATGTTCGGCTTTGTTGGCCAGACACCCAAAATGGATAACATTCTGGTGTATGACACCTTTATTAAAATTGTACCTCCACTTAAAAGGGTTGGAGAAATCCTGCTTAAAACACTGGAATTCTTTGGATGGAAGTATGTTGGTATGATCGGAGGTGGTGCAGATAGGAACACATGGGACAGTGTTGATGCTTTTTGGAAGTCTGTGGAACAGCAACTCAGGGCCGAAGTAACAGTGACAGCTGGCATCAAGTTTGATACCAGTGACCCAGAACTGGCACAGAGAAACTTGCAGATCATCTCTAAAGTTGCAAGAGGTGAGCCAATAAGTAGTACTTATCTTTCAGCTCTTACTATATCTGGGTGGAATTTACACCTCAGTGAGTAAAACGTGTAAAACCTTATGCCCTTATGGCCTGATCCTCTTGAATCTGTTAGTTGGCATAAAATGAGTGAACTTAATCTGCATTTTAACTGTTATGATATCAAAGTTCCTGATAAATGTGCATTGTCAAGCCCTATTCTCTATAGTGCAGCAGAGATGCTCACAAGTCTCTGAGCTAGAGTCCAAGTCAAGTCTCAAGTCTCTGAGCTAGAGTCCAAGTCAAGTCTCAAGTCTCTGAGCTAGAGTCCAAGTCAAGTCTCAAGTCTCTGAGCTAGAGTCCAAGTCAAGTCTCAAGTCTCTTTATTATATTAAGTCTCTGGTTATAATAAATGTTGCATCACGTACAGCGCCCCATCCAAGCTGCTTAGAACACTGCATAGCTATATATAAGGAATTCAAAGCATGTAATATGTTATTATGACAACTCCATTTATTAGCATACAATATCAACTTTGATTTTGGTATATAATCAGTGTAAACAGGCTATTGCAACATGACAAAAACACCAAGAATGCTTTACTTTTAAGTTAATATGTTTTAATAGTTAATATTTTGCATTTATGGATTCAGTAATGGCCTTGTGTCTGTCCTGGCTGTATAGCTGCACACCTCTTGTCTGGCTTAAGAATGAACAAAGCTACGCTGACTTATGTTATTCATACAATACCTACTCACAAATAAACATCAAAAACAAAGCCGGCTGCAATGAATTTCTGTGCAAAACAGCTTTTACTACAAACACTTCAACACAAGAACATTGTTATCACACAATAACATTTTGATAGAGAACCAAAAATATTTAAAGTAGATAAAATTAGAATAAATAAAATGGAAATGTCTACATACTATTACTACTGTAAACTTTGCAAATAGGACATCAGCCCCTTCAAGTCAATGAACAATAACAAAGTGGGCTGCAATGAATATCTGTGCAAAACGTCATGGCTCCGCTCCTACCCAATGACAGAGGCACGCAGGTTTTTTTCCACTGGAGTACTCACGTGAAGGATGCGTGCACAACTAATAACTGATATCATCACGCTATAAAGGGTTGGCCTGCGCTGGGTGCGCCCCTCCCCCTATAACTGTTCTGTCTCGCGGAGGAGCTCATTTGTGTGCATCTGTGTGAAACACGCGCTCTGAAACACGCATAGGAAAAAAGAGCGACAGAAAGAACGGCTCCCCTCCAGCCGTGACTCGGCTCCCATCGTTCATGTTTATGAGCCGTTCAAAAGAATCGGTTCGTTCGCGAACGTCACAACTCTAACAGCGAGCTCATCTGACGTTTACTAAAAATTAACATTGTTCACGAGTCCCGGAGCTCGAGTCCGAGTCGAGTCTGAAGTCTTTCGAGGACGAGTCTCAAGTCGAGTCTGAAGTCACTGTTTGTGCGACTTAAGTCGCACTCGAGTCCGAGTCTCAAACTCGAGTCCCCATCTCTGTAGTGCAGGATATGTTGGGCAGTCATTGGATAACAAATAGGACCTGAAATATCTTGCATGATAACAATGTACAGCTTCTGCATTCAACAGTATACACGGATGTAAATCTTAAACCTAAATCATGTTTCTATGAGATTATAAGATGCCAGTGTTATTCTGTTCATTCTAGTGGTTGTTGTGCTCGCTAATGCTGAAGACACCACATCTCTTATGATAGAAGCGCACAAACAAGGCCTAATGAATGGAGAGTATGTTTTCCTTCTGGTTCAGCAGTTTGAGGTCAGTGGCAGAGTGGTGAGTAACTGAATAGCATATAATGCTTAAATTATGACAAATATTTTCTAAAGGTTTAAAATAAAAAAAATAAAAAAACGATAAATGCTAAATATAATTACAATGCATTGTTGTGTTTTATATGTCTAGTTAGCAATACATGCCTTTTTGCTGTATTCTTTTTGTAAACAAAAGAAAAAAAGGTCATATGTGTAAGTATTTGAACTGGAACAGATTACTATTGTGTGAATTCTTATTTACCTAAACAGATACCCACTCTCACCTTTTCCCTCATCAGGACAACCTGTGGAAGACTGTTGCTGAAGCAAATAAAACAACAGTCCTGAAGGCTTTTGACATGGTTTTTGTACTTGCTCAGAAATCCTATGAAGGGTATGACTACTATGATTTCTTTGAACAGACTTATGAGAGATTAAAAGGGGCACCTTTTTACAGCAACCTGTCCTCAGAAAAAGAGGTGAGAATATTTTATGAAAAACTTGTGACCCTTAATCTGATCAACTTTTAATACATTTAATATTATCTATTTGATGTTTTAGGTCAGCTCCTACGCTGCCTATTTACATGACGCTGTCCTACTGTATGCCATGGGCCTTAAAGAAGCCTTTAAAAATGGTAAAGACATCCGTCATGGACGAGAGATTCTCCAGATGCTCAGGGACAGGGCCAATATTAGGTTTTATGGTAATTTTGTCTTACATACATGTTTGTGTTTTTCCTATTGACTGCAATTAACCAAACTGTTTGTTTGTGTCGTTTTTTCACCAGGGGCTTCAGGTCTGGTTCACTTTGATGAATATGGAGAGAGGAAGCTTGACTATTCAGTTTATGACCTACAACAAACAGAAACTGTCACAAAATTTGTGTCTGTTTTGGACTTTGACAGCAATTCTAAAATGATAACGTAAGACCAAAATATTGTATATGTTAGGATTACTGATATTCAGCGCTGAAACTCTGACTTATACTATATCAAAAATACCTGTTTTGCAGACCCACATCAAGGTTTTCTAACATTGTTTGGCAAAATGGAAAACCCCCACTAGATAATCCGCCCTGTGGTTTTAATAATGAGCTCTGTGAATGGTTAGAAAATGGTAAATGGACATTGCTAAATGCCAAATCATGCTAGATTTCTATGCACGTAAGTACAATCTTCTTTTTATGTATTTGAAATGACATCACGTGCTGTCACTTGATTCCAGAGATATCTCTGCTGGTTCTGCTGGTGGCTTTGCCTGTGTTAGGAGTGGCAGCAGTGGCTTTGATCACTTTGTTGACTCTACAGAAGACCCGTCTACAGTCTCGCTTGGATGAGTCCAGCTGGTGGCTTATCAACTACAGCGACATAACTATACTCAGAGAGCCCAAAGTAAGATGAACTTGTCATTTCAATTTAGTTTTTGTTTTCATATACTGTATTTATTCTTTCATCTTTTTTTTTTTTTTTTTGCTTAAAGGGTTAGTTCACCCGAGAATGAAAATTTGACCATCTTCTACTCACCCTCGAAGCGTCCTAAGTGTATGTGACTTTCTTCTTTCAGAATAATCCAGTCGTAGTTGTATAAAAAATTGTCCTTGCTCTTCCAAGCCTTTCAATTTGGGTAAGCGGGTGTTTGTTGTCAACAGTTCAGAAGACGTGAAATAAAGTGCGTGCATCTGTAATAAAACGTCCCTCACATGGCTCTGGGGGGTAAATTTAGGCCCCCTGTAGTGAACACCGTATTTTCCGGACTATAAGTCGCACTTTTTTTCATAGTTTGGCTGGTCCTGCGACGTATAGTCAGGTGCGACTTATTTATCAAAATTAATTTGACATGAACCAAGATAAATGAACTAAGAGACATGAACCAAGTTAAAACATTACCGTCTCCAGCCACGAGAGGGCGCTCTATACTGCTCAGTGCTCCTGTAACCTACACTGAGGAGCATAAAGCAGCCTCTCGCGGCTGGAGGCGGTAATGTTTTCTCTTGGTTCTAAATAAATGCGACTTATAGTTCAGTGTGACTTATATATGTTTTTTTCCTCATCATGACATATTTTTGGACTGATGCGACTTATACTCAGGTGCGACTTATAGTCAGAAAAATATGGTACATGCATTTTTGTAAGATAAATATCCAGATTTCAAATGTTATAAACACACCAGTGCTGCGTGGTTAGTGACGGCTGCGGAGACAGAACAAAACAAAACACTGGTCATGAATTAGAAGCACAAAATGAGGATTTGTAAAGAAAAACGTTTGAGGATTTCGAAATAAGCCAAGAGGAGACTGGTTTTCCTTTGCTCCGACATTTCCCAGAGACGCGCACGCAATGCATACGTCTTCCATCTTCAGCATGCACGTCTTCCACGTTTAATACATTTGAAATCTGGATATTTATCTTACAAAAACACATGGATTCACTAGAGGGCACCTTTATTCACTCCCCGGAGCCGTATGAGCGACTTTTTATTACAGATGCGCACACTTTATTTCACTTCTTCTGAACTGTAGACAATATACCCCGCTTACCCTAATTGAAAGGCTTAGAAGAGCAAGGGCAATTTTGTACATATCTCTGATTGGATTATTCTGAAAGAAGAATTGTCACATACACCTAGGACACTTTGAGGGTGAGTAGAAGATGGACAAATTTTCATTCTCGGGTGAACTAACCCTTTAACAATAATAGTGTAATACAGCACCAAACCAACTAGGAGTACTATCAATGTAGATGTCAAATCTGAATGTAGCGTAAACCAACCTCGACCAGCCTTCTGGTCTAAACAGCTCAGCTAAAAAGTAAAAAGTACCAAAAATGCCTTTAAAAAAACTACTCGCACATGCAATCAAACTTTACAGCACATGTGCTACGCAAATACCATCATATTGTAATGACATTAATGCATAAAAAAAGAGTGTTATTGTGGGTTTTACAGGGAACACAAACACTGTCTGTAAGCACAACACCAAGTAAATGTGGTAGTGGTGGGTCTCAGTCCATGCTCTCCACCAACAGCTGTAGTACTAAAGAAGCCATCTACACAACTATTGGTCTCTATCAGGTAAAAATTCTGAATCACCTGTTAGGAAGTGATGCCTTACATGTTTAACCCAAATATTTCAACTAACACACTCTCTTTGCTCATGGGACAGGGAAATGAGGTGGGCGTAAAGTATTTGAAAAATCAGACACTTACTGATGTCAAGAAACCATCGATCATTGCAGAGTTCAATATGGTAAATTCCTGATATTTTTTGAGATTTGGTTTTACCTCTGCAAGTCACGAGCCAATATTTTACTAAAACTCTAATTCTTGTGCTTATCCTTGCTGTAGCTGAAAGAAATGAAACACGAGAACCTAGTACAGTTCTTCGGTGTGTGTATCGAGCCTCCGAATGTCTGTATTGTCATGCAGTACTGCAAGAAAGGAAGCTTGAAGGTGCGTGTACAGCAAACTGTTAAAAAAATCTCAAAGTTATAAATTGGGCATTTGGGCAGTTGTGGAGTTGGATCTGTAACCCAAAGGTCATGGGTTTGAGTCTCGGTGCTGGCAAGGAGTGTAGGTGGGGGGAGTATATAATATAGTATACGCTCTCCTCCACCCTCAATATCACGACTGAGGTGAGACCCTTGTGCAAGACACAGAACACCCAACTGTTCCCCGGCTGGCGCAGCAAAAATGGCTGCCCACTACCCCAGGTGTGTGTGCGTGCACTTGGATGGTTTCAGTGCAGACCATGAATTCTGAGTATGGGACATCATACTTGTCACTTTCACTAAATACAACAAATATTATTGGAGTACTAAATTACTATTTCACTTTTATAAATGTTAAGTTTAATTCAATTTGTTACTTTCAATTGTTTTGTCATTTCTTTGTGAAATTTACTAAGTGAAAATTGTTTTGACACCAGTTTTTTTCAGTGATAGTGTTTCAATTGAAGCATTTCAATATAAAACATAAAATAAAATACAGGAATCGGCTCTGTGCAACTCATTATTATTATGATTCTTCTTCTTCTTATTTTTTTTTTTTGTAGAATAAAAAAATTACATTCCAACAGGTATAATTCAATTCCTGAACAAATTACTGTTATTAGATTCCACTTTTTAATAAATGAAGCAAATATTTTATATTGTATAGTTTAAGATGCATTTTATGTTACCACGTTTTTAGTTTAGTATTGTTGTCTGACATAAAGAGAAAGCCAACTGTTGTACTGCATTTATGCTGCCTCTAAAAGACTGTGATGAACATATTAAACATATTCATTACTGAAATGATTTCAACATATATGTCCACATCATCAGACTCTCAGTATATTTGTTATTCTGCTTTCAAAACATCAGGATGTTCTCAGAAATAGCGAAATTGAACTGGACTGGATGTTCAAATTGTCTTTTGCCTATGACATTGTTAATGTGAGTATGTTGTTTTAATGTAATATCCTTTAGTTTAGAGCATCATATTATCTGGATTTCTAGATTGCATATCGACTTGGAAAATCTTGATTTGGAAGAAGACGTTTTATTGTGTGGTATGTTCTCTACAGGGCATGGAGTACATACATAAGAGCAGTCTGAAGTCTCATGGAAATCTGAAGCCCAGTGTGTGTTTGGTGGACAGCAGGCTGCAGATCAAACTCTCTGGCTTTGGGCTTTGGGAGTTCAAACATGGTACCAGACACAAACGGATCCCACTGGAGAATCCAAATTATGAAGAGATGTACTATACGGCTCCTGAGTTTTTGAGAGAGGTGTACTACCCTTTCAATGGGACCCAGAAAGGTGACGTCTTTAGCTTTGCCATAATCATGCGAGAGCTGATGTACAGTACAGAGGTGGGTCCTTATCACGATGTTCATCTGGAACCAAAAGGTAATGCCTCCGTTGGATTTCTTAACATAAATCAGTCTTGGCAATCAATTTTCCATTTTGATTAACTAATTGGACTAAGTTTGGCCTCTAAAAATGTGTGTGTTTTCTATTTGTCATTCATTAGAGATTATCAAACTGTTAAGAACCCCCTTGAGCGATGAGCCCCTTAGACCAACCTTGTCTGCTGACATCTGTGATGAACGTCTCATCCCTTTATTAAAAGCCTGCTGGAGTGAGAACCCAGACCACAGACCCCCATTCACCAGTGTCAGGAGACAACTGCGTCAGGCGTGTCCTGAAAGGTGCATGTTTTATGTAGCTGTCCAATGATTTAGACACTTCTTAAGATATTCTTGTGTTTTTATTGTTTTGTTTTTTTACTCTGGGCTGTTATATCAATTTCCCAGCCATGCCAACATCCTGGACAACATGGTGAGCAAACTGGAGAAATATGCCAATCATCTGGAAGAAGTCGTGGAGGAGAGAACCAATCAGCTCACAGCAGAAAAGAGCAGAGCTGATAAGCTTCTATCTAGCATGCTGCCAAAGTAAACAAACCTTTACAGTATTATTGAGATGATGACATTTTGTAAATGTATTTTTCATTACTCTTTTCTAAGATAGCAAAACATTTCGTTCAAATCAGTAACATACTAGATGCTAATATCGTTTAAATGGGTTGTTGACACGAAATACTTTTTAAAATCTAAATCTATTTAATGTTTTAAAAGCATAATCAAATTGTATTATTGCTATACATGTAATGAGCAATTATTAATTGTGAGACTATCAATTATTTATACAAAGCACTGCTATGTATAACTCATATCTTTTCCTAAGAAGTGTTTTCAAGTGATGCAGTTTCTTGGAGGAACATAATTCTTTTTTTTTTCCTCTCTCATCTTGTATTTTCTTTCATCTCCATGCCCCCTTAGGGACTCGATACATTGACTCACATACATTCATATACATTTTAACCTAAAATCTCAGTGTTGATAAAAATGCATGGACCAGTTATGGGTCAGCTGATGGGTCAGTGTGTTTTTACAGGTATATTGCTGATCAGTTAATGTGTGGGAAACCAGTGGAGCCCACAAGTTACGACATGGTGACCATTTTCTTCTCTGACATTGTGGGATTCACCACCATGTGCTCCATTAGCTCGGCTCTGGAGGTGGTCACCCTCCTCAACGACCTCTACAGTCTTTTTGATGAGATCATTAAGCTATATGATGTATACAAGGTAAATGAAACAATACTCACTTTGATACGCAGGATCTGTGCCTGCTCATGCTCTGCTGGTATGGTTTTCAGAATATTCAGACTGAATGAGTATTTGCTCCTCATTATTTATGATTTACTTTAGAAATTCTTTTGCAGAATAATGTGACATGAATGGATGAAGATCTTAATGAATGCTACTGATTCTTGATAAATGTTTTAATGAGCATATATCTCTGTCAGTTTAATCTTATTTCTGGTTTATTTACATTTACTTTTTTCTTAATGTTATTTTTCTGGTAGGTGGAGACAATAGGAGATGCATATATGGTGGCCAGTGGTCTACCTATCTGTAATGGTACCCGTCATGCTGAGGAGATCTCTACTATGGCACTCCACTTCCTGTCCGCCATCAAAAGGTTCAAAATTAGGCATCTGCCTAAAGAAAAATTGGCCTTACGGATTGGGATCAATTCTGGTATGCTATTACTTACTATAAAAGTTTTGTGGGCTATATATGTTGTAATACATATAAGAAATTATACAAAACAAAAACTCAATCTTCTGTCCTTTGCATATACAGGCCCAGTCGTTGCTGGAGTTGTTGGTAATACAATGCCCAGGTATTGTTTATTTGGTGATACAGTGAACACGGCTTCTAGGATGGAGAGCAACAGTCTTCGTAAGGACTTTTCTCATTCTTACTGGCTAGAAGTTATTTTACCTATATCTATCAGTCAACATTTATATTATTTTGTCAGAAAAGTCTATTAAAATGCTTGAGACACTATATTTCTTGCTGTTTTCCTGCTCAGCACTGAAAATCCATGTCTCCCAGAGCACTGCCGATATTCTCTTAAAGACAGGACATTTTGAACTGGAGGAGAGGGGCGAAATTGAAATAAAGGTATAATCTGAAATAATTATGAATTTTGAATTAATATAATGCCACTCTTCACACCATGGGCTCCAAAAGTCTAAGATTTTTTCCCCTGAAAATACACGTTTTGGGATTATGAACAATGTAAAACAAAGAAATGTTATGACATACATTTATATTAATATAATTTCTAATATATATACATAAAAAAGTGGAATCAAAAGAGTGTCTACTGTCATGCATGTCTGTGCATCTAATCTGTTGTGTTTTTTAGGGAAAGGGAACACAGAAAACATTCTGGTTGATAGGCAAATCTGGATTCAGTTTTCCACCCACTGGCCAGGAATGTGACGCAAGTCCTAAATCAGGAACAGATGTAGGTATCAAGCTACTTATGGTTCTTTTTATTTCATGATTGTAGCACAGTTTGAGGTGTTATATGGAGACCTGACACACTGTATATGGACAGTCTTGCCCTGTCATATCTAAACAGGAGAAAACCAAAACAACCCCAATTAAAGATGGAGACAGAAGAGCAATCCAGCGGACCCCAGTCATAGCTAAAATGACAGAAATGCACACACTTACTGTTCCCGACATCTAGTTTGACCACGATTTTATTTATACTCTTGTATAATAGGACTTTATCACAAACAAACAAAAAAATGTATTTTTAAAAAAATGTCAAGACAAAATCTTTAAAAAAAAAATTTAATTACTAAACAAATTTTAAAATATTTTTACATGTATAAAGCTAGATAAAAGCAAGAATGTGTCTCTGCCTGTTTAACTACAGATTAACAATTGATAGTACCTGCTTCAGAGATTTGTATTGTTCTACCAATATTCATGTAATGAATACACAAATAAAAACTGCAAGTGAACATTGAAAGGAATGTGACGTTACACTCCCTGAGACACGTATGGTTGCTGTGTGTGGGTGTATGCATGCATGTCTATTACTTGAATGTAATTGTGTGAGTGCAAAGGCATGATTCATTGCATTTGAATGACCCATATCTGGCCCCATTACCAACTAAAGTATCCTAAAACTTCATTCAGTAGAAATATGGACAGCAGGTACAAAAATAGGTCTGTAAAAAAGAAGGATAAGCATAAGAAATCTTAGCTTATATGTCAAAAAGCAACTTAGTTTTGATTAAAATAATTAAAACAATTTAAAACTTTTTAATTAAAATAAAAGCAGCCATAATGCTGCACAACTGATGTTATACAAATATATAAAAAAAAAAAACTATGAATATCATTCATGTGTCTGCATTGGTAGTTCAAGCTTACCTGCAGGATGGATATAACTAGAGGAGTGTTGTGCTGTTAACAGAGGTCAAGGGTTTAAACACATGTTATTGAATATCAAACTGTAATTATACAGAAGTGAAAATGTTATATACCTCTGACTTGAAACTCCATGGTCAGGATTCCTCCATTTGGATCAGGCTCAAATTCAGTGCTTCTTGATGAACATGGTGTCTTGGACAGAGTTCAGTGGAGTCTCATTAGAGCCAGAAAACTATTTTAAAACTAAAACAACATTAAATTGATACTGATACTCACCGGTAGACAAAATAGCTTCTCCCCGTCACATACTTGGACCTCACAGTGGAGCCACACAGTGGAAACCTTCTCTAGCCACTGAAAGCGGAATGAGTTAAACTTGAACATGGACCGACTGTCTTTGGCATTTTCAAATATGGTGACTGTGTTGTCTAAAGAGCAACTGTGAAACAAGAGCAAATATATTACCCAGTGAGCAGCAATGAATCACATTGACACCTAATATGTTTGAACTGATTATAAATCCTTACCTGTTCTGAATTAAAGTCCACCGTTTCCTGTCTGTTGAATATGGAGTAGGTGTAGCCCAGCAATTTGTTATTACTACTTTGAATCTACAAAACATTAAAAAGAGATTTGTGAATGAGAGTATACATGCAGATTATAGATTCCTTTCTTTTGAACAACTCACCTGTTACTCAGTCCTTTTGCCTCAATGCCAATGAACACCTCCGATCCAATCTCAGATGTGTCAATCACATATGGTGCGTCTTTTGCATACAGGAACTTTGAGTTCTGCAAACCACAAAATTCACAAGTAAAAAAAAAAAAAAAAATTTATATGATAATATATATATATATATTTGCTTAATTTTCTATCTATCTGTGTGTGTGTGTGTGTGTGTGTGTGTGTGTGTGTGTGTGTGTGTGTGTGTGTGTGCGTGTATATATATATATATATATATATATACATACATATATATTCATTTATTTCTTTATTTATGTTCCACACTGAGGCATTTTCAATCAGTGTAAAAAAAACAAAAAAAAGGGAAAAAATGGAGAGGAAATTTCCCTTTTGTACATTCGTCATCAATGGACACTTTTGAGAAAATAGAAGTACTCACAGTGAACACATTCATAGACAACTGAGACTTAAAAGAACCTAAACTCCCGTTGTTGACATAAACTGTTGCCACTCTGGAAGAAGCAGAGGGTTTAGTAAAGACGCTGCCAGTCAACGGTCAGAATGCACAGGCTCTATGAAATCTACACCTACTGGACTCGACGTCAGTGCAACGTGATCTACCTTTGGCTAAAAACGGCATTGTTGACCAGATAAGCTGCTTTATAAGTGCAACTGAATGTGTAGTTGACGGGCTGGTTCCGGACAGTGAGAGAGGAGTCGTTGGATACTATTGAGTTGTAGAATATGTATCGTGGATCTTTGCCTCCTACATACTGAGAAGAAGGTAGAAACAGATACATTTTTAGTAATTAAATAATAATTAGGATACATTATAAGAAATCAAAAGTCTCACCTCGGACAGGGTGCCACAGTACGAGTGATTTTTAGGAGTCAAGTCTGGGATGGTGAAACGATAGAAGCCTGGGGTATTAATGCCAGAGTAGCACATGCCGCCCAGGGACAGCTGGCCAATCTCCCATCCATATGGACATTCTGGCACGTTTGCAATGATGGCATTGGGAAAACATGACACCATGATGTAATCTGAAACAGATTATCTAGTCGATTAAATCATGCCAACAACAAATTACCCAATGAGAGGAAATGTTGAAAATGTGATGCATTCACCAGCTTTCTGAGGGGTACAGGCCCACGTCATGGGGAGGACAATGAAGAGAATACCAACAGCTGCCATTTCATAAAGCTGAACAACGAGAATTGTTTAATTTGAACTGTTACGGTTAGCTAAAATATCTCTGTTCGATATTTTATACAAGTTCACTCACGACCTGAATTGTCTATATTTAATGATAATCCTATTATTTTCGATATACAAAAGCCCCATGATATTTGAATTAGAATTTATGTTCGTACCATCCCAATGCAGAATCCAGAAGTGTTGGCTCAGGTCTCTAACAGAAGGTTTGCATGGTTCCTGTGTGGTTCTCCTGCAGGTAAATGATGATAAATCCTAAAAGCAGAGTTCACTGTTGTCAGCACAAGAGGTGCTTTATAAGTCCACATGTAGGCAGTAACCCCCCTCGCTTCTTTGGTCAGCCAGTCTGGTGAGGCCTTTTGATGATAGCATTGTGAAGGAAAGCACAAAAGCTCTCTGTGCTGGCCAGACATTGACTTTTAAATGACCAATGTCTCAAGGGAAAGACCATTTTCTCCGTTTTTTTAATCAAAAACATGGTCATTTCATCCAGTATGAGTTTCTGTTAGGACATTTTTTAAAGAGTTTGAAAACCAGCTTCCGATTTACACTCATTGCTGGTTATGTAATACTTCTCTTCTCTGTCAGGCAGCCATGCTGATCAGTGGATCATCATCAGTAGTTATCTAATGTATCCTAGTCGTGCCAGACTTCCTCTTGAAGAGGCACATTGTCACTAAGGTCAGTCTCACTGCGCTTAGCCAAAACAGTAAAAAAACAGATGTGCACAATCTTCATGCTGTTCATCTTGAAGGACTGTAATGGGCATCATTAAAGGAACAGATCACCAACATATGTAGATGGGTTTGTTTCTTCTTTGGAAGAGATTTGTAGAAACTTTGCATTACATTACTTGCTCACCAATGGATCCTCTGTGGTGAATGGGTGCCGTCAGAATGAGGCACCCATGTTGTGATAAAGCAATGGTTTGATGGTAAAAATGTCTTGATGTATTCATCACAATAATATACAAGTAATTCATACAACTATAGTCCGATAATTAACGGTACATGTTTGTAATGTTTTTATCAGCTGTTTGACCTCTCATTCGGACAGCACCCAATCACTACAGAGGATCCTTTGGTGTGCAAGTAATGCTAAATGTAGAGCTTAAGTTCTCCAAATCTGCTCTGATGAAGAACCAAACTCACCTATGATGGCCTAAGGGTCTGAGGGTGAGTACATTTTCAACACATTTTTATATTTGGATGAAATATTCCTTTGAGATACCAAGTTAACAAATTTCACAAAAGGATCATTGTCATTAAGAGTGCGATGATAAAAAGAAAGAGCAAAATGTCATAACAATGACACAGCATTGTGGTAAGACAACCCCAAACCGTTTTCAGGAAGTTACAACGCAATGTAGCTCAGGAAACAAGCTTTTCTGGAACCAGAAGTCAGACAAGAGCACTTAGATCTGAAATGTACCACGCAAGTCATCACCCATGAACTGGCACTGTCACACACCCCGAAAACATCACACTGGGGAACAGGCGCACAAACAGCCTTTAAGATTGCTGTGATCAAACATACGAAGAGGAATGTATAGATGGGGCCTGTATAGATCAAGATGGACCCCTGGATAAGGTAAGAAGCCTAAATACAAGCACACAAAATCTGATAGTCAAAGGAAGTGCCATTCACAGAGATTGTGTTTCAGTCTCTAAGGAAAGCAGGGCACTTAGAGAAGCTGCATTTATCCTCAGACAAGGTGTCTCCTTAAATTTGAGGACAGGCAAGTATCCCCATTTATCATTTCTTCTTGAGTAAATTATGAATACAAGGTCAGCCGGTTCAGTTTGGTCACAGTATTGTCAATAGGTTTAACACAATTAAAACTTAATCTCTGTGTGGAAGCCATTGTAGACAGATGTGTTTCAAATCCCATGAGACACTGTGTTCACAAATAGAAAAATTATAGATTGGTTTATTATGAAGTTATAATTTAATATTAATATAACATTATATTTAAAACCAATCATAAAATAGTCTACATTCACACACACCTATAGAGAATAGAGAACAAATCTTGACTATTTTTCACTAAAGTATTACTATAAGTGTGGTGTAAACATTATTTTCACTCAGAAATTGCTAGTAAATTTCACAAATAATTCCAAACAAGCTGCAAGTAATACAATGAATGAAATACTATTTTTTTTATTATTATTATTTTATATTTTGAAAAAAAAAAAATGCTTAGCTAATTACTAGTCTGATGTAAAATGATCAGGTGCAGATAGCACAGGCACCGATATCCCACGTGATAAAATTAGCACAGGAAAGGCTACTTTCTCTTGTGTTCATTATCATGAGAAAGGAAGAGACCACTGGGATATATGAGAGTGCAATGCCTGAGAGAAAACTATGGCAGATGCAAATCAACTCTGAGGCCCAGAGCCCAGGGACAGCTAGCGTTACAGCTGACTATGAAGAGCCTTCCAGGTGTTCAAGCTGTTTAGGTATCCTGAGACTCATTGTGTTATGTAATATCAGGTGTGCATGCCATACCAAAAACAATGCTAAATATGTGTCCTATCTTTCATTCCTTGGAGGCTTTAAACATCAAGTTCTAAATATGCTTATTCTATAGTAAATATATAGGATGATCACCTACAAAGCACTCATCCATGGCAGCTTTCTCAGCAAAGTTCCAAGTTATTTTTTTATTTTTATTTAATTCACTCCCTCAAAAACAGTTTTTGTCTTTGAAAGACTCAGATATGAGGAAGCTTAGCTCATTTTAAAATGTATATAATAATAGACTAAGGCAACATACTATTTAATTTACAGCTGTCATTAATTTAAAGTAGTAAATGCATTTAGTTAAGTTGTTATATATATATATATATATATATATATATATATATATATATATATATATATATATTCATATATATATATATATATATATATATATATATATATATTCATATATATATATATATATACATATATACATATATATATACATATATATACACACACACACACACACATATATATATATATATATATACACATATATACATATATTTATATATATATATATATATATATATATATATATATATATATATATATATATATATATACACACACACACACATATTATATATATATATACACAATTTTACAGTTTTTACATTTTATAGGGAAAATAAAATGTCTTTTCTTGAAAAAGGAACAATAAATATTTGAGTATTATGGGGAAAACTACATTTAAAGCTTTATATTACCACAAAAAAGTTCAGATTAATAACTTATTAATAACCATTAGGAAGTCGTGGCCTAATGGTTAGAGGGTTGGACTCCCAATCGAAGGGTTATGAGTTCTAGTCTCGGGCCGGACGGAATTGTGGGTGGGGGTGAGTGCATGAACAGCTCTCTCTCCACCTTCAATACCACGACTTAGGTGCCCTTGAGCAAGGCATCGAACCCCCAACTGCTCCCCGGGCGCCGCAGCATAAATGGCTGCCCACTGCTCCGGGTGTGTGTTCACAGTGTGTGTGTGTGTGTGTTCACTGTTCTGTGTGTGTGCATTTCGGATGGGTTAAATGCAGAGCACAAATTCTGAGTATGGGTCACCATACTTGGCTGAATGTCACTTAACTCACTCACTCACTCTTATGCATAAGGCTTAGTTCCTTAGTACTCAACAACAAGAAAAAAAAAAAGAAGAAAAAAAAGACAAGGAATGATGAGAAAGGGCATGTCCTCACTCTGAATACTGAAGCCAGTTGATGTGGCTGACTCAAAAAATGGCCTGATCAGTGACTGTCCTGGTTGCTGCATATAACTGGGACCCTTCTTTCAGAATATGTTTGTGGGGTTTCACTGGAACAAATTCCTGTAGGTATTTGTAAGAGAGAATTCCAGAGTAGATATCAGATGAGCAGCTTTTGCCTTTGAAGCAAAATTTGAAGAAATAAGGATAAATGTTGTCATGCATACTAGCATAATTAAACAGGAACGTGTCCAGAATACATATGCAAATGTTCTTGTTCCTTTGTGAATACACAATTAATACTCAGGAGAGGGACGGAAGGGAAGAGTTTTCTTTAGTAGTCCAACCATGGAACATAATCTTCATCTATATGCAATAATAGTCATTCTTGCACACTAGAAGCATTATATAAAATGCTCATCTATGGAATAAATAAAGTTTAATTTAAGCCAAATTCCAAAAGTGATAAAAACAAATTTACACAAAATATAGCAGCTTTACAATTCATGTTTAAAGTATGACTTAGTTTATGCTTTAAAACAAAACGTAAATGTCTCTTCAAGTAATGCTAACCACCTCCTGATCACTGAGCAGCTCTAAATAAAATACAAATATCACAAGGTCACAACCATTACTGGTTTTTCACACACACATTCTAACTACGCCCCTTAGTGGCTCTACCCAGAATTACACCACTGCCGTGACAGCAGCGCCAGAGCGTGGGGCGAGAGCAGGGCGGGCAGGCTGTCATATTCTCCTCGGTGCCGTGTGCCCGTGTCTGGAAACTGTTCAGTGCTGGTTGGATTGTGGGCGGTTTCAAGGACGAGAGCCGGTTTACAGTACCGAGAAGTGGCCAATTTCATCAGCAATGGCCCAACAAAGGCATTTTCTACAGGTAATATTTTCCTCGTTGCAAACCATGTTTTGTCTGCATATTTCGTTTCGTTTTGATGCACAGTGAGAGTGGGCGCATATGTTAGTTAGCAAGCTAGCACAAGGGAAATAGGGCTGCACAGTAATAAGTACACCAGTGCAGCGAACCGGCAAACCAAATGACTTTAAATCTAGCTGTATGGTAAAGTGTATGATATTTTGGGGTTGACCGCTTACAGCCCAGTGCCAGCCGTTATCTGTGTTAAATGAATTTGACATAAAACCCCGAATAACTGTTTATCACTGTCGTTTACTGTTGCAATGTCTGCAGATGCATTGCTTTCAGGGTGAAACTTCCTGATGCATGCGGCTCAAGCGGTCAGACTGTTCTTGCCAGTTTGCTCGAGCTCAACGTAGTTAAAAGCAGCACTCAGTTAAACTAGCGTGCAGCTACAGTAGCGCGAGGACACAGCGGAGGGGCGTGCATTAGAAAAATAGAAAACCACCTAGAAAATTTTAATAGGGGTACTAGTCAGATGAGGCCACTGTAAATCTTGGGGTGGCACACCAAAACAAAGAAAAAAAACAATAAGGGTTTGCAGTATTGACTGCAAAAAATTGTGATTTCTGTCAGGGCCGGCGGCCCGGCGCTAGCCATTTGGGTGCCCTAAGCACAAATGCTTGGCGGTGCCCCCAACCAACCACCCACCAACCAAAGAAATAACTACCATTCAGAATTTCTTAGTTAGGTTCTCTTTACTTCCGAAATAACTGCTGCAAATGAATAATTGGAACTGAACAATGTAAACACAGAAAGTTAAAAGTGCAAAAAAAGTTTAGTGCAAATAACAGTACAAGTGTATGAATTTTATGAAGTATGAATTTTAAAGTGCACATTTTAAACTGCAAATAACCATGCATAACTGCACAGTAGAAATTACTCAACAGAGGGACTACATCTCTATAAAGAGACCATTCTGCTATTCTATAGAACTATATTAAACATTTTCACTACCATCAGTTGTCAGAGGCCCTACAGAGGCACACGCCTACATTTCCTAGCTGCAAAATCAGCTATCAGCAGTGTTGGAAACGTTACTTTAAAAAAGTAATTAGTTATAGTTACTCACTACTTGTTCCAAAAAGTAACTGAGTTAGTAACTGAATTACTCTATAATAAAAGTAACTCGTTACCAGGGAAAGTAATTATTTACGTTACTGTAAAAGAAAGAAAGAAAAAAAAAAGCTGCAACATGTCAGAGAATTTGTACTTTTTTTTCTTCTTTTTTTTTTTTTTTTTTTTTGCAGTTTTCACAAGTCAGTTGAAATGAGTAGAACAGACAGGTAAATAACTTTCAATATTTATTGCATGTCAACAGACAGCAAGAGTTTTATCCTGCACTTCAAGTGTTATCTTTGTAAGAAAAGTGTTTTTGGCCACTAGCTTTGTAGATGCGTGTCACACATTGCATGTACACATTACATGCACGTTCTTGCCTTTGACCACAATGAATTTGAAGTAGTGCTTATATCTTCACCTTGAAAATGCCAACTTTTCATCGGATTGCTCATTATTCGCCATCTCTGCTGCGAATCTCTGTGTAGCTGTTGCGTGTGTGTGTGTTTGGCGCCGCTGGCGCATCCGCGTGTGCCGGCATGTGTGTAAAAACACTGGCTCTGATTGGCTACCATGAAACACATGACTCTGCCTTAGCCAATCTCAACCGCTTATCTCGTCATTAACCCACCTGCTCACTCGCTGTGTGAGCCAGGGGTGCGTTCAGATTGCATAGTTTATTCATAGATATTTATTATATCAATGCATAGTAACGCACCGCATTTAACGTTCAGTAACGTTAACGGCGTTGTAACAACGGGAAAAGTAATTAGTTAACGTTAGATTACCGCGTTACTGAAAAAATAACGTCGTTACCTAACGCCGTTCTTTTAAAACTAACATTTTTATTTAAAACATTGTCTTACCTGCAAGCGATTTGCAATTTGCAATTTGACATAGATTGAGGCATAATCGAACAGACCACTGGGAGGTGGGGAAGTGGGGGGCACCAGAGGGACCTGGAACAGAGATTCACCTTTGTCTCGACTAATTTGGTCTAGCCTAGGCCTATATTACTTTTGTATATAAACATGCTTTTAGAAATATTTTATTTGTTATTTATTAGGGATGCACCGAATGTTCGGCAACCGAAATTATTCGGCCGAAAATAGCCAAAAAAGCACTTTCGGTGTTCGGCCGAATAAGTAAAAAGGCCGAATAAATTTTGCCGAACAATGACGTTTTTAATGACGCAATCAAATAACCCGCGTAGAGTGATAGGCGCGCGCTTTATGCAGCAAACATGTCAGCAGTGTGGAAACACTTTAAAGATGCAAAAACGGCCGTTTGCAGACATTGTTCTGGATTTGGGAAAGCCGCTAGGTGATGGAGACTGTCAGGTGATGCACAGCGCAGGAGATGAAAACAGCTCAGAGAGTAAACTGGCTCGTACTACAGATGAGCCGCGCACAGTCTCGCTGTCTGACATGTTCGATGAGATCCTCCAAGAGAATAACCCATTTGCAAGACAGAGGACAAGGTCGACTGCTCAACAGTTAGATGGGCAGTGTTGTGCCTGAACGCGTTCATTGAACAATAGTTCATGAACTCGTTCAAATTTTGGGCGAACGTGAACTGAACGTGCTGTATTAATGCCTGATGAACGTTACTGTCAACTCGTTCATTCTGGTGTCTGTGAACGGCACGCTCTCTCAGGTTAACTTCGTTCAATAGGGTGCCAGATTTCTATAGAGCCTTCCTGGCGAAAGCCCGGCTAAAACACACCGTAAACGGGTCATAATATGTAGCGAAAAAACACCCAATCTGGCAACACCAGCAACCAGTGGCGCACAGTCGTCCGCCGCATGCGCGACGCGTCATCAAAAAAAAAAAAAAAAAAAAAAGGCGACAGCAGCATGTAGCAAGAAGGTGTATGATCATTTAAAATAATTTTTTATGATGTTTATGACAATGTCGGTGAGAATGGGAGACAAAGCATTAAAGCAACAAAGGGGGAAGTGCTGTCCCCTCAATGCTAATGTAAACCCTGGTTGGATAAGGATTCAAAATTGGATATTATATGAAGATGAAATCTGACGCATAGCTTCATTGTTAAAACTGATAAAATAATTGCTGTCTGTGATTCTATATGGGCTGTGGCAATAATTGTGAAAAATAATAGCTTGCAGCAACATATGGAAAAAAAAGAACTATGAACTAGTTCATTTTTGGAACTTAGTGAACTTAGTTCAAAATTTTGTAGTTTGAACTATGAACTGAACTAGTTCATTTTAAAATTTGTGAATTGAACTTTGAACTAGTTCATGTAGAAAGTGAACTTTCCCAACACTGTAGATGGGTATCTCTCAGAAGTCCCCATCCCCAGGAGCAATAACCCTCTCGAATTTTGGAAGACAAATCAAGGCCGCTTTCCTGACCTGGCGCAGATGGCACGCAGGTAGGCTCCTTGTATGGGAAATTAATTTAAGATTTTATTTATATTTTGGATTATGGTAACACTTTATAAGTAGTTTCTATTTTTAACATTAACTAACAATGAAAAACCCTTATTAAAAGCATTTATTAATCTTAATGTTAACATTTACTAATACAGTATTAAAATTAAAGTATCACATTTGTAATTTCTGAATTAAAAAGTATCAAAAGTGGTAGGCCTATTTGTTAAAATTGTTAATGCACTTATACTAAAATGAACTAAATATTTTTTATTATCTTACATTAACGAAGATTAATAAATACCATAACAAATGTATTGCTCATTGTTAGTTAATGCAATAATGTTAACAAACATTATAAAGTGTTACTACCTATATTTTATATGTATTTTGTGAAAATTCCGAACTATTTTCAGTGTAGTAAAATAGTAGGCCTACACTGGGTTTCAACCATTTCATTATCTTGAAGACATTGTTCGTTTTGAAATGAGCAACTGTCAGAAAACTGCAATAAAATTTTCAACTATTCTGCAGGTACTTGTCTGCTCCATGCACAAGCACCAACAGTGAGAGACTGTTTAGTGCTGCATCTCATGTCCATACCTGCAAACTCAGAAGGACTGAAAAAGGTGACAGATTGGCAAAATAAATGGAAAAAATGCGAAAACACCGCATTCGGTATTCGGCCTTCGGCCAAGCATTTCATTATTATTCGGCTTCGGCTTCGGCCAAGAATTTCATTTCGGTGCATCCCTATTATTTATACAAGTAGCCTATTGTGATGATTTTTTCACGACCCAGATTTTTTGGTCCCCCCCCAAGCACTTGCCCTACGCGTGGTGCGTGATGTGCGTGTGCGGAGCGCCGGCCCTGATTTCTGTAATGTTAACGATAACGATAAATAGACAATATTTTGCTGAGTGTGCTATTGTGCTGATATCTTATTTCTAATTGTGATGACAGCTGACTCATGATTTTTTTTTTACCTTTATTCAAATTTTTTTTTAAAGTTTGCACCATCTTTTAGGTCAAATACTTGCATTTGGGCTGTTACCAAGTAAATGCAACCAGTTGTGAACAAAATCTTTGCAATGCAGAGAAAACAGAACTGCATCTGAAGTGCCATTTAGTTGTTTTTACACAATGTTTAATGCAGCTCTGTGGGACATGGAGTACTTTAACCCGCAGTTACAAATGAATTGATAATGTTTTGATATTTTAAACAGAAAACACTGAAAACTGATGTTTGAAATTATTTAAAAAATGGAAAGGTAAATTAAATGTAAAATTAAAACCGCCAGTAGGTGGCAGCGAGATATTGCGATTGAACCGAATCACGTGTTGATTAATTCAGAAACGAAACACTATCATGTTGCTCAGAGATGCAAAACAGTGCTGTATTTGGGATGATTTTTGTTTTTAGTAATAGAGCAAAAACAGAGAATATGTGGCCTAAAACGTAAGTCTCTTGATATTAACTTATTTAACTGTTGTATAAAACCAGTATCACATTCGTAATTATGTTGACTTTTGGAAACAAACGTAACTCGATTTTTGTGCAAATCCGATCCGATTTAAATCCGATTATATGTAGAACGGCAACAAACTATATGAAATCCAATTTTTGCAATGTTTACAGGTTTGAAATCCTATTCAAATCGCACTGCTGGAAATCCGTTTCGGTCTGACCACTCTGATAATATTTGTAGCTTTTTCACGTTCTCACACCACATAAAAAGAAAACATGTCAGAAAACATGTTTTATGTCCTGGCAGAAACAAGTGATGCATCCTAAATAGTAAGGCTGCACGATATTGGGAAAAAATAACATTGCGATATTTAATCTTTTGCAATATGTTTTGCGATATGAAATATAATCAAATTTTTTCTTACAAACAAAAATGGGGTGAGCACTCTTACATTCTCATTTTAAATTATTTAAACATCGAGAGCATTGTGTCAATTGATTAATATGCGCGAGGGAGAGAGAGCAAGACAGCGCTAGTGTTGTTTGAAGACGGTGAGCGTGCGGCCGGGGTCTCTCTCTCTCTCTCTCTCTCTCTCTCTCTTCTTCCATGTTTTAATTTTAATAGCAAATCCCCTTGATTTACCAAAAATAAAATGTTTAAATTTCATAAATTAAAAGACAAATTAAATTTGTGTGAAACTTGTTTACTGTTTTTCATAATTATATAACTTGTAGAAAAACTTTAAACACAATTGTAAATAAGTATAAAGAATGGCATTGGTTTTATTTTTAGTGCTAAAAAGTTATTTTTTTTAATTAGCATATTTTTGTTTTTTTGCTTTGGTACCGAAATTAATACAGAGAACCATGGATTTTCACTGGTATCGGTACCGAATACTGAAATTTTGGTACCGTGACAACACTAGCTGTAATCCACATTGAAAACATTAAGATATATAGCTCTAGTTTGGTACATTATAGTTTGACATTTAAAGGTAGTGAAGCCACTAAAGTTTGCTTTAAAAATGTAGATAATACAGGATGATTTTCAGACAGTGGCTTCATGAACTTTTTAAGTTGTTCAACTTAAAAAGCCAGTCCAGGGCTATGTTTCACTTGTCTCCTTTCTGCTGGCTTTGACATCCAGCCAGACTTTCTCAGAAAACGCCTCCGTTTCTCCTTTCTCATCAGTGTTCTGGTCACCTATTGGTGTAGATCACATCAGGCAATGCAGGCAAGGCTTCCAGAGTTCAATGAACTCTTGTTTAGCAGCTGCAGCGTGGCTCGCTGTATACCTTGTCTTTCTCTTTCTCCCCAGGCTCATTCAGCATGTTCTTTGCGTCTTGCTTGGGGTTGTTATTCATTGTGGAAGGGATTATCCCATCTTTTCCTCCCTCGCTCCTATCAACTTGGTTTGCTCCAGTCATTCATTCAAAGACCCACTCTTCTGCTGACCCATTTTTACCCTGATGAGAGCATGTGATTGAGTCATCTTAATTAAATTACTGTCAGCCCAGAACTATAGGCAAAAGTGATTAAAGTATATTATGATTGGAATATTAAACAATTAATTATTAAAAACTTAATGAGTTTTCTCAAACAATTGGTAACCAAAGTTTATCAGTATAATATCAGTTGCTGTTACTTTAAGCAACTTTTGATAAGTGATTCAAACAATAAATTATTAATGATTTATATTAACTTAATAATTGTTCATTTTTTATACACCTTGTTAGTAGCTTGTACCTGTGATTGGTAATCGGTTAGTACACTGTAAGAAAAATATCTAGAAAAATGGAAAAGGTAAGCTTCTATTAAATAAAATGCGTAATTGAAAATGCGGGTAAAAACCTGTGAATAATTTTCTTGGAGTGTAGCAAACTGACTACTAATAAACTGCTTAAAACTATAATTGTTTAGCAGTGTAGTTTTACTAGTCTACTCACCGGTCTCGTGTCCCACGGAGGTGATCGGAAGGATATAAAAAAGGAGCGACGACAGTGAGGGAGGAGAGAGGACCAGGCCTGGGCTTTATTTTGTGTTTTGGTTTTTATTTGTGTGCGGCAGTCGTCCGGAAGGGGCTGTCGCGCTGTTTTGTGTTTATTTTGGTAATAAAGTTTTGATTTGAATGTCCACCGGTTCCCACCTCCTTCTTCCCAAGATGATGGAGTTTTTAAATTGTTACATCGAACAAATCTAAATTAACATATACAAATATTTTCTAGATTACACGCTGTCAAGCACTCATAATTTAATAAATGTAAATGTTCGCGCCTCCTTCTTCCCGTGATTGGGAAGTTTTTAATGTGTTACACTGGTGCCGAAGCCCGGGAGGAAGGAGGAACGCGCTGCCGAAGATCCGTCGCTGCTGGGGTGAATCTGTGGTGCAATAGAGCAGTGTGAAGGTGTCTTCTTGGGGTGGTGGGCTGGAGCATCCTCGGCGGCAGACTCCTTCGGGAAGGAGGCGGGAACCGGCAGACAATTCAGCCAAGTTTTAATAACCAAATAAACACAAAACAGCGTGATAGCGCCTTGCGGACGACTGCTGCACACAAACAAAAAACAAACACAAAATAAAATCCAGGCCTGGTCCTCTTTTGTCTTTCACTGTCGTCGCTCCTCTTTTGTATCCTTCCAATCTCCTCCGTAGGACTCAAGACCGGTGAGTGGAGCAGGTGTCGCTCATTTCCCAATCACTGCACCAGCATTAAAATAATGATCAGCCACAATTTATACTGTTAGTGTGTGCTTCCTTTATTTATATAAAACGTCATTTCCTTCTTTCAATTCTAAATTCATATCTTATAATTCAACCTTTTTTCTGATAATTCTGATGTTTTCACCAATAATCAGTAAAAAAAAAAAAAAAAACTAATTCTTAATCCCTTTCTCTACCCATGACGCACAAAAGATAGTAGAAAAACATCAAGAAAACAACCTCAGTGCATTCTACCAATGGACTAAACGGTCCCACTGGGGCTTCTGTAATGCCCTTGTGAGTTGCTGATGGGGTGTTTTGAAGAAGTGCAGCCACAGAGGAAATAAGAAGAACCCATGATAATAGAGACAACAGTAAAATCTGTTTGACCACAGAGAAAATTAAAGTCAGAGCCTTTAAACTTCATGTCTCATTCTACTTATGCCACAACCAAATGATGCATTGAACATGTGCAGATCTCTCATGTGGTTTTCAAAGGGTACATTCTGCACCCTTAATAATTGGCTCAAGCTTTTGTCCACAGCTCGTCTTCCAAAAATGTATCGCTTTGCAGGAGCACAGGCACCGTTTAGTTTTGCTGTCACTGCCACCCTTCCAGTTTACCTCTAAAAGGGACAGCTGCAATATATTGTATGCTTCATGTCGTAGCCCTTTAACATGACACTGGAGAGTAGACGCTCTTATCCATGGGTCAGCAAATCACAGATAAAAAAAGATTATGTAGCTGCAGGTCACCCAGGATATAGTTCAGCTGATGGTGTCTTGTGTGCTTTGAGCTGTTGTCAAGCCTGTAGACTGAGTGAGGAACTAAACTGCAATCAAGCTTTGCTTGTTTGGTTGCCGATCTTTCTGAAATTTTCGTCAGAATGATCAGCTCACCTGAAACCACCGCAGCAGGGTTGGCGAACCTTATCTGTTTGCTGTGATTGGGTGGAACACATCGTCTGACATTCCTGTTATTCAGTGCCGTGTTGAAGAAAAAAGGCACAGCGGTTTCACATTCTGGCATTCTGTGAAATATTTTGCCTGCTGCAGGAATTTATTGTGAAAAGCAGTAATCAGAGCTTGTCCGTGTTTTGACCTACAGCACAGAGGGGGGCAATGGACTGCCTCTTATTCTCTGTTTTTCCTTCCCTCCCACAGTTTCATTGTTGATGCTTGGTTTGAAGAGAGGTGATGGATGTCCGCATGGTTCTGGGGGGTCCAGATAACATTCTCCTGGCCAATAATCCTGACGCAGGAAGTGGTTGTTTGAAGCATCCCTGTGAGGACCAGGTAAGCATGGAAAAAACTTGGGCCATACTAAGGCAAACCCCTAAGCAAACTTGAGCAAACCCCTAACCTTAACTATTAAGGTTGTGCTTGTCCTGTGCTGTTGGTGCTACAGACTTGATAGCTTGAATAATGAGGCTCGTAATAATAGCTCTTTTCTTTAGTTTTATTTATTTATTTACTTTCTTCCCTCAACAACTGTCATTTTTATTTAATTCCCACATACTTGGAAAACCTGGATAAATGAGGCAATTAAAAACAAATTATAATAATTTCTGTAATTCTGAAATTGTTATTATAATTCTGAAATTATTAAATAAAAATTTAATGTATTTTTCAGTGTATTACCACTCGGTTTAATAAAATAATGTTTGAAAACAAGCAGCTTTGTCATTACAACAGAAGGACCAGAAATGTATGTAAAAAAAAAAAAAAAGAAAGACGCTGTTTTACAGCTGTTATTTATATAGATTATTATTTATGTTTAACATTTCAAGTTGTTTCAATTAACAAAGAACAACAGTATATTTAAAAATAGCATTAACCTAGATTAATACAGTCTGTTAAAAATTTGCTAATTGTTAGTTCATGATACCTAATACATAACTAATGTCAACAAATGACACATTTTTGGAAGGCTAGGTTATTACAAGTTATCTTGTTGCAGTGATCTTTTGGAGAATAAACTTTGTATTTCTCATGTAGGACAGAAGCTCCAGCCCATCTGTCCTTCGTTCTGTGACCACCACAGGGAAGGAAGGTCTGCTGAACAGGAAGAGACCATTTGTTGGAAGATGCTGTCACTCATGCACACCCTTGAGTCAGGTTGGTTTGTTGAAGCTTTTGGCATATTGAAACTAAGAAACATCTGTAGTTTGACTGTTACTACAATTATGTGTTTTCCAGGAGAGGCTGTTCAACCCCAGCATCCCTTCACTGGGGCTTCGTAATGTGATTTACATCAATGAAACACACACAAGGTAAACATCCTCTGTTGACCATGGACCTCATGGGTCTGAATAGATGACCACTTCTCTCATTATTTAGCATGAGAATTTTCACTGTACATTGCTTGGTTATGCACCTTGTTATAAAGTATAATTCATTAATTTAGTTTGTGATGCACCATTAATTAATACCATAGTTGGTCAAATGTAGTTTCCCTGATGTGTGTTTACATTCAAGTGTCAAATGGAAGGTTGTAGTTTTCTGTGAGGAGTGGAAAGTCGGGGAAATTATTAACACTGCTTGTCGGGGGATATTATGTACCTTGATCTCATGACAAGGACCAAAGATGGTCTGAGCTGGTACAGCCAATCAGGGGAGGAAGTGGACAGTGTGTAATTCAGTAGAAAAAAATGTATATATTGATATTAAACAATTGATTCTACCAAATGGGTGAAACAATTACACAAAAAAGCTCCAAAGAGAACTCCTGAAAAATATTCATTGAGTCGTGAATCTGTCGGATGCATGAAAAAATCATTCAGATGATTTCTGAACAGGTGGGGGAAAAAAACCCTTGCAAAGTTAATTTATTCACAAATGATACTGAGATTACTTAGATTTTTCAGAATTTCATAATTCCATCTGATTTCATGTTCCACAGAAGGAGCAGAATGAGAATGAGTAAATAATGACAGAATTTTAAATTTTGGGTGAAATATTCCTTTAATGGGGCCTATAATGCAAAATTCACTTTTACATAGTGTTTGTACATTAATGTGTGTTGGCAGTGTGTGTACACAACCACCCTTTAATGATAAAAATCCACCTACTCCTTTTTTTTTAATCCCCATAAATCATAAGCAGTGTCCCAGACAAGCTGTTTTGCAGAATGTGTACAAAGTGACATCACATTGTACAGGCCCCGCCCATGACTATTTACGGACACTTCTATATTAGCATAGACCCCATCCTGAGTGAGCTGTACACAGTTCTCCATGTTTATCTACTCGCTAGAGCATCTAACATCAGCATTCAAGTAAGAAATGAAAAAGTGAATAAAGAAGAATTATGTAAATAAATGAATAAAGCAGAAATGAGAAAGATGCAATCTGCATCTCTCATTCAAACTCACTTGCTCCTGGTATCTTTTAAAGCTTGTCAGTCCTCTTTGCATTGGATTATGGGAAATAGGGCTTCAGCGAGTGTACATCAATTGTACACTCGAAATCAGATAGGATTGTGGGTAAAAAGTAGTAAACAAATGTTGGGAATGAACTCGTTCACTCAGAATTTGGACATCGCTACAAAATTGCCGGCACCCACCCAACAATATAGGGGATAGGGAGCTGTTTTGGACACATTAGGTATTTAACCTTAAATGGCTTTAAAATGCAAAAAATAAACTTACATGATATGCAACAGTGTTACGTGAGCATGACCATGAAAAACGGGAATCACGGGATAATCAAGATCAAACAAATGTTACATTTTGGCAGAGTATGCGATGCACAAGCTGTAAAGGCTCTTCTGGAAAAGGAGGCCGAGAGAAACAGCTTATTTAACAAATACACAAAAAACACTTAGTTTTAGCCTCTTGTGAAAAATGGTAATTTTCAGTATGGAACAATAAATGATACAGTATGTTTTGTATTTGGAGCTGGAACATCACAAATACATTCTAGGGACACCTGAGAGTTATGTTACATCTTGTAAAAAGGGGCACAATAGGATCCCTTTAAGAAGCATTTCAGTGAAACAGTCTGCTACTGTAGATTCTTTAAGTCAGAAATACTCATTATACTTTCCATGCTCAACTAGCTTTTATTTTGTATAATACAGACACAGAGGTTGGCTTGCACGGAGGCTGAGTTATGTGCTGTTTGTCTTGGAGAGAGATGTCCGGAAGGACATGTTTGCTCGTAATGTGGTGGAGAACGTGCTCAACAACAGCAGGTACCTGGTGTTTAGAAAAGCAAGGAACAAGTGCAATGTAAAGCTCTGTTTCTAAGCAGCAGGAATGCATCATAGCATCCAGATGACTGTGAGTGTTATTGCTGTAGGCTGGGAAGTGCTATCGTGGAGGTAGCATCCGAGGGTGTTAGCACAGGTGCAGAGTCTGGAGTGGATTCCAAAGCTGTCAGTAAAGTTAGACGGAAGACCAGAGGATTCCTGCAGGAAATGGTTGCCAACATCTCACCTGCCTTCATCAGGTACAGTTTTCATCATGCTCCATGAGCAAAGCTAAAAAAAATTTAAAGAAAAAAACTACAACCAATGAATCTAAATGCAAATGTACTTAAATGCATGCACACATGTAACCAATGAATCTAAATGCAAATGTACTTGTTCTTTTTAATGTTTTTAAAATAAGTCTCATATGCCCACCGAGGCTTTATTTATTTTTATTTAAAAAAAAGAGGCAAAACAGTAATATTGTGTGATATTATTAAAAGTTAAAATTGTTTTATATTTTGTTTTAAAATGTAATTTATTTATGTCATGGCAATGATGTTTATTTTTCAGGATTTTTCCTGAAATTTATTTAAAATCAAAATCTTGTGAAACAATGTAAAATCTTTACTGTCACTTTTGACCACTTTAATGTATCTTTACTGAATCTAAGCATTCATTTAAAATACTAAATAAATGTAAAATTACTCCATGTTTTATATTATATTTTAAATAGTAAATAAATATCATTTTGGATTTGTAATTTATTCATTGATTAGAAATAAATCCTAGATCATCTTCTCTCTTTTTTGTATGTCTCTTTCAGAATAACAGGATGGGTGTTGTTGAAACTGTTTAATGGATTCTTCTGGAGTATTCAGATCCATAAAGGTCAGCTGGAGATGGTGAAGAAAGCAGCATCTGAGGTCAGACATTTTCATGGCCTTCTTTTTTGCCCAGCATGCACTACCACACATAGCGTAACTTCTCCCAAAACAGCATCTGATCAGTCCATTTATTACAAGAATATATACAGATAAACAGATCATTAACAAACAATATCTGTCCACCACCTTTTTATGAATATTTAATGTAATGTAATGGGTGGAGAATTAGAATAGCTTTATATAGATATCTTAAAGTATAATTTTTTTTTTTACTGTGTGTCTTCTAGAACAATGTTCCCCTGGTCTTCCTTCCTGTTCACAAGTCCCACATAGACTACCTGCTTATCACCTTCATCCTGTTTTGTCACAACATCAAAGCCCCTCACATCGCAGCCGGCAACAACCTTGACATCCCTATCTTAAGGTACACAGGTGTCATGATGTCAACAATAGACAGTCAAACCGATATGTTCATTTATGATACATGTATGCATGCATTGTACTCCCTCAGCACACTGATACGGAAACTAGGAGGATTTTTTATCCGTCGTAAACTGGATGAGACTTCAGACGGAAAGAAGGATGTGTTATACAGATCACTGTTACATGCAGTAAGTCCACAGAGATATCAGATCTACTTATGTGTATAGTGGTACGTCATAGGTTTCAAAGTAGATTTACAGAAAATTACACCTTAATGTGTTAAATATCTCAGTGAAAACGTGGCAAGGAAACTACCGAAGATTTTAGCCAGTGAAGGGGGAATAACCTTCAGTGGAACCAAGCTCAGCATGGGGAAACCATTCTCCTCTGCCATCCTCCTCCACTTTATATGCACATTCATTACTGTTCAAATTATTTGGGTCTGTATGGTCATTATTTTTCTTTCAGGTCAGCAATACTTTTTTAGCAAGGATGCATACAATTTAAAAAGTGTAGGGGGAAAAAAAAACTTTCTAACCCAAAACTTTTGAACAGTAACATTCAAAGGGCTACTGATTTAATCAATATTTCATATACAGCATTTAGTAGTTATTTACTGAATATAAACCTCTGGTTCTTGCTCTCTATTTCAGTCCAAATTATTTGGAGTCTCAGTTTGGTTACTTTGAAAAAAATAAGTTGTTTGCATGAGGCAATGTGTGTGGTAATTTATTATCTTATGAGCTACAGGAAACAGGAGCAGCTGTCCCAGTGGGCAATTGTTGTCAAATAGACATCAAATTGACGTCAAACATCAAACATGACGTCAAAGGATTGGTCAAAAATGCGAATCAAATCGATGTCAAAACTTGACATTAAATTGGCGTCAAGTTTTGACAATCATTTGATTTGCTTTTTTTTTTTTTTTTTTTTTTTTAACACATTGATGTCCTATTCTAGACCACAAGAATAATGACAAAACAGTATTAAATGCAAGACATGTTTTATTAAATTCACCGGTTTATATCATAATTTTGTAAATTTTCCATAAATTAACATGTAGTTGTAATACTGTATATACTTGGTATTACAATTTTATTTACATTTATTCATTTAGCTGACGCTTTTGTCCAAAGCGACTTACAATTGCTATAAATGTCAGAGGTCGCACGCCTCTGGAGCAACTAGGGGTTAAGTGTCTTGCTCAGGGACACATTGATGTCTCACAGTGGATTCAAACCCAGGTCTCTCACACCAAAGGCATGTGTCTTATCCACTGTGCCAACACTTACTTACGACGTTGATTTGACGTCAACTCAATGTCAAGCATGTTGGCCCATATACTTACATAATCAATTTCAGTATGGGATGAACCTAATATTTTCACCAATTAACCACTGGAAGGACTTGATGTATAATCTGACTTTGAAATTATGCTTTGCAGCATCTTGATCAAATCTTATATTTGACGTCAAATTGACATCAAGGTGCCCGCTGGGGTAATATGGTCTGCTCCAGTGCTTTAGTTAAAATGACATGGTGATTGTCATTGCAGCGACTGTTGAGAGGCTTGTGGTTAGAGGTGGCTGTCATAGGAAGCTGATGGATTACTCCTGCATTATTTATGCTGTTTCCGGTTGAGCACCCCATTGCCACAATGGGCTGCTTTAATTAGAGGGAGTTTGCAAAGGGCGATTCATGGATCTTAAGGATTGTAATATTCGTTGTGTTTTTTTTTCTTTCTGTTTTCCTCTCATTTTCAGTACACAGAAGAATTGTTGCGGCAGCAGCAGTTTCTGGAGGTGTATTTAGAGGGCACGCGCTCTCGCAGTGGGAAGCCATCTCCAGCACGTGCGGGCATGCTCTCAATTGTGGTTGACACACTCTGTGCCAACAGCATCCCCGATGTTCTGATCGTGCCTGTAGGCATCTCATATGACCGCATTATAGAAGGAAACTACAACAGCGAGCAGCTGGTATGTCTAGCTCTGGTGATATTCAGCAAAAAGCCGATATGAAGTTCAGTTATAATGGTACTCAAAGCAAAGTTTTTATATAATAATTGACTGTTCTCCTCCCTTCAGGGCAAGCCTAAAAAGAATGAGAGTCTGTGGGGAATTGCCTGTGGCGTTTTCAGGATGCTCCGGAAGAATTATGGCTGTGTGCGTGTGGATTTCACACAGCCCTTCTCACTAAAGGTCAGTGCAGCTCTTCTGATCTCAGTTTGGGTGACTGCATAGCAGATCTCTCCCCTAATGTCTGGATCTTTCTTCTCCATTTCTTAAGGAGTACCTGGATACACAGCGCAGCCACCATCTCCAGGCCCCGCTCACGCTGGAGCAGATCCTTCTCCCCACCATCATCGCTGCACAGTACGGCCTTTAGGCTTCCAGCAACCAACATAATCATATGGACTGCTGTTTATTGGTATGTGGAAAGATGTGTATGGCTAATGGGATTATGTTCAGTTTTTTTTTTTTTGCAGACCGGATCAGGCTGTCTTTAATGGAGAAGATGAGGATCATCTGAATTCTAGAGACCTGTCAGATGAGCCCTGGAGGAGGCAGGTCATCGCTAACCTGGCCAAGCACGTTCTCTTCAGTAAGGGCACTTAAAAGCCATGATACTTTAATAGTTTCTTAGGCAGTGGGCGATTTTTCAAGCATTGAGGGTTGGGTAAATTTGCTGTTTATGTGGGGTCAGCAGTTGTAAAATGACTAATGGCAATGCTGCTCATTTATCATTTGCCTGAAAAACTTGCTTGTATATCATGGCCTACATAATCACTGGCATAAAAAAAAAATCTGAATACATGGGCTCATTGTTCAGATCAAAAAGATACAGAAAGTGTATTTCTAACATCATAATTGCTAAGGAAAACCAAAGCCAACCAAACAACTAGTGAGTGAATTTGACAAAGCCTTACAAAAACATGTCTGGATTTCATATTTCACAAAAAAAGATATAAGAAAATCATATTTTACTACTTTTTAAGATTGTTACAGGGTTCATACAGTCATAATAAACTTGGAAATTGTATTTAAAAACTGCAATTTCCAGGCCTGGAGAAGTCAAGGAAATGTATTTCACATATATCTGTGCTATATTTTTTTTAAATCAGGTCCTGAATATTGTAGAGGTATCACGCATATATCTAGTTTTACTCATTTCCCAGGTTTCGCATTAAAAATGGGCAAATTCTACACACATTTATTAAAAATAGCATGTAGATTAGATGAGTAAATAAGTATTTGAAAACAGCATGAGTAATTCAGCTCTTTTACTTTCTGAAAATGGCTACACATCAGCGCTTCTCGCTTACACTACAGGAGAACTGCTGCTCGCTGCGTGCGACACGAGACTCTTATTGTTTCAGGACAGTTGACAGAATTGTCACTGTGTTGCATCATCACAAAACTGTATCATTTGCAATTTTATCATATTGTATCAAGTCTTTTTAAAGCATTCGGTAGATGTGCATTCCAGAGACTGTTTTCTGTGTGCCCATAGTCATATTTAAAAGGTGCGCACGTAAAGCCACCTCGAAAACACCTCCAAGTACCAAATTGAGTTATTTTTCCGCTATTTATTGCACTTAGGTTGCCAGATACACACAAAAATATGTCAAAATGTCCATCCTGTCGAGTATCCTCATAAACACAGTTTAGTTCATTTCTGTATATTTCTGTACCTGAATATTACTTGTTAGACCTAAACAGTTTCCTAAATGAAATTCAGAAATTCAAATTCAGAGTTTATTTGATAAAATTGGTTAAATAAATTATAATATTCAGTGATGTTATATGCCCTCTGAATAGAGTAACCTCTGGCACAGTCGTAGCTTGTACTTACTATTAAAACAAATATAAAGCAAATAGGTAGCATTAATTGTCATTCAAGATAGTTAACAAATGCTAAGATAAATTTGAACAGATTTTTCTATACTTGTAAAATAATGGAACATTAGGTCATAAATATTGTCTCAAAGGTTATGAAAAAGTCATGGAAATTTATTGGCAAAATGTCTACAAACAATATTTTTAGTATTGTGGCAATATTTTTATGAAAATCCAAAGAAATTTTCCCCAGAATTCTAATTATTTACTTTTAAGTAGTGGTCGACCAATATGTCGCCAAGGCTGATAAATCGGCTGATATTTGTCATTTTTCAAATATCGGCATCGGTTGATAAGTTTTTCTACTTGGCCGATGTGTTAGAGGCGGGACTTTTATTTTGACGGCGC
The DNA here is from genome assembly GCF_003368295.1 of Carassius auratus. Taxonomy (NCBI): domain Eukaryota; kingdom Metazoa; phylum Chordata; class Actinopteri; order Cypriniformes; family Cyprinidae; genus Carassius; species Carassius auratus. The sequence continues at coordinate 363,853 of NW_020523380.1, forward strand.
TGAGAACGGCACAAGGTGCTCACATTCTCCCTCTTGTTAAGGGAAATACAGCACAAAAATTATATCGGCTATCATCCACCCTCAATTCGATCGACCACTAATTTAGAGGTTTTGTAATTCTCATTATTCTCAATGATTCCTGTTGTATTCTCATTACTATATAATGTAGTAATGACAATCAATATGTCAGGACAATTTTTTTTTTTTTTTTATTAAAATGCTGTCAAATGTATAGATTAAAGTTATAGACTGCTGGTCACAGTCAATTGTTACAATGTTACAAAAGTTACAATGGTGATGTGGTGCTTTTAGCCAGTCACTTTCCTCTGTGTTTGAATGCCCTGTTGGTGCTTTTTTGAGGACAGAAGGTCAGAGGATCGGCACTCTGAGGTGGAATTTGCAGCTTGCTTGTGAATGTTTAATATAGACACTGAACCTGGTTTTCTGCTCCAAAGTCACTCTGTTTTTCTTCATACAGCATATTTCAGATACTCTCGGGTGTTTTTTTTAGCTCGCAGACAATGTCATGGAGTTTGTAGATCATGCAGTTATGAATTGAAATAGTGTCCTTTCATTTCTCTTCATCAAATAATTTAAGGGTGAAGTGTGCACTCTTGAGGACCGTTTTGCAAGAGAAAAAGTCAACTCACAAATTACTGTTTATATTTGTCTCTACAAATTAAGATTGTGTTTTGACATAAACAATGACACACTTCACCCTTGAGCATCAGAATTTTTGGCATATCTTGCAGTTTGCCTCAGTTAAACCACTTTCACTTTTGATCAGTCTGATTACTGCCTTCTGTGTATCACATAGCTGCCAGCAAGTCATCAGCAATCATGTCCACTCACATCGTGGCCTGTCTCCTCCTGTACCGGCACAGACAGGTAAGCACTGTCCTCACTTCCTATGCAGCATACACCACATCAGCCCTTCTTTCTTCAGTCAGTTTTATTGGGTTTTGATTGGACAGGGTGTACTGCTGTCTAAACTGGTGGAGGATTTCTTCAATATGAAGGAAGAGATCTTATCACGGGACTTTGACCTGGGTTTTTCTGGGAATTCGGAGGATGTGGTCATGCATGCGCTTAGCCTTCTGGGAAACTGTGTGAACGTCACCAGCACCAACAGAAACACAGAGTTCATCATCGCTCCTAGGAACACTGTACCTGCACTCTTTGAGCTCAATTTCTACAGCAATGGCCTTTTCCACGTCTTCATTGCAGATGCTATTATAGGTAAAAGATCTGAGATGCCACCAGTCATAATTTTACAAAGACTGATGATACAAATAATCAGTGCAGGGTAGATTATTTACAAATTGTAGTCCGTTACTGGTTGTGAATTATTTTTCGAAATTGTATTTAGTGATGTAATCTATTAGATTAAACATTTGTGAGTACTTGTAAAAATAGAATACATGTATGAATTTATTTATTCCATATTTAGCAACATCAAGAAACATTAACAAAAACTGGGATTTGTGCGTGAACTGCGGGGGGTTTTATGAGTGGATGAAAAGATAATAATTAATACATAATAAAATAAAATAAAATAACCTGTATAAAACACTTGAAAAATTGGTTCATGTGATCATCAACCAACATAAAAAATCTTTTTTGGGGAATATAAACACATAATACAGATTGCATAAAAAACAGACGTAGCACACAGTTTGTTTGTGTATTTTTGAACTATTTAAGAATTACAGACCGAATGTGTACTGTAACTTCATGTATATGTATGTGTGCTAGCTTGCAGCACACTGGCCCTGCTGAGAGAGCAATCTGCAACTTCAGCGAGTGAACAGAATTCTTCATCTACGCTGCTCAGCCAAGAGAGACTGATCCGCAGAGCTGCAGGCCTCTCCCACTTTCTGTCCAATGAGGTGGCAGTAGCAATGGTATGCCCTCAGTCACATCACTCACTCAAGCAGCATCACCATCTGGTGGTTGACTCTAATCTCAAGCAAAACTTTTGATATGCTGAATCAAAACCTTTGACATTTAACTTTTAAAAATGACAATTTAAGTGAAATTCAGTACAAGTTAGGGCTTTCAGTGATAACGCATGCAATTAATTCCAAAATCCTTAACGCGTTAAAATAATTTAACACAATTAATGCATAAGGAAATCATATCATTTCAAGCCACAAAACTCAGGAAGGTTTTAAATCGAATGATCGAGTAAGTGAATGCGTTCAAACAATCAATCCAAACAGCGCAAAAAAAAAAAAAAAACGTATTCCATCAATAGAGACTCACATTGTGTTTTCATTGATTTATTCATTCCAGTCATATTCCGTGATTAATTCTGAGGAGTGCGAGAGCTCTTGTTGCACTGTATGAAGTACTGTCTGAACCGCAAACTATGTTTTCTCGGCTTGATAAAGCAAACCAGTTTCTTCCTTGGATAGTTTTGATGGATGATGATTCCAATCAAGGAAAAGATGATTGCAGTGACATACAGGTGTCGTACAGTAAGCATGCTTAATATATTGATGCTCAAACAAACCGTGTATAAGTGCTCTAGATGCACAGATCATACATTGTATGTATGCACATTATGGACATTCATGATGTTTCCACACACATTCAGGATAATGTTTGGATTTGTCAGGTGTATGTTCTGTTCTGAATGGATCCGTGTACTGTAGTATGTTTAAGCAATCAGCTCAAGGTGATTTGTTTAGAGTTTTTTTGGCGTCTCCATGTGGTTCTGTTCGGTATTGCAACTTGACTTGTCTACTGTACTTCAGTCTACTTCTTATATGACTTGGTTGTTTGATGTCCTTTTGGGGTCTCCAAGTGTCCTTTCTTGAATAGACATCATAAATCTACATTTATCTTTAAATAAGCTTGCATAAAATACAGTTTGGTTACAATCACTTTTTATCTTTTGACGCAGTAGTACAAATAAAATTAAGACTAAAAGAGATTATCATACTGTGTTGCTTTTTGCATAACCATATTTTAATGGGGTTGAGAATAAGGATTGTTTTGCAGACAAAGCCATAGTGTTGTTTTTTATATTGAATCTTCATATTTGACTGTACAGGGATTATCCCTACACTTATTTTAGAACAAGCTTATTTCGAACGCTTTGAAATCTTAAAGCAAAACAGAGATTTATGTTATGCGCTACTAGATGTAAAGATGAGATACTGTTTCAATTTAACAAAGAAATACCCAGGTAAATCATTCAAGTGTAATAATGTTGTCTTTTTTCTCTATAGCCTTGTCAGACTTTGTACCAGGTCTTCCATGATGCTGTCATCAGGTTAATCGAGTATGGTGTGCTCATTGTAGCTGAGGTAAGCTCTCATTTGTCCTGTTATTTTTTTGTTTAAAGCTGCAATACTTGAGGCAGTATTTTAAAAAGTGCCATCAAAGATCAAATAATATTCGAATGATGCTGTGAGATTTGAATTTGTATTGAAAGTCATTTGCTGGAAAGTCCGTTGAAGTCGAATGACCTGATTGGGTTTTAGGTGGATTTCGGAAGATTCTATGATTTCATTATTTCAGTTTCCATTTCATTATTGTTTTTCTGAATATGAGTAAAAGTGTAGATTCAGGCTACCTTTTCATCTATTGGTAAATACACTACACATCAAATAATATGTGTGCCTAATATTAATAATAGTTTAAGGTCACTCATTAAGTAACAATAATCAATAGTAATTATTCTAGAAAAACATTTGACCGGAAAATTCATCTCTTGTGTTCTTGTGTTCAGGAGGACCAGGAGGAGCTGAGTCCTTCTGAGGAGCCTTGGCCCAAGAAGTTTCCAGAGGCTCTTGCTTGGCGAAGTGATGAAGAAGATGAAGACAGTGACTTTGGAGATGAACAAAGAGACCGTTACCTGAAGGTATCTATCTATCTATAGTAACAAAAGTTCTGTTTAGCTAAAAATGAAACCATTTTTCACACTGAATATGTAAAAGCATGACGATTTCTGAAAGTGGTCTATATACAGGTTATTTAAAATAAAAAAATGCCTTGTAGAATGATGATCCAGCAGCCCATTTAAAAACTGATGCAGAGATGTCAGAAGCCCCACATTAAACAGCTTGAAATAACTACTGGCATTACATTTTGTTAAATCCTAACATGCTTATTTCATTTTATTCATTTTATTTTAGGTGAGCCCATCAGCTGAGCCCCAGGAATTTTATACTTTTCTTCAGAGGATTCTCACTCCGGTGCTGGAGGCCTACAGTGGTGCAGCTATCTTTGTACACAGCCTGATATCGCCCATGTCAGAGAGAGAGTACACGCACAAGCTTTTCAAGTATCTGCTAACTCGCACAGAGAGAGGAGTGGCTGCATATGGTGAGCATATGTCCCCCACCTTGAAGACAACCCAAAAATCCATTGATCATTCTTTCCCTGCTCTGTCATCTTTACTTTTTTAATGAATATTATTATTAAGCATTTTGCCAACACTCATTCTTGCCCCACATTCATGGTTTGATCATATGTGTGAATGTTTAAGCACTTTAAGTTGTAATCTTGTATGAACGGTGTTCTATAAATGAATGTATTTATATTGATGACATTGTTGTTGTTGTTTTTTGTTTGTTTTTTAGGAGAGAGTGCCACACACTACCTCGTAAAAAATACAGTGAAAACATTTAAAGAGCTGGGGGTGAGAAAGCCATCCTGTGGCATTTGTTTGCTTAAAGGACTTACCTATTGATGCATTATTATTAGCCTATAAGTGGCTTATTCAAACCTTGTAACTTCCTCACGTTCAAATGTGTCAATGCACTTCTTGCATCATCAATGCAGTAATCAAAGGATCATCAATGATGCATAATAAGCATATTTTTGTGATTCACAGGTGCTTAATGAGAGGCGAGAGGGTGGTGTGTGCCGTCTGGAGCTGAGCAGCACTTTCTTACCTCAGGCCAACAGAAACAAACTCCTGCAGTACATTCTGGGTTTTAGTCTGCTGTGACACATTAGGACCACTGACACAACTGCGTGGCTTTCCACATCACTTAAGGGCTTTTTACTGGCTAATCATAGGTGCTACTCTAAGGAAAACTTTACCTGGAAGTGCCTTCACTAAATGCCTCATACTAAACTTTAGTTAGTCTTCCTTCACTGAAAATTCCCTCCACAATACACAATTAGTTGTCAGCTCTTTTGTTTACTAAATGTTTCCATTTACACAATACTATGCCGGTGAAAGCCCTTTGGTTTTCAGCTAAATTGGGTGTGTTTATAGCTCTGAATGTTTCTTTTTAACTTTCACTATCACTGTCAGAGCATGTGAAGAAATCGCCATTACCTTACAGAGAACAGAAAGACAGTGCATCTTTCGATAACACGTGAATACATCATAATGGACTCATTTTTTTAAAAGTGCAGCAAGCGTCCAAGTAGTTTATGAAAGTAGCATTTTTTAGCAGGCCTAGAGGATCATGAGGGGGAAACTTTACTGGAAACTGAGCTTGAGTGCTTCTGCTTGGCTGACCATTTCAAGATATGTTTGAAATATTTGGAGGAGGTTCTCTTGGAGCCAAAGAACTTTGATTTCCTGCTCAGTTGCTGGTATATTTTATTTTGGAGTTAAGCAGTGAGTCTTCTATGCTCAGTGTGTGCAATATGTCTGTAGTATGTGAATTAAACCCTATTTATGCCAGAAATTTGTCTCAAGGCACAATATAACCAGAATGCTGAAAAAGGCACGTTGCCTTCATAACCACTAGAATATTGTGTTTGTTATTGAATATATCGAGAGCCTGTGAGCAAGCAAAAGTTGAAGATACCCTGTAATGTCCCAAAACTGCAGTTCACGTTACCTCATCTTCATTCCGTTTTTATTATCTGCTCTTTAGAAAGCCTTTTCTGCTGATGTATCATTTCCAACTTCATTTGTCATGTGTTTTGTATTATCCCAACTTGTTTTGACAAGTCGTTGAAGAAAACTCATTTGTGCGTCAGCCTCTAGACGTTGCTATGCCATTGACGTGTTTTTACTTTGCAAGAATGTAGTTGGCAGGCGTGCACAGTTTGCGTAGGCTACTGAGAGATTAAAAAGATACATGCTTCTCCCAGGATCTTGGAAAAATCTGAAAGGATACACTTATTTTGAGGCTGTGAGCTCCTGGGCTTGGGAAATTGGGGAATTCTTTGCTTATCAAATCAGTTATGACCTGATCTATCTGTGTGGTTATGAAATCCTTATCCAATAATCTTGAACTACAGGAAAATTGAGGGAAATTCATTGGTCAAAAAGAGTCGTAGCCCTGGTAGAATATATGAGCTTACTTATGTCACGACTTACCCAAGAAGCTAAAATTGTTAAATTGTATATTAGATTTGAAGTGACACTGAAAGCGTTTTCGAGACTGAATCAAAGCTGTGAAGGTTTGTTCAGATACATAAGGCATATTGTAAGAGTTTGCACAAAAATAGGTGTGTCAATATGGCTCGCAAATATTCAACTTTAAATTGCAATTAAACGTCTGTTTAGAATGGAATGTATTATTCATCTTTACACAGCTGAATTAAGGCTGCTTAAAATGCTGTGTAAAGATGTAATGCAAAACGAAAGCCAGACTAAATTATAACTGCTCAGTCCATAGTATAAAATTGTACAGTTGTAATTTTTGTGAATAGGTCATCTGAGTATTCTATGCGTGCTGTGCATAGAACATTCATATCATGTAATGAAGCAATAGTATGCTATTCTGAATATAGTCAACGTTTTCGAGTTGAGGGAGGCAAAATAATAGTGCAGGTGCGTGATTCCTAACTCAGATCTACATTGTGTGAGTATGTTTGAGCACTGAAGATTGTATATTTGAAAATCACTTGAATATAAACAGCAATATGCATTTCTCTCTCCCAGCAGACAGCAATAAGGATTTTTTTATTTTTATTTTTTTTGCCTGTACATTAATGCAGTCATACGATGTGAAGTGTGATAAGCAATCGATCAATAGATCCCTTTTGTGCTATGAACAATATAGATTTTAGGTATGGTTTTAAATGAGTCGCAAAACAAAGATTAAGAAAGTCATTTTTTATTGTTCTCACATCAAATAATGTACAGTATGTAGACATGTATACAGTTTAGTTGGGATTCCACAGTTGTCTTATGGGATTGGGGAGTTGTCTTATATAAATCATATTCTGTGCACTTACCAGAAAGCTGTAAATGTACAAACAAAAAGGCTTTATGTTATGTGTTTGTGTGTGTGTGTGTACACATACACACATATACATTTATCATTTTTTTGTCTGTTGTCTGAGTGATGTCATTTAGTGCAAGGTTTCCCAAACTGTGTTATGCAAGATGATGAAAAGCTAATAATTAATGAAAATATCAAATAAAACAATTAATAAATAGAAACCAAAAGCTTATTGTTGTCTATTCTTAGTCTAAAATCCTGAGACATCTGAAAAGCTTTCATGTCTTGTTTAAAAATTAATCTGTAGGAAAGTAAAACAAACGAACAGTGTTTCACTGATGCGATCTGGAGCTCTTTGCATGGGCCCAAACCAAAACAAAGTCAAAACATGTCAAAATATCAAGGGAAATTTCATTACTTAGCTCATGACACCTTTAAATTGAAAAATTTGGGGAACCCTATTTGATTACATAATACTGAAGAAGTGAGGTCACTTTCTTTTTTACTGTGAAGAATTTTCACTGTTGCGACTTAAAAGTCCCTAGAAATCCTCTAAAACCAACAATGCTTATAAGACCAGCAAATATTGTAAAGCCATTTGTGCTGGTTTAAGACTATTTTATTCCAGCAGAGAATAAAAACATTCAAGTTTAAAATTATGGAAATTATATAGATATAGACACAAACTCTGCCCACAGCAACGGCGACAATTTAAGGAGGGTGCTGAAGAAGAGGACCTCAAAGAGAGCACATCCACAATGAAGAACCAAAGTGTTATTCTGCCCAATAACAGCATTACTGCTGGGGTGAGTAAAATGTTTATACTTGACAATATCACAATGATATCTGACATGGAGTACCACTTTAAAAGTTAAAGCCTCTTTTGAGTTTGTAAGAAAGTAATATTTTTGTAAGTACTGTATGATTGATGCTGGATGTTATAAAATATTTTATATATTTTGTCAGATTTCTAAAATGTATTCAGAGTTTAAGTTACAGCACTGCTGGTAAATTTATTTTCTGTGTTGCTTTTCTTACTATTTAATGTCTGTATTACAGCTTAAAGATGTGTTCAACCAGCTGTCTGAGCTACTGCATCTCTGAGTTTCGATGAACTTTGCAAATAACAAGAATGAAGGAAGTGACAGCTCTGTTTGTCTAAATCAATCAAGGTAGCCTTTTCATTCCAATTCATTCAGACAATCAACCCCTGTTTTAGAGCAAAAAATTGTCCTTGTAACTCCCAAAGTCCTGGAGAAAGAATTCATCAAGCTCAATACAACAAAGGTAAAATTAAGCTAAAATAAATCTAAAACCCTATAACAGTAATCACTATATATGTATGTATGTGTGTCTATTGATAAAGCACAACTCTCTCACATCTTCAACACTCATACATTCCATTCCCAGAAGTTTACATACAGTATTGTTCAAAATAATAGCAGTACAATGTGACTAACCAGAATAATCAAGGTTTTTAGTATATTTTTTATTGCTACGTGGCAAACAAGTTACCAGTAGGTTCAGTAGATTGTCAGAAAACAAACAAGACCCAGCATTCATGATATGCACGCTCTTAAGGCTGTGCAATTGGGCAATTAGTTGAAAGGGGTTTGTTCAAAAAAATAGCAGTGTCTACCTTTGACTGTACAAACTCAAAACTATTTTGTACAAACATTTTTTTTTTCTGGGATTTAGCAATCCTGTGAATCACTAAACTAATATTTAGTTGTATGACCACAGTTTTTTAAAACTGCTTGACATCTGTGTGGCATGGAGTCAACCAACTTGTGGCACCTCTCAGCTGTTATTCCACTCCATGATTCTTTAACAACATTCCACAATTCATTCACATTTCTTGGTTTTGCTTCAGAAACAGCATTTTTGATATCACCCCACAAGTTCTCAATTGGATTAAGGTCTGGAGATTGGGCTGGCCACTCCATAACATTAATTTTGTTGGTTTGGAACCAAGACTTTGCCCGTTTACTAATGTGTTTTGGGTCATTGTCTTGTTGAAACAACCATTTCAAGGGCATGTCCTCTTCAGCATAGGGCAACATGACCTCTTCAAGTATTTTAACATATGCAAACTGATCCATGATCCCTGGTATGCGATAAATAGGCCCAACACCATAGTAGGAGAAACATGCCCATATCATGATGCTTGCACCTCCATGCTTCACTGTCTTCACTGTGTACTGTGGCTTGAATTCAGAGTTTGGGGGTCGTCTCACAAACTGCCTGTGGCCCTTGGACCCAAAAAGAACAATTTTACTCTCATCAGTCCACAAAATGTTCCTCCATTTCTCTTTAGGCCAGTTGATGTGTTCTTTGGCAAATTGTAACCTCTTCTGCACATGCCTTTTTTTTAACAGAGGGACTTTGCGGGGGATTCTTGAAAATAGATTAGCTTCACACAGACGTCTTCTAACTGTCACAGTACTTACAGGTAACTCCAGACTGTCTTTGATCATCCTGGAGGTGATCATTGGCTGAGCCTTTGCCATTCTGGTTATTCTTCTATCCATTTTGATGGTTGTCTTCCGTTTTCTTCCACGTCTCTCTGGTTTTGCTCTCCATTTTAAGGCATTGGAGATCATTTTAGCTGAACAGCCTATCATTTTTTGCACCTCTTTATAGTTTTTCCCCTCTCTAATCAACTTTTTAATCAAAGTACGCTGTTCTTCTGAACAATGTCTTGAACGACCCATTTTCCTCAGCTTTCAAATGCATGTTCAACAAGTGTTGGCTTCATCCTTAAATAGAGGCCACCTGATTCACACCTGTGCATATCATGAATGCTGGGTCTCATTTGTTTTCTGAGAATCTACTGAACCTACTGGTAACTTGTTTGCCACGTAGCAATAAAAAAATATACGAAAAACCTTGATTATTCTGGTTAGTCACATTATACTGCTATTATTTTGAACAATACTGTATATATATTTTAAATATATGACTTGTAGAAGCTTAATGAGTTTATTGTGCTTTGGCAACAGTAGGTATCCGAGTATGGATAACAACCAAGGGTGGGATTACCATATTTTGGGGCCCTAAGAAAACTTATCAGGCCTCACACATTTTAACCAATACGTTGCACTTCACTTCTGCATGTTGCATCTTGCTGTGTTAGATGAAACGTTCACTCTTTTCATAGCGTTTGCCTGCTCTAAGACACTTGCTTTTTTTTCTGGGGCCTGTACCTGGCTAGCCAGCAGGTTTCAGATTAGTTTGTGCCAATCCTGGGTTTTAGGTACCATGAAAGTTGCTTGGCTTTTAGCGACATTCATAGTAACTTAAGCTCCATGGCTAATCTGCTCTGGGCCAAATGATGTTCTGGCGATTTGATTGGCTGTTCGCCGCTGATGTCACAAATTCTCATGCACACGTTCCACAAACTCAGGATCAAAGCCAGAGAAAACTGATGATCTGCATCATGGTACCCACAAAGCCGGACTGGAGTGGTTTGGATTTTGGCAACTCAAAACAGATCCTATAACCCTGAGTTTTTTTGAACACCATCATGGTACAGGCCCCTGCTCTTTTCTCAGAAAAATAAATTAAAATAAAAAATAAATAAATAAATAAATAAAACAAAAGATAAATATGAAGGCCCTTATTTCAGGGACCTAGCCAAAAGTCCATTGAGTTTTCTTTATTTTCATGACTATGAAAATTGTAGAGTCACACAGAAGGCATCAAGGGCTATTTGACCAAGAAGGAGAGTGATGGGGTGCTGTGCCAGATGACCTGGCCTCCACAGTCACCGAACCTGAACCCAATCGAGATGGTTTAGGGGTGAGCTGGACCGCAGACAGAAGGCAAAAGGGTCAACAAGTGCTAAGCATCTCTCGGGGAACTCCTTCAAGACTGTTGGAAGACCATTTCAGGTGACTACCTCTTGAAGCTCATCAAGAGAATGCCAAGAGTGTGCAAAGCAGTAATCAAAGCAAAAGGTGGCTACTTTGAAGAACCTAGAATGTGACATATGTTCAGTTGTTTCACACTTTTTTGTTATGTATATAATTCCATATATAATTCCACATGTGTTAATTCATAGTTTTGATGCCTTCAGTGTGAATCTACAATTTTCATACTCATGAAAATAAAGAAAACACTTTGAATGAGAAGGTGTGTCCAAACTTTTGGTCTGTACTGTATATCTCTCAAAAGTGGTTCCATTGTTTTCAGCATTAAAGGGTTAGTTCACCCGAGAATGAAAATTCATCTTCTGCTCACCATTGAAGTATCCTCAGGTGTTTGTGACTTTGTCCTTGTTCTTCCAAGCCTTGCAATGGGGGTAAGCCGGTGTTTGTTGTCAATATTTCAGAAGACTTGAAAGACAGTTCCCTCATATGGCTCCGGGGGGTGAATAAAGGCCCCCTGTAGCGAATCCATGCATTTTTGGAAGATAAATATCCATATTTCATAATAAACACTTTTTTTCTAATTTCTGCTGACTGTTGGGAACCGGAAGACATGCAGCTAAATGTCATTGTTGTCTTACAAAAATGCATGGATTTGCTACACATGGATTCTTTCCAAAAATCAGTACTGCGTCAGCATCTTGGCAGCTCTCACTCCCGGATAATCGAAAAAGGGGCAAAGAGGTGGAAACCGCGACGGCGGTCACTCGAGTGTCTACGCCTTTAATTATGCTGTACTTTAAGACTTAATATAATTTAAACATATGAGTTCTAAAGAAAAAATACATCCCCCTCACAGTTGACATGAAGGGGAAAATTAGCTATATAGACCAAAATAATTTTTTTGAACCAAGCTGTAAACATTTTTTATTTGTTGCTGTAAAGTTGGCCATTTTAACCTGTGCAGTCTAAGGGACTGACTCCCTTTTGCAGCCAGCAATTAGTGGCCAGTTGACAAATTACAGTTTAAGTCACTTCCTTGTTGGCTTCACACGAGGTTGTTGTTTAGATATAACATTCTAAAGTCTTTTAAAATGTAACAATTTTAGCCAATTTCTCAAAGGCTCTGTATTTGCTCCTGTAGATAAAAATAAAAGGTACAAAAATCTCTATCCTATCTGCAAATCTTACAGTAGAAAAATACTACAGTGGAAAAAAATGTCATTATAAACATGCAACAAAAAATACACAGGAATTGCTATTATTTTTATATGCATTTTTATAACGGTCTATAGCAGTGTGCACAACCATAAGTATCGTGAAACTTTTGGAGGGAAAATGGCAAATAAATATCCAAATGGGTGACCTTTTGTTCCTTAGGAATTTACCAGTGATTCCAATAAAGGAATTGCATGGACCGTGAGGACAAGGGAATGTTGATTAAAAATGCTATACTATGACGTTTGAACAACTTGTATGCGTATTGCTTTACATACCGAGTCATCAAGATTGTAAGAGACACGTGGGGGGCAGGCACTATCCTCTTCATTCATTTTCATAATGGAGAACATGACAAACATACAAGCACTGGTGAGTTGCCCTGTCCCACTTTTTATGCTCTGTTCATCAGTTATTTATTAAAACTCAAAGGGGTTGTTCTTTAAAGACTTAATATAAAATTGAATCATAATATGGTAGTTCAATTGTTGTGATGAAAACTTTTTTTACGATCATAATTGGTTTCTATTCTCTCACCAAAAACCAAAATGTTGGCTGATGTTGAGTCAGAGATGTTATTAACTAACAGGTTATTAAATAACAATCCACGCTTTTGGCCAGTAAACAGTCATTTTCGAAGAACTAGTTTTAGTTTGGCTTGAAGAAAACACGTGTTGTCTGATCAAAATTTTGAGCAGGATCTGTTAAGTGTGCTGTCGAATTCTGTGTTTTTCTTCCCAGTATGTTGGTCTTAGCCAAGCATGTGAATGTCCTCCCTTTCAAACAATTCATTTCAAACAGTTAAAGTGCTTTGAATAAAACGTTTAATTCTATTCATGTTTAGTTGACCCAAAAACGATCCCCCTCCTTTATGTTGAAAACAGAATGGTTTTTCGAAGGAAATTTTCGGGTGTTATCAAAGCTATACCCCATTTAGTTTCATTGTCTGGATTTATTTTTTGTTTCGTTTCACAGATTCTGGAATAGCATAAGTGTGACTAATAATGAAGTTAAGAGATTGAAGTGCCGTCATGATTTGGGTGTTTGGGTGTTGGCCACAGAAATGCAACTGGCACCCGCCATCAAATGTAGTTTCTTGTTATTACAGTATTTTCTCTAAGAAGCAGAAAGATATTAAAGCATGAGTCTTTGATTGTGTTTTTTTTTTTTTTTTTTGCCGTGTTTATCTTTACAGCATAAAGATATATAGGAATGAAAGATTAGACATCTTTCTCTTGTCAGCAGTTACGAGACATGTCAGGGCATGCCCACTAGATGCTAATAATGCTCAACATAATAGCATTGTTGTGTTTACAATCAAAAAATGGATGCTCTAAAGTGAAGTATAAATAAAAGAGGAGTAGGATAATATGACTACTTGGTAGAACGATTTGCAATCCAGTTTGCACAGTTCAGCCTTTTAGTTGTGTGTTGCACACTGTGGTCAATAAGAACTAAGAAAACATTCCTTTCCCTGCTGCATGATGTTCCGTTATGTTTAGAATATGGTCTATCCTGAGTAACTATGTAATGTGTTATCCCTTGATAACAAATGGTAAAAGCTATACACATGCTCATCCGGGTAACATGATATCACGGACATTCAAACGCAGCTGCTGCCATTTTGCTATGAATTTTTTGTACGCTGTAATGGATTATAAGAGAACTAACAAACTGGTAATTGCCTTAATCATTTTTGTGATGAAATGTTGTGTAATAAGTGATTTGACTGCACCTTTTTCACTTAAATGTGTCTATTTTGAATTAGCTGTTTGCTTTCACTCGCATCGGGGTCCGTATTATTCTGAGAGATCAACCAGCTGGATATACATTATCCCTTCATCTTATCCCTTTTGTAAGTGGAGGCCTTGATCTTTATTTTGAGAATGTGGTTGTGTTAGCTAGGCTAGACTATATGTGAAAAAAAAAAGAGATATGAAGTTTGAAGGATCTGAGTGAAGTTCGATCATATATGTGCCTGCTTGTCGGTAACTGGGTTTTTTTTATTTGAGGCTAATGCATCACACCATGCATAGAAAAAAAGTAATTCCGTGCATACGTTTAACTGCAGTGGTAAGGGAAGCTTTCTCTCCCTCTCTTCTTTAACCTCAATCGAACATATTATATAATTACAATAAACTTGGGGTTCAAGCATGTAGCGCTGAAACCTTATTGTAACTTAAGATTTTCAAAGATCAGCATTCTGACTTAAAATGTATCAGACAGAATATGATGGAAGCGATTGACATCCTGGCAGGGCCGTTTGAAGGAATTTGGGGGCCCCAAGCAAAAAGGACATAGAGGCCCCCCGACCCCCGCACGCACGCAAAGCCTACAGGAACCACAGCATAGCCATACAGTTTAAGTTCACCCACACTTTATATAAATAAAAAAGGTTTACAGTGCAAATACTGCTTGAAAAAATAGTTTGGTGGGAATTCAATAGTGACTTGCCCTGTTTTTCTTTTAATAATATGACAGCACACACTTATCAGTTTAAACTCTGGGCTGTGCAGAATATCAGCTATAATTATAGAGCACTGAGAAGTGATGTATCTGTTGATGTTGTGGATGAAGTTGATAGTGTAGCTGGGAAAATAATTGAAAAAAAAAATCAGAATTTACCTGTGAAGTACGTTTTACCATTTCACTGTTAGCATATTGAAAGAGGTCACTATTAACACCTAAGGGGTGCGTTTCCCAAAACCATAGTTGCTAACTAAGTTAGATGATAGACACTTTGTAATAACAATCATTAAAAGATGGTAAATTGATAGTTAATTAATCTTTAGTTAATTGTCATTTAACTGTTAGCAAACAGTATTTTTACTTATTATAAAGTTTACCGAAAAAGTAAAGATATGTTAGCATTTCCATATTTTGATACTAGAAAGGAAGTGATGCAGGCAGCTGTTTTCAATACCAATGCTTAAAAACATCCCAAGCTAATCTTTGATACACAGAATTTATTGTGTGGTTTTCCTAACCCCCATTTGGTAAATAGATTATCACGGTGGAATAGTATAGCATGCTATTTGCTATGCCACTTTCATCTAGGGCTGTAGCTATCGAGTATTCTACCAAAAATTCCATCGATTAATCGGATAAAATGTGTTTTTGCTTATTAATATTAATTATGCAAGAGGAAATAAGACTCCTGGGTCTCTTAAAATGAACAACTAAGTTTCCTTTTTTAGAAAAAAATATATATATTTTTTTTTAAATGCATAGAATGCAATGCATACATCAAAAATAAACATTTAATTATCCAGTGTTTCTATGTTTGTACTTGTACTGTGAACAATGAAAATAAAGTTGACAGATTAATTAAGTGCATTTAAGTGCCATTCAGTTAGGGTTTTAAATAAAGCATTTTCTGAGATGCACATTAAACACAAAACATTAATTGAATTTATATTTGAATTATTGAAAATTAAGCACACTTAACTTTTTGGTAAACAAAGGGGATTTACTATTAAAAATAAAACATGGAAGAAATTGTGTGTTTAAACCTTAAAAAAAAAAAAAAAAACTACTACTACTACTACTTTTTTTAGTAGTAGGCTATGTACATTATGCTTAACAATAGTAATACATCTCTGGCAAATACTTGTCTAAAACAGGACTTTTATTTTGACGGGTTGACGTACCTTTACAGTTCTGTGTATGTGATGTGACCATAGACGCTAGTTTGCCCGCGCCCTCAAATCAAAACACTGCTGACCCCTTGCAGTATGCGATTTCTGTTCTGTGTCTTCCTTATCCCGTTAAAAAACGTTACAGTAACCATATTCCTTCCGTTCGAAAAAAAAAAGTTGCACTAACTGTTCGTTACAAGCAGCATTTGCCATCAGGCAGCTAACATAAACATATTTTTGCAAGCCTACCTGCTGCAAAATTACACCATTTGTACAAGACTGACAAGTAAAGCTATTTTATCCAGTGTAATTTATCACTTACCATTATCTTGTTTTTTTCTTATCCTCCTCTTTCTTTCTCTTCTGGCTTCCTGAAGCATAATTCCGCTTCATGACTGCCGAGGAGGTTTTGTATTTTGCCGGTAGCAGGGATCACGTGGTTGGCTGGCTGCTTTCAGCGACTACTGAGAGGGGCCCCCTTGAGGGGGATCCCGATAGCAGTGTCATTACACGTTACTGCATTGACGATCAAAGGGGCGCTCACACAGTGTCGTTGCATTTTATTCTTAACCAGTCGTTGTCTTGGGGCCCCAGGCCAGCTCGGGGCCCCAAGCAATTGCTTGGTTTGCCTGCCTTGTCGCGACGGGCCTGCGTCCTGGCAAAATGTAAAAACATACTTTTGCAAAATAGTCCTATTCTTTTCTCCCAATCGGAAACAAACCAGTGCAGAAAAATTATCCGGAGTGTGAATATTAATAATTATTTAAAAAACACTATTCACTATTGCAAAAGGACACCAACACATTTAAAAGAAGTGGGGTCTAGAACAGCTTTAACTTTTCAACAGAATGAAATGCACCAATTGCAATTTTCTTGGCCAATTCCGATTTCATTTTTTTTTTTTTTAAGTGTGGCTTGCCAATACAGACTTTTGCAGATTTAAATTTTCTCTCTAAATCAATAATTGACAGCATATAACAAAAATCGACGCAAATTTTAATGCCCAAAAATAATTTACACGAAAGAAATTAAACATTGCAATTCCCCCAATCTGGACTAAGTTACAGATGTTCCCTCAATTAAAAACTTTCAAAATAAAGTGATCTTGTGACTGGAAAGAGGTAGAAATATTTAAGTTAAAATGAGTTGTGTATTTAAAAAAACATGTCATTTCCCACTATGTTTGGCCATTTTTCCCCCCTAACCTTATTAAATGTGTAATCTTTCACATCAAATTCTTATATCGTTTCAATTAATTCAGTTCGAATAATAAGAATTACAGTCAGGATCAACAAACCCCATCTTTCCACTACAGAGTGTAACGGGGCTGATGAGATGTGCGGATAAATATGCAAGCTTTTATTACACAGAGACGTGGTCATAACAGACATGGGTCAAACACTGAAAAAAAAACAGGTAAATAGAGCAAGACAAAGAATATACCTAGGGCAAGCGTGGGTCTTCGATGAACGAACAATATCCAGAGGGCTAAGCAAGAGGCGTAATCCGGTATCCAGAGCAAAAGGGTCAAAACATAAGTAACAGGGCAAGGCAAGAAAAAAAAAAAAGCTAAACTAGAAACTAAGATAAGAATATGAAAACCATAAACTGAAACAAGACTATGAAAACCATAAACCGAACCAAGACTATGAAAACCATAAACCGAAACAAGACTATGAAAATACAAACACGGAATGGCTTGGTTTTGCAGCTATCGCTAGGAGGGGAATTTGTGCAGAACAATATTCTAATTCACAGTTAGACACTTAGAAAGGGATCTAAGTGAGTGTTATATAGTGAATGTGTGATGGGTTACTGCTGTGTGCAATCAGTGCCTTCAGCTGCATGTGTGTAATTATTGCAATGGATGATGGGAACTGTAGTCCAGGGTGACGTGCAACAGTTAGGTGTTGCAAGAGTCCATGTAGCAAGCGGGTGACCTGTGGTGGTGAATGAATGGAAGTTCATAGCCCAGATCATGATACAGAGGAAACAAGCTGTATCTGGTTTGATGAAGCTGAGGTACTGTTGTTACTATGTAAGTACATGTAACACTATTAATGCTCAGCACATTAGCATTATTGTGCTAACAGTCTAATAATGGATTCTCTAAAGTGAAGTATTAGTTTTGAATTTAAATACTTCAAGCACTGCCCTGGATGTAAAATTATGCATAATTTACTGTTATTACTATGACAATTACATGTAACATCTAACGAGGATATGACTGCTTACATTTCTGCAAATCCTGAAATACATTGCTCAGAGTACATTTAGCTGCACTTTCAGATGATTCTTCCATAAGAAGTGAAAAAAAAGTGTAAAAATGTTGTGAGGTCAAAACATTTTGTTGGGCAAAGAACCATGCAAAAATAAGCCTTTATTTATTGATAATCTGCCCCTGTAATTATATTTGTGCAAAGGAACAAAACATGGAGAAAGTTTAGCAGAAATGTAGTCTGTGTTGCATATTTCCAATGAGTTTGTAAAATAAAATAATCAAATCTTTTGTAACATTACAAATGTTTGTTTTCCTTTTTGAGCAATTACATTTTTTGCTTAAGAAACATATTAATTGCTTTCCTAATAATAAAAAAAAATAGATTTTTTTGTATGTATTAATATTATATTACATTTTTCATGTCTATTATAATATTAACACAATGATTCTAGTGGTATGTATGTTTAAAGTGTGTTGTATTTCTGTTTACAGATGCTGATTATTTGCCTGCCTCTTTGCTGTAATGCAGTACAAAATGGTAATTTAACATTTTATAAATATATTGGCCTATTAAATGGATCTTGATAACATTTTAAGTTATTTGGCCATTTTGTTCAGTTTTCTGTAATAAATAAATAAAAAATATATAATAAAATAAATAACCCAACACAATTTGTGTTTCCTTGCAGCTTACATTCTCAGAAAAAAACAAAACAAAAAATGGGGCACTTAGCCCACAAATTACTCACCGTCAAATCATCCTAGGTATATATGACTTTCTTCTTTCAGACAAATCCCGTCGGAGTTATATTAAAACTACCTAGGTTGACTTGAGGGTGAGTAATTTATGGGTTAATTTTCACTTTTGGTTGAACTAACCCTTTAAGAAAACCACTGCACTAGTGTACCCTGGGAATATCCTTTCAGAAGGTACTAATATGTATTTTTAAATGACTAATGTTTATCATTTAGAGGTAGAAAGATTTTTTTACCTTGTGGGCAGGAAGGTTTTAGTTGTGCTTGCGAAGACTTTTGCATCATTTGTGCTGCAGATATGAATATTTCATCATCATGTGACTATTGTGTGGTGTTTTTCTTCTGGAGAATGATAAAGCTGGGGCCAGAACACTCTAAAACCTTATAGCAATGTGTTAAAAATCAGTCTGGCTACCTTAGACAGTAGACACCTTGTACCTGGGTGTTCCTCACTCACACAGTATTCCCAACATTGTAGCAGTGAGTTTTGCACCGGCAGCTCACATTTTCTGTGACTGACATAACCAAATTTAATAAAGTAGCTGTATGGTTTTCCACTTAAAGGCCATATCTGCATTACAATTGTGGTTAATTTTCTTTGCTGTTCAATTGTATTAGCTAACTCTCAAATTCTGATTTGTTTTTGTAGGAAAGTGCAACTTTACAGTGGCAATGGTGCATACTGCGGCAAAAGTCACTTGCTTCAAGATAATGGATGGACATGTCCCAGTTTGCATGTCTGGTGGTCAAACATCCCAATCATGTGACATTGCATACAAAGACGGGACGATGTGTATAAAGTGGCCAGCAGACATCGAGATCACATGTGTGAAGGATTCTGATGAATTGCAAAAGCTCAATATTGGTAATAAGTGTCAAAAACTTTTTCAGCACTGGAAATACAAATCTTTGATTTTTTATTTATATATCAAAATATCTGTTTCTGTTACAGAAGAAAACAAGTGTGCCCTTGACCAAGAATGTGAGTCAAAAGCAGTCATTTTTTTATTTAGTTATAGTGTACTTCATCATGAAGTAGGTATTTATTGAATGTTTTTTTTTTTTTTAAGCGATCAGTTGCAATGGAGAGTACAAATCTGGTAAGTTTATTTAATAAAAGTTTTCTAAGCTCATGTTTTTTGTTGTTATATGAAAATAAATTCATGACTGCACCCTGAAGTCAAATGATGTTTTTTCAGCCTGATGTTTTTTTTTTCTTCTCCAGAGCCCAGAAATTCTGCATCAGCCCTGTCATTGAGTAAGAATGCAAAACAATTAGCTGCAACATATTTGCATCAATCATAAAATAATTCCACATGTTCATGTACTTTATGTAAACTATTGATCCTTTTGTTTTTGCAGGCTTTCTTCTAATTACAACTGTTACAACTGTCCACTGGGTGTCACTATGACACTACTAATAGTGTATAGTTCTGCGACACATTACTTATAATAATAATAATAATAATAATAATAATAATTGTTTTTTCTTATTTATAAAAAACAACAACAACAAAAAAACTACTATACTAACTTCAGTACTCAACATTTTCACTTCATATATATGTACAGTCATGGCCAGAAGTTTTGTCAGTGACATAAATTTTATGTTTTGCAAAGTTTGCTGCTTAAGCTGTTGTGTTCATTCACATTGTTTCTAAATTATTGTATAGAGTGATTAGATACATTTTAAATAATTTCTAAAAGCTTCATTGGCCAAAAAAAATAACTTTTCACAAAAAAAAAAAACACATTTCACTTTTTTTTTGATCCTGACACAAAATGACCAGCTAACATTAATTGACTAATCATATCAGCAGCCCGTCTGAACGTGTGAATGAGTACTAGTCAGAAGAAATCACCATCATACTAATTAGATTGTATGATCATTGCATTCTTGTTAGCAGTGGTTACCTCCAAAGAAACATGTGCAGCCATCATCACTTTGCATCAAAATGGCTTCGCATGCAAGGAAATTGCATAAAGAATATTGCACCTGAAAGAACCATTTACTGGATTATCAAGAACTTCAAGGAGAGAGGTTAGACTGCAATTAAGAAGACCTCAAGATGTCCCAGAGTGTCCAGCAAGCACCAGGACCATCTCCTCCTTATGAGTCAGCTACAGAATCTTTTCACCAGCAGTGCAGAGCTTGCTCAGGAATGGCAGCAGGTTGGTGTGAGAGCATCTGCACACACAGTGGGGCAAAACTTTTGGACAGTGGCCTGGTGTCAAGAAGGGCAGCAAACAAGCCACCTCTCTACAAGAATAAATCAAGGACAGTCTGAAATTCTACAGGAAGCGTAAGTATTGGTCTGCGGAAGACTGGTGCATAGTTATTTTCTCTGAAGAAGCTCCTTTCCGACTGTTTGGGACATCTGGAAAAAGATTGTTCGGAGAAGAAAAGGTGAATGCCCCCATGTGACGTGCCAACAATGAAGCATCCTGAGACCATCCATGTGTGGGGTTTCTTTTCAACCAAGGGAGTGGGCTCTCTCATAATTTTGCCCAAAAACACTGCCAGGAATAAAGAATGGTATCAAAATGACCTGCAAGAGTGACTTCTTCCAACGATCCATGAGCAATTTGGTGATGATCCGTGAATTTTCCAGCATGATGAAACACCATGCCACAAAGCAAGAGTGATAAAGAAGTGTCGAAGTTCATTACATTGAAATTTTGGATCTGTGGCTACACAACTCACAGATCTCAATTCCATAGAGAACTTTTCAGTTACATACTTAACCCTCGAAAAAGTGGATCCACTTTTCAGGTTTTACGCTGAGGAGCTGAGAACGTGTCCTGGCAACACCGAATGATTCAAGGTTGTGGCATGGTGGCATGGGGACATAACGTCTCCGTTCCCTCCATCAGGGAATGAGGGTTACATACGTAACCGAGACGTTCCCTATCTGCCGGTCACTACGAGATGTCGATAGACATATGGCGTCCATGGAAAATGACAAAACCTGAACACCATCACAACCCTGTGGCACTGCAATTGTCAACAAGCCGTGGCAGTCACAAAAGCCATGCTAAGGTCGTAACCTTCCCAAAGCCCCAGACCAAATTAACTGACTTTGGTACTGAAGGGACCAAAAGGGTGAGTATATCGCTGCTGGAAAAAACCAAAGCTACTGTTCCTTCCACAAAAAGATTTTGGAAGGGATTTCAAGCTTCAGTGAAAGATTGCTTCAAATCTCTTCAATTTTTTCTGACCCGGGGGGCGGTACTACATATGGAATGGGTCCCTGATGCAGGTCCTACCTTAGAGTAGGGATGGAACAGCTGCCAGAAGAGATTGACTGTCAAGGGAAGACCAAGAGGGAAACCTTACCGTGGAAGAATACACATATGGGATTACCCATAGGGAATCAAGCCACATGGACTCCTAGTCCAGTACAGGGGCTAACCGGGACTCAAGGCATGCTAACACCAGTAATGGGCCTGGCGTCAGAATGCTCCGTCAAGTCTGACTGCCAAGGGTGCTAGAGCATGCTCGACCAGGGTACACCAACCGGGGAACTCTACTGGGAGAAGAAAGGCGCATCCCAATATGAGGGGGAATGGCACAGCAAGCGTGACACCGAGCCAGTTCTCACATCCCCATGTGAGGGGGAATGGCACAGCAAGTGTGACACTGAGCCAGTTCTTCCTGCCAATTACCGGTTACCCAACACACAGGAAGAAACCGGCTTTACACGAAAGTTGTAAAACCTTGTGAAGGTGTTAGGTGTCGCCCAGCCCGCAGCTCGACAGATGTCCGCCAGAGAGGTGCTATGCATCAACGCATAGGAGGAGGCAACACTCCGTGTGGAGTGAGAACTCACCCCCAGGGGGCACGGCTCACCTTGGGAATGGTACGCCTTGGCAATGGCATCCACTATCCAGTGGGCCAACCTCTGCTTAAAGACAGCCTTTCCTTTCTGCTGACCTCCAAAGCAGACCAGGAGCTGCTCAGAGCTTCTAAAAGCTCTGGGTGCAGTCCACGTATATATGAAGCACTCTTATGGCACACAGGTCTCAGAAGGGAATGGTGGGAACCTTGGGCACGTATCCAGAACTCACAGCATGGGGAGGAGCCATTGTGGAGGATGCACGGGGGCGCCCACGTCAATGAGCAGACTGAGGCACTGACAGAGCAGTGGCAGCTGGAGGATCACTTCGGAGCAAGATGTGTTGAATGGCCTTAATCTGCTTTTGCACCACCGAGAACTGCTGGGCAGTCGCTGAACAGGCCAGCCTGGGAAATGTGAGTGTCAAGAAAGAGAGCTTTGTCAACACCTCTCATCTCGGCCAGGTTTAGCCAGAGATTCAAGACTTTTATTTGTCACATACACAATTATATTGAGCATATATAACCAGCTGTGAAATGTGAGTCAGGTCTGCTCCAGGGACAGTAAAATTATTGTAAAAAAAATCAACACAGATGAAAATATACATAAATATAGCTATGAAAGAATGAAATAAAAGTAAAAAATAAAATATAAAAAAGATGTATACTGTAGAATTAAATATAAAATGAAAAAATAATATGCATGAAAGTACTGTATTCTTAAATATTAAGATACTCAGGAATGCACAAGAGGCAATGTGCATATGTGCATTATATTGTAGTCTTAAAAATTAAGATACACAGGAATGTACAATAGGCAAATGTGCAAACAGGTTGACACTTTCAGTATGTCAATGTGAGGTAGTGAATGATGAATATCTTACTGATAAAATGAATATTAAGTATAGACATGTAGATGTTAAGAGGCTGGTTTTGAGTTTAGGAGTCTGATGGCCTCGGTTTTGCCATCAGGCTACGGAAGTGCTTACCAGATGGCAGCAAAGTGAAAAGATGGTTACTGGGGTGGATGGAGTCCTTGATGATTTTAACAGCTCTGCTTTTGCAGCGTTTGAGGTAGATGTCCTGCAGAGAGGGGAAAGCAGACCCGGAGATGCGCTCAGCTAAGCTTGACTGGAGCTGTCCCCATACCACACTGAGATACACTGAGTCTGAGATACACCTTCTACGGCCTCTGAATAGAATGTTTTCAGGATTGCTGGTGATACCCTGAATTTCCTCAGCTGTCGCAAATGGTACAGTCTTTGCCTGGCTTTATTAACCTGAGTTTGAATGTGTGTAGTCCTGAGGACTCAGGACACAGCCCTGTGGGGCTCCTACATTCAGGGTGATGGAGTTAGAGGTGAACTGGCCTACTTTCACCACTTGAGGTCTTCTGGTGAGGAAATCAAGAATCCAGTTACAGCATGAAGAATTCAGGCCGAGGTCTATAAATTTAGAAGCCAGCTTGATGGGGACTGTAGTATTGAAAGCTGACCTAAAGTCGATAAATAGCAGCCTTACATAGTTCCTGTTATTGCTGTCAATGTGCGTGAGAGAAGAGTGGAGGATGTGAGAGATGGCATCATCAGTGGATCTGTTGGGGCGACAGGCAAAGGGTCCAAAGTATCCAGGATGGAGGAGCAGATGAAATTTTTAACCAGTCCCTCGAAGACCATCATGACTATTTTATGTGAGGGCAACTGGACGATAGTCATTCAAACAAGAGGGTTTATTGTTCTTAGGCACAGGAATGATGACAGATTTTTTGAAGAATGTGGGAACCACCGAGGTAGCAAGAGACTCATTAAAAATAGATGTAAACAAACCAGCGAGCTGATCAGTGCAGGACCGCAGAACACGGCCAGAAATCCCATCATATCCGGCTTTCCTGATGTTCACTCGCTTTAGGGCCCTCCGAACCTCGTCCTCAGACACTGTGATCACATGATCATCGCTGCTTTGACTGCCGCTTCCTGACATGCTGATCGGCAGACTCGTGCTGCTTAGATTGTTTTCCAAGTGGCCGTAGAAAGTGTTAAGCTCATAAGCCAGCGACGTTTCTGCTCTCACCTCTACAGAGGAATTGTTTCCAAAGGCACAGATGGTCCTTAGTCCCTGCCACATGCGTCGAAAATGTGACTCTATGCATTCCCTGTATCAGTGTTTGGCGGCTCTTGTGGTGTGTCGGAGAGCATAGCTCAATATTTTCTACTCACTCATGTTTCCCGACAGATGACCGGCGTTGTAAGCAGCAGAACATTTGTTTATTGCTGCATGGATTGTTCGGTCCACCCAAGGTTTATGATTTGAGAAGGTCCTTATAGTTATTGTTTCAGTTGCTTGCTCGGCTAGCATGTTAACAAAGCTTAATGCTACATCCGTGAACTCGCTGACGTCAGATGAACTTGCCCGAAACATGTCTCAGTCTACATCATCAAGAGCCGCCTGTAGCATGGCTTCTGAGTGGGTGGACCAACGCGTCACCACTCTCTGTGCCAGGGATTCTTGAACGAGCCTTTGTTTATATACCAGTGTGAGGAAAATGAAGGCATGGTTCGATTTGCCGAAAGCCGGTAGTGAGCGAGCTTCGTAGGCATTCTTAAACTGAGTGTAGCAATGATCCAGTGTATTCAGTCCTCTGGTTGGACAGGATACATGTTGATAAAAATTAGGCATAACCTGCCTGAGGTTGGCTTTGTTAAAGTCCCCAGCGATGATAATAGCAGTGTCAGGACATTTGTTGATATTGCAGCTGAGCACATCATGAAGCTCAGACAAAGCCAAGCCGGTGTCAGCTTGTGGTGGGATGTAAACAGCAGTAAAGATGCTGGATGAAAACTTCCAGCAAATAATGGATAAATGTTCCAGATGATGCGAGCAGGAGCGCGACAGGGTGGAGATATTTCTGGGGTCACACCATTTCTTGTTAATCATGAAACACACTCCTCCACCTTTGGATTTACCAGCCTCGGCTGTCCTGTCCATCCATAAAATAGAGATTTCAGACGGAATAACAGCAGTTTCTGGGACCGAGGGTGTGAGCCAAGTTTCAGACAAACAAAGAATGTTACAGTCCCTAATGTCCCGTTGGAAACTTATCCTGGCTCTAAGATCGTCCATCTTATTCTCCAGAGACTGGACATTGGCAAGCAGAATGCTCAATAGGGGAGGACTGTGAGCTCTTTTTCACAATCAAAAGAGTTACTTCATAAGTGATCAGTGCAGAGGTTAAGTGTTTAAAAATAGAAAGAAAAAGTAGGTTAAAAACACAATCTACACGGAGCGACCTGGACGGAGACCGGACTCGGCGGCGTCATCTTGAAAACTCAGATGGCGGTCTTGGACCACTAAAGCAGACATCACCTTCTTGAGGGACCGCGCTGTGAATTTTGTCACCCATAAGATGTCACCCATGCAGGGCAGAGGCAGCTTGGCCCGCAGCACATTAAGCCGACAGCTTACAGGCTTTAGATGGGAGATACAGACTATTTCTCCAAGTGGCAGCATTTTGCAGGCACAAGTGCACCGCAACCGCTCTCTCCACCTGGGGAATGTCCACATACCCCCTTCCTGCTCCACCATCGACGGTGGTGAGGATGGAAGAGGGAGATGAGTGGCTTCTGGCCATAAAGGGGGCCATCCATGACTTCGTCACCTCTTCATGCACCTCTGGGAAGAAAGAAACCATAGCAGAATGAAGTTGGGAGCCAAGCTCTGCACCAAGAAATGAATCGCCCAGCCGTGAGCACGGCAAGCACGGCTGACAGCTCTGGGTCAGATTTGGCAGTAGCGACAACACCTGAGGGGGGGCAGCCCCGCCAAATCCTCATCCTCAGAGGCCGATAGCTCATTCCCCAATGCTGCAATCGACATCTGACCTTCGGGCAGTGCACTGAAAGACACAAAGGGACTGCTGTGAGATTGCCCAGCAGAATCAATCGACAGCCGCAGGAGACATGCCCTGCAGGAGGACTGAGAGGTCCTTGGGGCATGGCCTGGTGGAGATGCTCATAGTCACCCTCAGATCTCCCAGAGTGGCAGCCGGTGGACCCCTGTTCAAGCCAGGGAAACTGGGATGGGTAGCAGCAGAGGGATCTGCTGCACTCCTCTTGAGGAGTGAGAGACGCTATCACAGCAATGACATGCTCATGGGACACCACTACTGCACCAACCAGGAACAGCTCTTCACGAACATAAAGACGACTGGCTTTGCAGCGAATATATAACAGACTACTCGGATCCAAAGCAAAAATCTGAAGAGTGGATTGCAAAAAAGTAATTAGTTATAGTTACTCACTACTTGTTCCAAAAAGTAACTGAGTTAGTAACTGAATTACTCTATAATAAAAGTAACTCGTTACCAGGGAAAGTAACTATTTGCGTAACTGTAAAAAATAAAAATAAAAAGTTGCTATATGTCAAAGTTTTTTTTTTTTTAGCAGTTTTCACAAGTCAGTTGAAATGAGTAGAACAGACAGGTGTTCGTACATTACTTTCGATATTTATTGCACGTCAAAAGACAGCAAGAGTTTTATCCTGCACTTCAAGTATTATCTTTGTAAGAAAAGTGTTTTTGGGCCACTAGCTTTGTAGATGCGTGTGTCACACATTACATGTACACATTACATGCACGTTCTTGCCTTTGACCACAATGAATTTGAAGTAGTGCTTATATCTTCACCTTGAAAATGGCAACTTTTCATCAGATTGCTCCTGACTCGCCATCTCTGCTGCCAATCTCTGTGTAGCTGTTGCATGTGTGTGTGTGTTTGTGTGTTTGGCGCCGCTGGCGCGTGTGCCGGCATGTGTGTAAAAACACTGGCTCTGATTGGCTACCATTAAACACATGACTCTGCCTTAGCCAATCATAATCGCTTATCTCGTTTTTAACCCACCTCCACACTCGCTGTGTGAGCCAGGGGTGCGTTCGGATTACATAGTTTATTAAATCTATGCATAGTAACGCACCGCATTTAACTTTCAGTAATGGTAACGGTGTTGTAACGATGGGAAAAGTAATTAGTTAGATTACCCCGTTACTGAAAAAATAACGTTGTTACCTAACGCCGTTCTTTT
This sequence comes from Carassius auratus, assembly GCF_003368295.1. NCBI lineage: Eukaryota > Metazoa > Chordata > Actinopteri > Cypriniformes > Cyprinidae > Carassius > Carassius auratus. The sequence goes on from NW_020523380.1 coordinate 391,614, forward strand.
AAACGCCGTTATTCCAAACACTGTTTATACCCATATGTACAAATTGTGATCAAGTCTGAGAATTATAAGAATTATAACTGAGAGGTTATAAAGAATAAGGGTCAACACTGTAAATATTGACTCATTATATATATTTTTTCCACTAAAAGCTTGGAGGATGGAGGAGCAGATGAAATTTTTAACCAGTCCCTCGAAGACCATCATGACTATTTTATGTGAGGGCAACTGGACGATAGTCATTCAAACAAGAGGGTTTATTGTTCTTAGGCACAGGAATGATGACAGATTTTTTGAAGAATGTGGGAACCACCGAGGTAGCAAGAGACTCATTAAAAATAGATGTAAACAAACCAGCGAGCTGATCAGTGCAGGACCGCAGAACACGGCCAGAAATCCCATCATATCCGGCTTTCCTGATGTTCACTCGCTTTAGGGCCCTCCGAACCTCGTCCTCAGACACTGTGATCACATGATCATCGCTGCTTTGACTGCCGCTTCCTGACATGCTGATCGGCAGACTCGTGCTGCTTAGATTGTTTTCCAAGTGGCCGTAGAAAGTGTTAAGCTCATAAGCCAGCGACGTTTCTGCTCTCACCTCTACAGAGGAATTGTTTCCAAAGGCACAGATGGTCCTTAGTCCCTGCCACATGCGTCGAAAATGTGACTCTATGCATTCCCTGTATCAGTGTTTGGCGGCTCTTGTGGTGTGTCGGAGAGCATAGCTCAATATTTTCTACTCACTCATGTTTCCCGACAGATGACCGGCGTTGTAAGCAGCAGAACATTTGTTTATTGCTGCATGGATTGTTCGGTCCACCCAAGGTTTATGATTTGAGAAGGTCCTTATAGTTATTGTTTCAGTTGCTTGCTCGGCTAGCATGTTAACAAAGCTTAATGCTACATCCGTGAACTCGCTGACGTCAGATGAACTTGCCCGAAACATGTCTCAGTCTACATCATCAAGAGCCGCCTGTAGCATGGCTTCTGAGTGGGTGGACCAACGCGTCACCACTCTCTGTGCCAGGGATTCTTGAACGAGCCTTTGTTTATATACCAGTGTGAGGAAAATGAAGGCATGGTTCGATTTGCCGAAAGCCGGTAGTGAGCGAGCTTCGTAGGCATTCTTAAACTGAGTGTAGCAATGATCCAGTGTATTCAGTCCTCTGGTTGGACAGGATACATGTTGATAAAAATTAGGCATAACCTGCCTGAGGTTGGCTTTGTTAAAGTCCCCAGCGATGATAATAGCAGTGTCAGGACATTTGTTGATATTGCAGCTGAGCACATCATGAAGCTCAGACAAAGCCAAGCCGGTGTCAGCTTGTGGTGGGATGTAAACAGCAGTAAAGATGCTGGATGAAAACTTCCAGCAAATAATGGATAAATGTTCCAGATGATGCGAGCAGGAGCGCGACAGGGTGGAGATATTTCTGGGGTCACACCATTTCTTGTTAATCATGAAACACACTCCTCCACCTTTGGATTTACCAGCCTCGGCTGTCCTGTCCATCCATAAAATAGAGATTTCAGACGGAATAACAGCAGTTTCTGGGACCGAGGGTGTGAGCCAAGTTTCAGACAAACAAAGAATGTTACAGTCCCTAATGTCCCGTTGGAAACTTATCCTGGCTCTAAGATCGTCCATCTTATTCTCCAGAGACTGGACATTGGCAAGCAGAATGCTCAATAGGGGAGGACTGTGAGCTCTTTTTCACAATCAAAAGAGTTACTTCATAAGTGATCAGTGCAGAGGTTAAGTGTTTAAAAATAGAAAGAAAAAGTAGGTTAAAAACACAATCTACACGGAGCGACCTGGACGGAGACCGGACTCGGCGGCGTCATCTTGAAAACTCAGATGGCGGTCTTGGACCACTAAAGCAGACATCACCTTCTTGAGGGACCGCGCTGTGAATTTTGTCACCCATAAGATGTCACCCATGCAGGGCAGAGGCAGCTTGGCCCGCAGCACATTAAGCCGACAGCTTACAGGCTTTAGATGGGAGATACAGACTATTTCTCCAAGTGGCAGCATTTTGCAGGCACAAGTGCACCGCAACCGCTCTCTCCACCTGGGGAATGTCCACATACCCCCTTCCTGCTCCACCATCGACGGTGGTGAGGATGGAAGAGGGAGATGAGTGGCTTCTGGCCATAAAGGGGGCCATCCATGACTTCGTCACCTCTTCATGCACCTCTGGGAAGAAAGAAACCATAGCAGAATGAAGTTGGGAGCCAAGCTCTGCACCAAGAAATGAATCGCCCAGCCGTGAGCACGGCAAGCACGGCTGACAGCTCTGGGTCAGATTTGGCAGTAGCGACAACACCTGAGGGGGGGCAGCCCCGCCAAATCCTCATCCTCAGAGGCCGATAGCTCATTCCCCAATGCTGCAATCGACATCTGACCTTCGGGCAGTGCACTGAAAGACACAAAGGGACTGCTGTGAGATTGCCCAGCAGAATCAATCGACAGCCGCAGGAGACATGCCCTGCAGGAGGACTGAGAGGTCCTTGGGGCATGGCCTGGTGGAGATGCTCATAGTCACCCTCAGATCTCCCAGAGTGGCAGCCGGTGGACCCCTGTTCAAGCCAGGGAAACTGGGATGGGTAGCAGCAGAGGGATCTGCTGCACTCCTCTTGAGGAGTGAGAGACGCTATCACAGCAATGACATGCTCATGGGACACCACTACTGCACCAACCAGGAACAGCTCTTCACGAACATAAAGACGACTGGCTTTGCAGCGAATATATAACAGACTACTCGGATCCAAAGCAAAAATCTGAAGAGTGGATTGCAAAAAAGTAATTAGTTATAGTTACTCACTACTTGTTCCAAAAAGTAACTGAGTTAGTAACTGAATTACTCTATAATAAAAGTAACTCGTTACCAGGGAAAGTAACTATTTGCGTAACTGTAAAAAATAAAAATAAAAAGTTGCTATATGTCAAAGTTTTTTTTTTTTTTTAGCAGTTTTCACAAGTCAGTTGAAATGAGTAGAACAGACAGGTGTTCGTACATTACTTTCGATATTTATTGCACGTCAAAAGACAGCAAGAGTTTTATCCTGCACTTCAAGTATTATCTTTGTAAGAAAAGTGTTTTGGGCCACTAGCTTTGTAGATGCGTGTGTCACACATTACATGTACACATTACATGCACGTTCTTGCCTTTGACCACAATGAATTTGAAGTAGTGCTTATATCTTCACCTTGAAAATGGCAACTTTTCATCAGATTGCTCCTGACTCGCCATCTCTGCTGCCAATCTCTGTGTAGCTGTTGCATGTGTGTGTGTGTTTGTGTGTTTGGCGCCGCTGGCGCGTGTGCCGGCATGTGTGTAAAAACACTGGCTCTGATTGGCTACCATTAAACACATGACTCTGCCTTAGCCAATCATAATCGCTTATCTCGTTTTTAACCCACCTCCACACTCGCTGTGTGAGCCAGGGGTGCGTTCGGATTACATAGTTTATTAAATCTATGCATAGTAACGCACCGCATTTAACTTTCAGTAATGGTAACGGTGTTGTAACGATGGGAAAAGTAATTAGTTAGATTACCCCGTTACTGAAAAAATAACGTTGTTACCTAACGCCGTTCTTTTAAACGCCGTTATTCCAAACACTGTTTATACCCATATGTACAAATTGTGATCAAGTCTGAGAATTATAAGAATTATAACTGAGAGGTTATAAAGAATAAGGGTCAACACTGTAAATATTGACTCATTATATATATTTTTTCCACTAAAAGCTTTTAAAACTTAAAAACAATCTACAATTACTAAAGCAGCAAACTTTGCAAAACACAAAATGAATATCACTTTTAAGTGTGTACGTATATAGAGAGAAAGAAAGAGAGAGTAAATGCTAATCGCATCGCTTTCCCCCCAAATAAAGCCTCCAGTTTGGCCCTTTCCTGTTTCCTCTTATTCCCCTTTAATTAAATCAGCAGTAATTATGCTTTTAAAAGCTACTCAGAGACAAATCACAGTTTAGGAATGAAATGCTCAACTAGTGCTGCCAGAAGAATACAAGAGGGGGTGGTTTAGTGTGCGAGGAGGGTAAAGCCAATGCTGAGGTGTCAAGTGATGTCAATTGAGTAAACACAGACAAATGGTACGAGTGAAGGAATCAGGAGTGAGCGAGAGAGACAGGAGGGGCCGTCCATACTTGCTCTTCTAAGTGGGAGTGAGAGGAGGTCCAGAGGGAGGAGACAAACAGGGAGAGCAGGATTGAGAAAGAGAGTGAGGAAAAGAAGTGGCGCTCTGTTTGTAGAGCAATCTGGGACCATGCTGTCAAGCAGCTCTCTGATCTGGATTGGGGCGCTGCTTCTGGGGCTTAAGGCTTCGCTGACCAGGGCATCTGATTTTCAGCACCATGCTTATGAGGAGATGGTGAGGGCTCTTTTTGCCGTCCAAAGCGATTGCCCCTACATCACACGCATCTACAGCATCGGTCACAGCATAGAGGGACGGCACCTATATGTCCTGGAGTTCAGTGATAATCCTGGCATCCATGAAGCATGTGAGTATTTTCTTTACTCTTGTACCAAGCCATTAAATTCCTCATGCATATAGCTCAAGCAAACCCAGGCATGTTTGAAAAATGTTCCTCCTGAAGCTGTAGGGCTGCCAGAGCTGATTGGGTATGATTCCATTATTTGGGCTGTTTTCTGTAAACAGCATTTAACAGAATTGTTGAAATAAAGCTTTGGCTGGTTATTCACTGGGTTGTCTGACCAGCCAGTGTTGGCCGTTAACTTGATTTATCTTGTTGCTCCTCAAACACTCACATACGGTAAATTGCATCTAGGAATGGACAGTAATGGGTTTAAGGGGGAGTACATGCCTGGAGATGTGGTGAGTGTTATATGTAACTGTTGCTGGCAGGAGCTAACATCAGTCTTATCATTGATCTAAAGCAAGAACTTTCCCACAGGATAGAAAAATCTGTGGACACTTCTGCTTCTCAGATGATTCTATTGCTAACAGGACCTCATTAATCTTGCACGTGTCCCTTCTAGATTTCCAGAAGAAAAATCTCTCAAACTGTTCTCATATTTACCAACGTTTGGAATCAAAAGTTAGAAAATCTCAACATAAACATTTCCTCATCAAACTATCGAAGAAACCAGACTATTTAGGCTATGTTATCCACATTCATTTTGTATGTCAACAGTTGTCTTTATTTTCATGAAAGATATCTCAAAACTCCAGTATATCTTACGAGATGCAAAAAAGCAACTGCTGCAGTAAAATCTTCCTTTTTTTTCAGTCTGTAGACCTTGTTTCTTTGTTCACTCAAATTCAAAACACATTCCACTCTCAGCTACTGGAAGTAGTTAAGATCCATCAACAAAAGAATTAATAAATCAACTTACGAAAGCAAATTAATCTTTACCATCTGATGTAAAGATCTGCTTCTCTTGGCAACATGCTTATAAAGGTAAAACCTCTGGGAGAATTGCAGGATGTATACATGTTCCTGATAGAGTACAAAAACAGGAACCGGTACAGCAGAGAAGACAAAGTTGTTGTGACCTTTTAGATTCCAAATAGTGTTTGCACTTCATGTGTTAATGTCGAGGTCACTCGTTTACTGACTCTTTGAGCAGAGGCACAGCATTTATAATTGAATTACTTGATGATTAATGGGAAGACGGTGATGAGTCTGTCTGCACACCGTGGCTAATTAGATCTACAATCTCGCCGTCACTCACTTCCGCATCAAAAAAGAACAAACTGAAATCTGCTGGTACTTGTTAGAAGAGATAATTGTGAATAATGAGCTGACAACTGGCTGTGAGACAGGAATTTCGATGAGAGTGGCCTGCTGTGCTGTTAAACACGAATTTGAATTCATTCATATTTGAGACTAGCATGTATGGTGTCATCTTACTCAAACACATGCCACTGATGCACAATGTAGAACTATTTCATTTGTTTTAACCTGTTAAATGTCACCCCCGTCCCGTATACGGGACACCTACGTTGACTATACTATATTACAATCAAATCGAATCTAATCTTGACAAACTATATATCGTTGGAAAGGTCTAAGACTCCCAAATATATATTTTACCAATATTTTTTGTTAAAAATTATGTAGGAAAAGTAATAGATGAATTTATGACAAGAGTGCACTCTCAGAAATCTACAGTACAAAAGGAGTTTGTTTAAAAAAAAGACTTCCTCGTTGCCTTTTTCTCTATCACATTTTAGAAATCATCAGAAGTTATATATCACTTGAAAACATAAAATCTCAAAATTCATTCCCATTTTAAAATCAGACATTGCATTACCATGTAAATGGTACATCAAAATCATGTTACAAAATGTTTTCAGTCATGAATTATACAAATTTATGTTTGTATCATGCACATTCATGTCTTCATTCATGTCATCTTCAAAAACGTGAGTGACAGTTAACAGGTTAAAGGGATAGATCATCTAAAAAATATATATTTGTTTCTTCTTTATGGAATGTAATGCATAAATTGTAAGAACTACTTTTATGGTGCTTTCTGGAGACCATATCTCCATTTGCTCTCATTGTATAAAAAGAGTACAGCTTCTCCTGTTGGGATGAACTGAGAAGTTTTGACAAACTCCTTTTAAATATCTAGTAGTCAATACTTGTATTACTTTTAGTGCAATTTATGTGGTTGCATCTTCTGAACTGCTTTATTTGCATGCATAGATCTTGTTTGCTTGTATATTATTCACGGATGTGACCCTATGACATCATGACTTCCTGACTGGTGGTCACCTGACTTGTGTTTTTCAGTGGAGCCCGAGTTCAAGTATGTAGGGAACATGCATGGGAATGAGGTGCTCGGCAGGGAGCTGCTCATCTACTTAGCCCAGTTCTTGTGTGAAGAATACCGGGCAGGAAATGAGCGAATCACGCACCTCATCCACGACACACGGATCCACATCCTTCCTTCGATGAACCCAGATGGATATGAGATTGCAGCCAGTCAGGTATACAGCCCCCTTAGTAATTAATCTACAATCTATAACAAGTGTACTAATACACCACAGCTCTAAATGCATGACCAACTGTGCGAACGCGACCATGCATATGTAGAAACGTATTTATTCAGTGTAGCAGCTGTGGCGTGGGAGTGTTGTGTTGGCCCCCAGTTTGTTATGAAGGAATCAGCCATATCCCAATGTGCATTGCTGGCTTTCTTTTGAGACTAATTACACCATAAGAGCTCACAAAAAATAACATCCAGATATAAAACAATGCACATAAAAATACACACAAAGTATTTTTTTCTTGAACAAAGCATCCTACTGTACAACGTTCACACATCTAGAATGCAAATTTACAGTAACACAGACTCCTCCTTGATCTTTGAGACTAATTATATGTCCAGCAGTAAATGGTGGCTGAATCTGGCCACACACACCCATTTTCAAGTGTCTCATTGGACCAGACATGAACTAGCTAAGAAAACCACCTCAATTCAGACAGGATTTATTTAACATGCCCTAACTTGCTTACGCAGTAAATATATAAGTATACGTTTAAATTTATATCGAAGTTTCACACCTGATATACTGAGAATGTTAAATGTTGATATCCTTCCCCAAAGGTTACTTAAACGATGTGAAATTATTTGCTCTCCTCTCTCTGATTTACAGGGTCCCGAGTTCAACGGCTACTTAGTTGGACGTGGAAACTCAAAGGAGGTGGACCTGAACCGCAACTTCCCGGATCTGAATGCTCTTATGTACTACTATGAGAAGCACAATGGCCAAAACCACCACCTGCCACTACCAGACAACTGGGAACTACAGGTGGACATCAAGTGTCACATACACTACTATAGGAGAGGATACACTGTCTGTTCAGAATGAAATGAGTGGGAGGGGTCAGCCAAGCAATTAGTTATGCAACTTGTGTAGTGACTAGTGTTTACTATGTTTATGTTTAGACAATATGATACACTTTGCAAGGGTTATGACAACACAGAATGTTTGTATATAAAAGGTCATATGCTAACCATTTACACGTGGGGTCAGAATTGTTGTTCAAAGAAGGCTGTGAAAATAAACCTGCATTATTAATATTTTTGATCTTTTATTTGTAAAAAATCTCAATGTGAAATTGTTTTTCTCAAATACCTTGTTGGACACAATTATTGGTACCCCAAAAAAATCCTTATGAGTAAAGTACCTGTGAAGTATATTCCTATTCATATTTGCAGTTTTGAGCACACCAGGGTGATAATGAACATGAAATTATCCAGCCATGGCTTCCTGTTTCACTGGAATATATATATAGGAGGGTAACTCTAGAGGGTAAAAAAGTGTAGCTCTTTTCCTAAAGTCACTTTTTTAATTTGTGAAGCTCAGTTATCTTTTGCTGCACATCACAAATATATTCTTTGGTTTTTCTGTACGATGGAAGATTGGAAGGCAATGGAAGGCAATTTGACCTTTGTTTTCCCTCCTATGGTGCCCAGGTGATGACATGGTCGGTTCACTTAGTTTTGTCATGGCCACGTCAAAATTACTGTGGGAACGTGATAATATGTTGTGGCCACAAGATATTAATTTGTGGGAACATCTTATTAACTCGTGGGAACATCATATTATGTCTTGGGCATGAGATCATTTTGTCGAGGTAACAACATCCTTTATGTCATGGCCTCGAGATGGTATTTTCAGGGAACAACATTTTTTTCTCGTGTCCACGGGTTGCTACGGTCACGCAAGTTTATTTACACATTAAACTCGTGGCCACGAGAAAAATATGTTGTTCCCTCAACATAGCATCTCAAACCCATGACATAAGGATGTTCTTACCTCAACAAAATGATCTCATTACCACAACATAATATGACGCTCCCCCGAGTTAGTATGACATTCCCATAAATTAATATCTCGTGGCCACAACAAAACTAAGTGAACCGACCATGGCATCTCCTGGGCACCGTAGCAGGGAAAACAAAGGCCAAATTGCCTTAATCATCCATCACACTGATTAAAACCAAAGAATATATTTCTGATGTGCAGCAAAAGATAACTGAGCTTCACAAATTAGAAAGTGACTTTAAGAAAAGAGCTAGAGCAGTGAAAATCCCCATTTCCACCATCAGGGCAATAATTAAGAATTTCCAATCAACAGAAGATTTTACAAATCTGCTTCGAAGAGGACAGGTGTCTATATCGTCCTAATGCATGGTGAGGAGGTCAGTTTGAGTCTTTGAATTGCATAAAATAGTTAAGTCTCGGGGTCAGAAAACCTTAAAAAAAAAAAAAAGTATATCAAACAGCATCACCACATGTTGTTTGGGAGGGTTTCAAGAAATAAAAACTCAAGAAAAGAAAATGCTCTCATCCAGAAAACAATCCCTAGCATATTCAGTTGTCAGACATGACTGGAACTTCAAAAGGGACTGGATTTTATGGTCAGATGTAAAAAAATATATATATATATATATATATATATATATTTAGCAGCAAACACTCAAGATGGGTTTGGTGAACACACACCCTTCTGACAATGAAATATACTGCTGGATCTGTTAGAAATCTTTTAATGGGCCATGTTTGGATCTTCCAACAGTACAATGATCCAAAAACAAACCTTAAAAACAACGCAAAAATGGGTCACTAGGCACAAAACCAAGCTTCTTCTTTCCAGTTGGCCATTCCAGTTCCCTGACCTGAACTCTATAGACAAGAAGTGGGGTGAACTGAAGAGAAGAAGCACTAGCACCATCATGGAGCTGGGATTCCGAAAGGTCTGGAGAGACTCTGGATGAAGGAATGGTCTCTGATCTCTTGTCAGGTGTTCGCTAACCTCATCAGGCATTATAGGCAAAAACTCAGAGCTGTTGTTTTAGCTAATTGAGGTTTAAAAAAATATTGAATAAAAGGGTACCATTAATTGTGTCCAATGTGTATTAGAGAAAAACGTTTATTTCATAATGATATTTCATTAAAAAGAAAAGGTACTTAAAAATAAATAAATAAATAAATAAAAAAACATTTTTGGAACTTAAATCTTTAAGAGGAAGCAAATATCGATATTGTTAAATTATTTCCTTGGGAAATCAAACCTATTATCAGACAAAAAAATCTGTAGAATGACACTAAGAAAAAAAGGATAAAAATCTCATATTATCCAAAATATCTAATAATTAAAAAACAAGTGATGAGGTATGTGTAGAACTTTGTGAAAGACTGGGAATGAGTCCAAAAGTTAAGTTAACTGTGGCTCGTTCTGCCCATGACATTGGTGTCACTAACATCATGTTCGACCAATGGAGCTACGAGAACTTTCTGTATATGTTTACATGGGGTGACTTCTTTTTACTGCCCTTACAATATACATGCACACAGAAAGTCATTGTTACATTACCGTGCAATACAGAAAAAAAGCCAGTATCCTGCATTGTGAAGAAAAACGTTTTTGTTTTAACAGTACAGCACAATTAAGTTACCCACCTCGCTCTCATTCTGCTATCTATCAACTGCCAACAGGCCCACCTTTCACAAAATAGAGAGCCTTGGCCTGGGTAAATGGACTTTTAAGCCTGTACTACAGTTAGTTTTCTTGAGCTCTGAATATTTTGGTTACCCTTTCAAAATTTGCTGAGTAATAAAAAGTCAGTCTCATCTGTGAGGATCCATTATGATTTAGGAATGTTACAAAGAAAATCTTGTGGTTCAGTGAAAGCAGGAACATCTGACCTTTGGTACAAATTAGTTCACAAATATGCTTATTTGAAATTGGCAGAGAAATTAAACAGAATATTATATATATATATAGCGAGAGAGCGAGACAGATATTTTATGTAATTAAATAATTTCCAGACTTTTGAAGCGCGTCAGAATAATATCATTTAAACAGCTCTTTCCAGGAACAGCTCTTTATTTTCCTCAGTCTAAAATGAGAACTCCAGCTTTGGAGAAGTATGTGTCTGCTGGCAGCCAGACATCCCTCAGGACAACAAAAGAAGAACTGCAGTCAGAGGAGTATGACACCTTCCAATAATTTCTCTGAGTCAAGAGCTGTCACTATCACATCAAACCCCAGCATTGGCTTCACACTGCTCAGAGTCAAGCAGGGCGAAAAACATCTGTGTGAGTTCACAGCATGAAACCTGCCTCTTCAATGACAGCTGAGGTCAAAGGGACCCTTGGATCTTTGTATATTCTATAGATCCATGCATAATAAATACAGCGTCTCCTCAAAACAGAGCACGGACGGGTCAATACCCAGCAGCCATCTCCAAGGAGCCAGCCAGACTGATCACACTTAATACAACAGGGCCAGGTGGAAGTTTATTTTACCTTTACCTCTTGTGGGACACTTTACCACATGTCAGATTTCTCAGATAACAGAGCTGGAAGAATATTCCAGAAAGGCTGTAGGAATGCTGTCGGAGTGTCATGGTACAAAAACTTAAAACAAAGCCTGAAATAATGCACAAAGCATGCATGTTTTCTCATCTGAAACATTTTCCCCATGTACTTGGTTCTTGCAGGTTGAGCCAGAGACTTTAGCAGTCATAAAATGGATGCAGAATTACAACTTTGTTCTGTCAGCTAACCTCCACGGTGGAGCTGTAGTCGCCAACTACCCCTTTGATAGGTCTCGTGAGCCCCGAATAAGAGGCAAAACTACATACTCGGCTAGTCCTGATGATAAAATATTCAGAAAGGTATGCAGTTTTTTTTTATTGTAATGTTATGTGTATCGGTTTCTACTTTTCTCAAAAGTTTCATGTCCAGAAGCAATTAGCAAAAGTATGCCATTTTTCTTTATTTCCCTAAAAATGTGTAATTACTGTGATTCTTAAACAATATCAAACCATTACAGAGACAGCACAGACTGAACCAAAGGTGCAGTTTTTGGGGCGGGGCTTATTTGTTAGTTTTACCAATGGCAGAAGTAGGGAGTGATTGTGAAACCCGTTTAAAATCGTTATTCATTATTTTGCAGTTTCGTTCTGTGATGCTTGCTCCAAAAAGAAAAGAAAAAAGATTTGTTCAAGATGTCTTAATGTGAAATGTGTCCAAAATCCCTGTAATACCATCCCAATGAGATTAATTTAGACAGCACAGCACAGTAATTGCACAGAAATCACACACTAATAAGGAATTTACAGATTTTTGTGTTTGTGCATTGTGTGTGTGTGTGTGTGTGCGTGTGTGTGTGTGTGTAGTTTGCAAAGACGTACTCCTATGCCCACAGCTGGATGCATAAGGGCTGGAATTGCGGTGATTACTTTGATGAAGGAATCACAAATGGAGCCAGCTGGTACTCTCTGTCTAAGGGTGGGTTATATTTTACATACCACAGCTCTCATTCAATTACTTCAACAAGGCTTGTGGTTTTGTCTAATCAAGAAGCCTTGTATTTTAGTTGAAATTTTGGAATTACAAGCCCTTTTATCTTAGAAACACGACTGTTTTCTATTTAAGAGATTTTAGAGATTAGTCAGAAATTAACTTCTTGGGGAAATATTTAAACTGATTTTAAAATTAATTTTATATTTAATTTGAGGTCAAATTACAAAACTTAAATGTAATGTAAAACTTTGGCATGTCCAGATTAAAAAAATACAGCAGAAAATGGTCAAGCATGTGAATGAAATTCTTGTTCATATTTTGTTTTTCATGAGTGAAATTTTATATATATGAATTAAAATTTCTAATATATAAAATAAGTGAATATTGCCATTTTTGACCCTTGCCAACACTGTGTTGTATGTAATATATTTTTAATGTGTGATTTAAGAAGAATTATTGCTCCATGTCTCTTAAGGGATGCAGGACTTCAACTACCTCCATACGAACTGCTTTGAGATTACTCTGGAGCTCAGCTGTGATAAGTTTCCTCCAGCGTCAGCTCTAGCCAGTGAGTGGCTTGCCAACAGAGAGGCTCTGGTGTCCTACATGGAGCAAGTGAGGCACTCCTCTTCTCACATTTGACGTTTGACTGCCTTAGTCTCAGCTCTCTGTAATGAAACAAGTAGAAGTTCAAACTCACCTTTCTGCATTCAAAACATGTAGCAAATTGAGAGAGAGCTTTGCATTCAAAAGCAAGAAAAAGAGGCCAGTATTCTAGCAAACACAGGTAAGAAGGAAAAATTGGTTCTCCATGACACTAACAGGAAATGAAACTGTACATAGATACTTATAATGTGAAATTAGATATGGAGTTTTGGGGTCTCGTTGTGAGTTCAAGAAGCACAACACTGTTTGCCATCACATTTAAAGTATTGAATGTAATTGGTTTACCACTTTGAGTGCAGTGCCTAACTTTAAACGAAAGCTTAATTGACATATATCTGGACTGTCTCCTGTCCTCCAGGTGCACCATGGGATTAAAGGCATCGTCTATGATGAGAACCACAACCCAATTAGCAATGCCGTGATCTCTGTGGCAGGCATAAACCATGATATCACCAGCGGTGAGCATTTTTCTACATTTAAAAAGCTGATTTTAGTAAGTGCATGCTTAAGTAGTTCATTTAATCTGCTGCTGTTTCAGGAACGGATGGAGATTATTTCCGTCTGCTATTGCCGGGTACCTACACAGTGACGGCTTCTGCACTAGGATACCAATCCTTTACCAGCACGGTAACAGTGGGACCGGCTGAAGCTGTACAGGTGATAAACAACATCCCAAATGCACTATTCATTAGTGACTTTTTTCAATAATAGTCTAACTTTTTTTGTTGTTCTTCTTCTTCTTCTTTCCAGTTGCATTTCTATTTGAAAGTTCAACCAAAAAGGACAAACTTGCACGTAAAATTTTATCCCAACAAGAAAGGTGCATCAACGGCTAAAATTCCTCCGACCAACCTTGGCCCAAGATAAAGTGCAAGTACTCTTCCCTCAACATAGACAAAACAAGTCTTTGCTTTTTAAACTGAAGAACAACAAAGGGAAACATGGACTCTCACTGTGAAGAACCTAATTTTACTATATCATGTAGATTCTTTGTTGTTTGTATAAATGCATAAACGTGTGTTTTTCATTGGGAAATCCATATTTTGATTTCATGTCCTTGTGGTGCTTAAATACATATGTATGTCTTATAACAACTTGGATTATAAAGGAAACGGAAAAAGTAATGTACTGTATATAAAAAAAAAAAAGATATTTCTCTGTCTAAGAAATGAGAAATTGATCATAGATTAATGGTTACTGGGAATTATGTCTGAATATGATACGAGATCAATCAGTATAAGATTAATTATCTCATGTGAATAATAATAAAGTAAAAATGTTATAATTTGAAAGATACTAAGATTGGTCTTTTTAATCGATTCTTTGGACAATTGTTGTTTTTAGGAATATGAACACGTTGATGTGTAATGGAATGAGCATGTGTGAATTTTGTAAAACTGTATTGAAATTTTCTGGAAAGTATACGGTGTACACTGTGATAATTATTTTATCGCATGGATATATTTTATTATGATTTTTAAATGTCAAAATATGTTGTTTGATTAAACAAGGCATATTTTGGTTTGCAATTTGCATGCAAAGTAAAGATTTACTGAAATGATCGGTGGACATCCTAAACTCTAATTTAAATTGAATACCATAAATCGGTTTGCTGAAATTAAAACAGGAGTAGTATGTAAGGTTGTATAGATAGTCAGCTGCTAACTTGAGGATATCCCTGTGTAAAAATCACATAAAGGACTATGTAAAGTGCTGATGTGGCAGACAGACAGATAGATCTTGACATCTGATTATTTATGTCTATTAAAAAAACGACAAGAATTGCAAGTCTAGACTCCTCTCAATTATGTTTGCTTGCATAAAGTGTTTTTAAATCAGCAACCATTTGTGTTTTCCAATTAATATATTCAGTGCATATTTAAGAAAGAATCTCTCCTTAAATAAAGAAAAAGAAAAGAAAAGAAAGATTCTTATTAAATTCTCATCTGTTGGCATACTCATGCTTACTGAAGTGAAAAGAACACTAGGGGTCAGTGCTGTAGTGGTACAGCCAGGCCACTCTTTTGCTCTGCTCAAAAGTGTTGAATATAGCAGAAAACAAATAAAAAGCAGCATGACATCCATTAGAGCTAAAATTCCCTTTGATATGTCCTACTCGAACTTTTCGTTACAATAGGAAAAGCATCAAAATAAAGAAAATGTGCCAGCCTAAAAAGTTCTTATAAAATCTGGAGCCTAAAAAAAAAAGTATACAAACTGTTTTTTTTAAATACCAGAAAATGCATTAAATATAGTATTCAGTATGATCTTTTTTAATAGTATTAGAACATCCAAAGACAGACTCAATATACAGATGCATCTCAATGAATTAGAATGTTATGGAAAAGTTAATTTATTTCAGAAATTCAACTCAAATTGTGAAACTCAACAAATTAGGATATGGTGACATGCCAATCAGCTAATCAACTCAAAACACCTGCAAAGTTTTCTTGAGCCTTCAAAATGGTCTCTCAGTTTGGTTCACTATACAATCATGGAGAAGACAGCTGATTTGACAGTTGTCCAGAAGACAATCATTGACATGCTTCACAAGGAGGGTGAGCCACAAACATTCATTGCCAAAGAAGCTGGCAGTTCACAGAGTTCTGTATCCAAGCATGTTAACAGAGAGTTGAGTAGAAGGAAAAAGTGTAAAAGAAAAAAAAAAATCACAACCAACTGAGAAAACTGCGCAGCCTTGTGAGGGTTGTCAAGCAAAATCGATTGAAGAATTTGAGTGAACATCACAAGGAATGGACTGAGGCTGGGGCCAAACACACAGACGTGTCAAGGAATTTGGCTATGTATTCCCCTTGTTAACCCACTCATGAGCCACAGACAACTTCAGGGGCGTCTTACCTGGGCTAAGGAGAAGAAGAACTGGATTGTTGCCCAGTGGTCCAAAGACCTCTTTTCAGATGAGAGCAAGTTTTGTATTTGATTTGGAAACCAGGGTCCTAGAGTATGGTGGAAGGGGTGGAGAAACTCCTAGCCCAAGTTGCTTGAAGTGCAGGGTTAAGTTTCCACAGACTGTCATGATTTGGGGTGTAATGTCATCTGCTGGTGTTGGTTCATTGTGTTTTTTGGAAACCAAGGTCACTGCACCCGTTTACCAAGAAATCTTGGAGCACTTCATGCTTCCTTCTGCTGACCAGCTTTTTTGAAGATGCTGATTTCATTTTCCAGGAAGATTTGGCACCTGCCCATACTGCCAAAAGCACCAAAAGTTGGTTAAATGACCATGGTGTTGGTGTGCTAACTGTGCTTGACTGGTCAACAAACTCACCAGGCCTGAACCCCTTAGAGAATGTATGGGCTAATGTCAAGAGGAAGATGAGAAACAAGAGACCAAACAATGCAGATGAGCTGAAGGCCACTTTTAAAGAAACCTGGGCTGCTATACCACCTCAGCAGTGCCACAAACTGATCACCTCCATGCCACGCCGAATTGAGGCAGTACCGCAATTAAAGCAAAAGGAGCCCCTACCAAGTACATGTAGTGCAGTAAATTAACATACTTTCCAGAAAGCCAACAATTCACTAAAAATTCAATTTTTTTTATTGGTCTTATGAAGTATTCTAATTTGCTAGAGAATTTGTGGGTTTTGTTAAATGTGAGCCAAAATCATCACAATTAAAAGAGACAAAGACTGAAACTACTTCAGTCTGTGTGCACTGAATTTATTCAATGCACAAGTTTCACAGTAATTCAGTGTTGAATTACTGAAATAAATTAACTTTTACACGACATTCTAATTTATTGAGATGCACTGATCAATCCATGTTTTCAATTATGCAGTGAATACATTTCCTTTAAGATGGAAATATTTACAGAAAGTAAACAATGCTAATATTTTCCTGTGATCTTCCTGGATCTTCCACAAACAGAATAACAATGCCCTCTGAATAACAGGAAAAATGGAAAATGTACTCCAGGAATGTTGCCCACGAGGACTAGAAGCCTCTGCAGCTGGAAAATATGAGCCATAATTAATCTCTCATAAATAAGAATAATGATGTTTAGAGAGCTGTGCTGCCAATGAAAGTGAAAATGAGGGAAATTTTGTGTAAAAAGTGTGCCAAGAAAAATTATGTTTCATACCAACAATTAGTGGTTTGCTTTAAATTAGAAGATCAACGTTCTGTCATTTTACAGCCATGAATAAACTGTCCGAACAGTCATAAAATTAAGTGACAGGATTTCATTGTGAATGAGAATGCTTCAGTGACACCAAGTTCATGAATAGATCAACAAAGAATGAATGGCAACAGAAAGCTCAAGCTCACATGGTCTTTCTCAATGAAAATGTCACAGTAGGAGAGGACAACAGAAGCTTTTCATGCTTCCAAGATATGACAGATCTGGCATTTTCTCAGAAGCCATGGGCATGTTGTGTCAGAGCGGCTTACAACACAGAGCTCAATGCAACAATAAAACCCACACAGCAGCTGTTATTATCTGCCCTCACTCTAGTCTAGTGGATGCTCACTCGGCTTCAGCTTTGTAACAGAATTTATAAGTCAATCTGAGTCAAGTGATCCCAGTCAGGTGATAGTAATTTGTAATGACTGGATTGTGCGCAGAATAATGGGTGTGTTATTTACAGGTCAAGATCTGACTAAACAATTCTGCACTACCTTACAAACAAGGGCCTCACAGACCGCTTCCTTTCATTGTTTCTGTATATAAGGAAGTCATGGCTATAATGCAGACACAGCAAAAAATAACCTTACTTCTGACAGCACTTAAAACATTATGTTCCCTTGTAACAATAATATTGACACTGAGTTTACACAAAGCAATAAAGCTGTCCTTTCCACAAACTATCACCAAATGCAGAATATCTCAGTCAGAGAGAGCCTTGAAACCATAATCAGACAGTTTTAACCTCTGCATCTGAACTTTAACCATATAATGGTGTTTCCTTAACTTTGAGTACTTTTACATGCCAAGGACTGATTTTATTAAAACTGGTAAAACATTTTTCTTTTTGTTATATCATGTTCATATGAAACATTTTATTGCTACTTTTTGCATGCTTTTTTGTCACACACACACACACACGCCCCCAGACAGACTGCCCACACAAAGAATAAAATATACATAAACCATTTCATTATTTTGTGGAAATATTTTTCCCCAAACAAAAGTAATTTCCAATGCAACAAACAATTTTGCCCTATTAAAGTTTTTCAATTTAATAAAAGTATTTAGTACGTTTGCTGTAATTTTGTTGAATTATGCAAAGTGTTTTAATTGTTTTTATTTATTGAAATGTTTCTTTTAAAAATATGCTAAAATGTAATTTACTTGTACACAATAAATAATTCGAGATATGGTTGATATAGCAAATGTTCCTACAACTTCGTACAAAATTTACAGAATTCCCCTGCGTGTCCACAAAAGTTAGTGGACAAATTCTCAGTGTGAAAAGTGTGTTTTAAGCATTTTAGTTAATTTCTTCAACATGCCTTGAACAATTCTCTTTTAAGTCAACATGCCATGAGTTCCCAGAGATGAACAAACACTCGTTATCTTTTGTTAAAAAGTTTAGTTAAATTTAAAAGCTTTTGCAACCTATCTATACTATTCAATTCACACAACAAGATGACATACCGTTTTGACATAGGTTGCCTTTATATGACGCAGTCAGTGGAATAAAATATCAACAACGTTATCTATTTTTGCAGATTGTACTAGACTGTGATTTCACTGGATTATTTCCCTCATGTGTTTTATCTTTAGTAGGAATTTCCTTCAGGCACGTTAAAGGCCGCCCTGCGTTTGTGCTTGGTGTCAGCAGAGGGCGGTGTGCTGATGATGTCAGCATGAAGAGAGGTAAGGATCAGCCTGATGGGACCTTTATGGGATGACAGCTGATCCCACCGTGGCGCAGATGACCGTCGATATCGGATCACATGCAACTTGTGGGCCAAGTAATGACAGGCGGGAGAAACTCATCTTACATTTAATTTCTAAAGAAAATTGAACGATACAAAGCTAATGGCAGAAGGGAAACGCGCAAGAGCATCCACTGGATAGTAAAAGTTTTCTTGCTGTCGGTTTTTTTTTTAGTTAACGTAAGCCTTTTCAGCAACGCAGTCTAATCGCATTGAGGGCGTTTGTGGTCACACAGGTAAGTGGAATCTTGTATTTAATTCTGTATTTAGCTTGTAGGTAGCCTCGGTTACCACGAGTGGTTCGGGTTCAACATTGTGTCTTCTGTTTTGAATATGTAAGAGTGTTTATATATTTACATAAATAGCGGTGCTGAGGGTATTTCGTGGCATGTATTTGTCAAGCATCGTCTGGCATTTTTATCAGTTTCCTTTTTCCTTCATAAAACACGATTCTCCTTTAGTAGTGTGGATTTCGATTCTTTTTAATGATTCGAATCTTTTGAATTGATTCGTTCTGTGGCTCTATCAGCAGGTTACACTGTTAAAATATGTGTCAGGGTGGGAGTCTCTTTTGTAAATTATAAGTGAGTCGCTGTTTGAGCCTTCGATCAGACGATTCGTTAAATGTCGTTAATGACCAAAAAGCTGAGCGTGATACACAAAATATTGAGTAGTTCAGGGAAGGGGACGTATTCGTTCAGGAGGTCCATCCAGTGAAATGCTTCAATGAACTAAATATACAAAGAAAAACTTAAACCAGCTTAAAGTTTTGATGGTATAACATGATGGTCGCACAGACTGGCCAGGCTGAAGGTGAACTGTTTAGTGTCTAAATGGTTGACAGTCTGGTTTACTGACCAGCTAAAATCAGCAAACAAACCAACTGAATCAAGCTTTGGAGACCTTGGTCTTAGACAAGGATGGGTTTTTAAACGTAGTTAGGTGCACTTACATTTCCAGGAAAGCTTTAATCGTTTGTTCAGATATTGTGACCGATGTGGCAACTACCCCTTAAATGTTCATATCAATAAAACTGAAAACCAATTGAAAATGCAAGCCAATTGAAACAGCATGTAGGTTGATTCTTGTCACCTGTCAGATGGCAACTGTTGTCAGTTGTCTCTCTTCCTGCTAGAGACTTTGGGACACGATTCATTTGCACAAATCAAACTGTGTGTCAGAATATACTTGTATAGGTGTTGGCAGCGTAACAGTGCTGTATTTACTCAGAGATTAACGGAATGCTCTTGTTTGTCTGTTTTGTAATCCGATGTACTCAAACGTTGTGTTGTTGGTTGGGTTGCAAGGGGGTGGAACATCTTCAGTAAATTTAGGACATTCCACAACATTCCAGAAATGTTGCAAACTTTGTAGGATTTTTAGTAATATTCCCAAGGATTTTTGGAAAGTTTCTGGAAATTTTCCACCCCTTTGCAACCCTAGTTGTTTGTCATTCAGACCTCACTGATACAGTTGGTACCAGTGCAACCGGTTTAGGCCTTTTTTCTTTGGAGCTTTCAGTAGATGTTGACATCCTTATATTAAAAAATATTAATTAACAGGACAAACCAGGTTACAAAACTAATAAAAAAAAACGTTAATTATTTTAAATCAGTCTGAGTATTCTGCTCCCTTTTTTCAGTTTCCTTGCCAAAGACTCACTATGGGTCAGCATCATCAGCTACATAAATAATGTTTCAATTATTTATTATTGTAACAACTAATGTGTTGACAAGCATCAATGTCAGTGAATGAATTTGATACTATTGTATGGTTTCAAACTGATTTTCAGCTACATTTATTGAAACATTCTTATCATCATCAATGTAAATAAAATAAAACATAGTGTAGTGAACAGATCACTATCAGATCATCATCTGATAGTGTTGAGAAAACCATATTTTGCATATTGCACAGATATTAAATACTGTAGCCATTTTTCTGGTATTGCAGTGAGACCTAGAATTAAATGTAAAATAATCAAAATAATATATATAAAAATATGTATTACAAATTGTAGAACAATTGGATCCATAACAAAAAAGTTTATAATGTACATATGTTTATCAATAAATATTATTATATATAAAATTTGACATACCAATTTATTAAATGAGAGAGAGAGATCAGTTAAAAATGAATAAGCTGTTTTTGTAGCAGTTATTTTTAGTGCTCCTTTGAATATATATTGAAAACAGTATATTTAAAATGCTCCTTCAGTATGTAGATCTGGTTGTAGAAAACCAACATGAGACTACGTTCCTTGTTGCATGTGGAGTGTTTGAATTATTAAAATAGTCAGCAGTAGTATTCCCTGTCCACGCTTGTCATTCGAGTCTTTTTATAAAGATATTATAAGAAGTGGGTTGTATCTGAAACATGACAGCTAATACATTGATGCACTACAGCTGTTCTGCAAAAAGCCTCCTGCCTCTCAAAATTATATTTTTGATTTTACATTAACTGATTTAGATTAGATTTGCTGAAGAGTGCAGGGTAAGTTCATAACATGTAGAGACTTCACTCCACTCCACTGTAGTCCAGAGAAAAGAAAGTTGGGAACATTCTTGGCATTCTTTTCCAGCCACAACTGACGTTGGAAAATTGAATCTAAAATTATCATAGAGGTTTGGCATTGTCTGTATGAGACAGCATCATTGACTCCTGAGACTCTTTGAATCAACCGTAAGCTTGCAATGCAGCTCTCGGCCCATGTACTGTAATTGATATTAGTTTGTTTTATGTCATGTGCACCATTCAAATTCAGCAGATACTATGAATCATGCAACAACTGATGACTTCCATTTGTCTAGAACACCAGCTGTTTTTAGGAGCTTGTGTATTGGGACCTCATATTGCACATGACCTCCTCTATTTGATTCAAAGAAGAGTTGTACTTGTCAGATTCGGGTACAGAGTTTAAGTCATGTGGGGCCAAGCCATGTGACTTGTGCATGCTACTTCCAACTCCACACCAGAGGTGATAGAAGGCAAGCACATTTTAAATGAATCTGAGATTGGTCAGTCTATGACTGTGTTGTTTTAAGGCCTTTCTTTATGGTTTTTGAAGACAATGAGTTGTGGCCTGTGGTGGATGATCTTCTTTTGTGTTTCTTAGAGCAAGATTGTATATTATAGATTACTGTTCTATCCATAGCCAGCTTCAAATGGATCTAAATGACACTTTATGTTGCCTAAAATGACGGGGTGTTTGTGTTGCTTAAAATTTCATGATTTACTCACGATTCTTCTAGTTACAAATTCTGTATGCATTGTTCTTAAAGCATATTTTTTGAAATCATTAAGCATTTGTTTGGGCATTTGATCATTCGTTAAACCATTAACAGGTTTATAATGCTAAAAGTCATGAAGTTCAATAAGGTTCCATTCTGTATTTAAAAATATAAACATATATAAAAAAAGTTTAGTAGTTATACACGTAAAATTAATGGAAACAGTGCAGTGTTATTTGTGATCTCACAGTTATTATGGTATATGGAGTACTTTGTATAAAGAAACAAGTGATTAATCAAAATTGAATTCATTGCAAATAGAATCAAATAATACTGAATTTGCTAAAATTGTTCTTGAACCCAGTTGAAAACCTATGAATGGGGAATAGAACTGAATCAAAATAAATCCCATTGCAAGTCGAATCAATTTGTTTTTGAATCGAATCAAAAACATGTCAATTGTGAATAAAATTTAATCTAATTATATCAATAAATGGAATTCTTAAATCGAAAACCTGTGAATCGAACTGATGAGCTGTTACACAAAGATTCACACCCCTAGGGCCAACTAAACCTCTTTTATGCTTCTTCTGAGTATTTTTTTCTCCTTTTAAACAGTGACCTTAAGTCACCATGTAAAGTAATATGAACTTGTTTCAGATCCTTATTTCACTAATGCAAATTGCTCTGGACTTCATAAACGGTAACAGGAAACATTGCTGTTAGAAAAGTGGCTTCCTGGTGGCAATTTTAGCACTTTCTCTCAAAAGACTCCTTGATAACTGATAGTCTTGTCTTGCTTTTTCTTGAATGTTCTGTGGAAAAACCATTCCTCTTTGCCAATCATTTGAGCATCTTTAAGCCTCAGCAGTGGGCCGTAGTCCAGTAGTCTCATTAGATGCTCTGTAGGAGATTGTTTTCTGTATAACCTGTAAATAAAGAACAGCCTCTCAAGGTTGTGTTTGTTGGGGGGGATGTGTGTTTGGGAGAATGGGGCATTTCAGAAAGTCCTCTCTCACAGGCCAGTTTCCACAGTAACTGTGTACATCTGGGTTGTGCTTCTCAAGACAAAGTGTTTGTGTAGGGAAAGTTCCCCATGCATGGTCTCTTGTGAACCTTGGATTTCCCCATAAAACTCCACTTGGACCTGCCATACACCTCCCATTTTCATCAGCCTAGAATCATGGCACCCAGAGAAAGTGATGGAATGAGGAAGTTTGGGTTCTCTGTTCGTTAATCAGACAGTGTTTACTTCACTCATGTCAAGCTTTCCTTATTTCCTTTTTCCTGATTATTAAAACTTACATTTCAGTCTGTTCTCTCACATTGTATTTCAGAGCTTCAGAAGAACGTACAGGACAGGAGTCTTAGGGACCAGTTTTATAATATTTTCCTGGTGCTTTTGAGTCCTTTTTGATGCTTGAAAATGTAATTCCTGTTCATTGTAATTGGATGGAAAAGAGCAGTCTATGATTTCTCCTAAATTATGTAATTTTTGGGCTATTACTTTGAATTAGAGAACAGAATCATGTAGAACTAAGGAGTTGAAAATGTCTTTGACTTGAAACAATGTTTTTTTTTTTTACATTTTAACTTATGTGAGTATGTGTATGTGTCAAGCTCAACAAATTGCTACATTTTTTTGAAGATTGCAAAATAAGGATTATCCTGCCAAGATTCAGTATAGGAGGGTACCGTCTGATTTCCCCATCACATTGTTCATCACATAATTTTGGGTCGGATCATGGTTGTGTGTTTTGTTTCTTTTTTTTCTTTTAATTAAAGATTGCAATTTTACTGAGAGAACATTTCATTAAATGTTTACATTGTTATCTCTAAAGCACACTTGAGTTGGTTCTTGATCATTAGATGTGATGTTATGGTGTCTTGAAAACCTTGCAAACCATTTTTAGGAGGTACTTTTACACAAAAAAACTTTCTGTTAAGTAATTGACTGACTGCCAGTTTCTGACACAGCCCACGGCCCATAATAGATATCCTCTTTCACTGACGTTGTATTAGCCTTACTGCTTCTTGTTTTTACTGCATGACTTCATTACCATCCACAACCGTGATCTGTTTGAAATCTGCTGCATTTTCTCCCATGCTGAGACAGGAGCCACATTAGTTTGAGCTCATCTAGAATGATCCTCATTTAGGGCTGTTTTGAAATGAATGCATTTAAATGGATGCAACGCCACATGCCTGACTATGGGCACACACAATGCCAGTGCTGTAAACACCCATCCGTAATAAAAAAGCAGCAGAACTATGCCACAATATGGAAGCTTCCAGTCCTGAATGTGTGTTGCAATAACAGAGGGGGCAGGCAGCAAACCACCTCTTCGCATATCCCCTCCTATTGTTGGCATGAAATCGGACCTGTTCAATAAATAAAAGCAGGCAGTCAGCAGATCGAGTTCCAGAGAGCGAACACTGCTGGAGAATCGGAAAAAGGGGAAATGGATGGTTAGAGTTTTTAAGGGAGTGTCTTGGATCTGGAGAGGGATGAGAAAGATGGTTGATTTATAGCCAAGGAAAGGATGTTTTCACTTAGTCTCCGTCCAGGGTTGGATCACAGCCACTCATGACAGCGAATCATACCTAAAGAGAAAGGACAGAGACGTAAATCCTTTATCAGAGTTTGGAAAGGGATTATATACAGTATGCACACTTCCTGTACAGCATGGCAAAGAAAAAACGTGTGAGTGGGCTTTAGCTGGAGTTTTAAACTTGGCGTCATGCAACTGGTTTCCAGCACGCAATTTGTCCACAAAGAAAGTGAAAATGCTGTGTGACAGTTAAAGGGATAGTTCACCCCAAAATTAAAATTATGTCATTAATGACTCACCCTCATGTCGTTGCAAATCCGTAAGACCTCCATTCATCTTCGGTAAACAGTTTAAGGTATTTTAGATTTAGTCCGAGAGCTTTCTGTCCCTCCATTGAAAATGTGTGTATGGTATAATGTCCATGGTTAGAAAAGAAATAAAAACATCTTCAAAGTAGTCCATTTGACATCAGAGGGTCAGTTAGAATTTTTTGAAGCATCGAAAATACATTTTGGTCCAAAAAAGGCAAAAACTACCACTTTATTCAGCATTGTCTTCTCTACCGGGTCTGTTGTGAGTGCGTTCACTGCAGTGTATGATATCCGGTTCGCGAACGAATCACTCAATGTAACCGGATCTTCTTGAACCAGTTCAGCAAATCGAATTGAAGCGTTTGAAACGGTTCGCGTCTCCAATAAGCATTAATCCACAAATGACTTAATCTGTTTACTTTTTTAATGTGGCTGACACTCCCTCTGAGTTAAAGCAAACCAATATCCCGGAGTAATTCATTGACTCAAACAGTACACTGACTGAACTAGGGCTGTACGATGTGTCGTTTAAGCATCGATATCGCGATGTACAAATCCACAATAGTCACATCGCGGATGTGCGATGTAGGCTGTCGTAGTTGATCCGTTATTCATTAACCGTACGGGCCAGCTGCTCCCCGGCCCTTGACAAATGTGATTCGCAGATTAATTGCACAGCTTAACCATCATGGAGTGAAAGTTTATCATTTGCATGTGTTTTTAAGTCCTGTCAGTTTAACAGAGCGCATATAAGAACGAGCAGAGAGAGAGAGCGAGAGAGCCCTGGCCGCACACGTACACTCACCTTCACCGTCTTCAAACAACACGAGCGCTGTCTTGCTCTCTCTCCCTCGCGCATATTAATCAAAATCAATTGACACGATGGTGTCAAAAAACAAAACAAAAAAACTATCCACTGATGAAATGTTTTCTGTGTTGTCAAATCTTGTGCGATATCCTAAACTGCAGAGATAATTACACAACGCATGCTGTACACGTCTGATTCGCGAACTAATGATTCCTTTGAACTGGTTAAATTTAATGAATGGTTTAAACAACTGACCTGTCCAACACTGAACTCACGAGACTTCTGAATTGGTGAATAAAAAAAATCTTTAACACTTTACAGTAATGTTCTATTTATTAAACTATCGATTCAATAAACTGGTTGAAGAAAACGGTTCACTGGTTCTTTTGCGCTCGACGTAATGACGTCTTTGGCGATGATTGCCCTTCATTCAAGCCTTCGGTTTACCCGCGCTCATAACACTAGCACAGAATCTGTTCAGAATCAATCATCAAAAGAATCTGTTCGGTTCATACGCTCTGTGTGTCGGTCTGCTTCACGCTGAATCACACGTGTAGTATCATCAGCTCCTCGGTTCACGAATCGGACACGTCTGAAAGAAACGGTTCTTGACTTGAACGAGTCAATCATTCATTCGTTATCTGGCTCAGCTCTCTTCACAACAGTTCAGTCAGTGTACTGTGTGTATTTTCGATGCGTCAATAATGACATAATTTTCATTTTTAGGTGAACTAACCCTTTAAATCACAGTTAATCAGAATATATTTGATATTAAAGTCAACAAATAATGTAAACTGACCCTGTTTACTTTCTTAATACATTTTCCTTGTTTTTATGTGATGATTCATTATTCCATGTAGTATAGGGTTTCCCAAACTGCAGGGGGTTTGTGAGTTGATGAAAAGCTAATGTAACGATTACCGGTTTGATGATAAATCATGATAAGATTCCCCACGGTTAGTATTACTGTTTCATCTTTTAATTATCATTAAAAACTGTAATCGATTACCATGATTTGAACAACTAGCGATAAATAAATACTTTCCAGCATAAAGCACAGTTTTCAGTAAGTCTCACCTGCGCACAGCATGCGGAGTAGTTTTGTTTTGAGTGAAAACGGGGGGAAAGCTGTGAGGTTTAAAAGCATGCTAAGGGAATTATACAAATGAATATATGAATTAATTAATTAATTATATGAATGTACCACTGAAGGTTCTCGCTGTCTTAAGAAACTATATTGTTTTCATCTTTGCTCCATGTAATACCTAAATCAGTGGTTCTCAATTCCAGTCATTGCGCCCCCCTTCTCTGCACATCTTGTGTCTCTTATAACTTCAGACATTTGTTCTATTCGAATGTAAGTGCCCTGCAAAGTGGACATCACAGGATATTCCACCATGATTCCAGTTCGAAGCAAACATATATGTTCCATTCACAGTGCATTGAAATGTGCAAGACGTGAATTTAAATAGTTTTATTTACAGATGTATATATATAATAATTAATTAAGCAATTATAATTTTGAAATATGAGGTTTACCTATTTATTAAACTTTTTCAAAGCTTTATTTAATATTTTACATTAGATATTTCAACTTGCTATTAAGAGGCATTTTTATTTAATATTCTGAAAACTTGCATGTCCTTCAGAACAGGTAATGCCATACTTTTTTGTTAGCCAAACAGCTTTGACCTAAAATATTTACCTGACGTAGCCCCTGAAATTGACTTAAATTTGTACAATTTGAAAACACATTCTCTTATTTACATTTATGCATTTAACAGGTGCTTTTATCCAAAGCGACTTACAGTGCATACAGGCTATACAATTTATTTTTTAACTAGCATGTGTGTTCCCACAATTGAACCCACAACCTTTTGCGCTGCTAACGCAATGCTCTACCACTGAGCCACATTTTTATTAGTGTATTTATATAATTAATAATAGTATTATTAATATTATTTCTATATGTTAGAAGCGGAAAAATAAATCTAATGAAAACCAAGTTCCCGTTAAATTGAATTTATTGATAGTATATACTAGTCAGTATTTGCATGATTAGCGACAATTGGCCAGATTATTGTACTGGCATTATCCTACAAGGTTTCAGGATCTTCGGAAGGAAGGGGAGGAATTCCCACTGCGAATGCTTCACAATGTCTCGTTCCGCTCTCAGGGAGCCGAGGTTATGACAGTAACTAGAGACATTTCTCAACTTTCTTGTTTATATCCATTGGACGAAATAGTAGTAAACATTCAGTTAACTTGTTTTGTATGTGTAAACTCAACATTTTGCCCGCTTGACTTAAAATTTTAAACTTTTTTTAAACAATTTGCAAGTTAGAGATTTTAGAGTGAAGCAAAATACAAATTAACACATAGCAAGCAAATTGTCTTGGAGACAAAACTATTCATTGTACGTAATAAGTTTTTCTCATTGAATATCCAGTTTCAGTCTGAAATACCCTAAAAATCTTAGAATGAAAGTAACATTTGACACATGATGTCGTCTTTTTTAATATGCAGTTTATGTGGAGCATAGGGTGGTTTCACTCTGATGTCTTGTCTTGTTGTAGTCACAGCTGGTTAGGAGAAAAACCTTTTCATGAAAAAGGGGTTTTCTTCCAGCAGTTTAT
This sequence comes from Carassius auratus, assembly GCF_003368295.1. Classification (NCBI taxonomy): domain Eukaryota; kingdom Metazoa; phylum Chordata; class Actinopteri; order Cypriniformes; family Cyprinidae; genus Carassius; species Carassius auratus. The sequence continues at coordinate 420,038 of NW_020523380.1, forward strand.
ACCAGAGTTTATTCAGTGATGAGAAGCAAAGAGAAATAGTTTGTATTAGTAGGTGTGATCTAGTGTGAAAGCGGCACGTGACCTGCTCAAACACAGATAAACAACAGCGATATAATGTCACATTAGTTCTCAATACTGAATCTTTCATCTGATGCACAGTTGCTTCTTTATTGTAATGCCAGCTGTTTGGGTGTTAGTGTGTGTGTTTGAGATAGAGTGTGTAACCCTTTTGAAAGACTGTAGAGTGAGTGTTTACAAAGCTGTCTGTCGTTCTAGCACCACTGTCACTCCAGTGCCAAGTGTCTCACTCACACACAAATACAGAGACCCTCTCTTTCTTTCACTAGTTTGCTTTTTTCATTCATCTTTATTTATTAGCCTGAGATTTACTCGTCGTCTCTGTTTCATGTTCTCGATGACCTTAAGATTCAAAATGAACTTTTCCTAGCACTGACATGTGATTATTTCATTAAAACAATTTCAGCATTGATTCAGCAGGGCATGCTTTTATTCGTATTCATGGTTTTAGAATTGGAATCAGCTTTTACTGGGGAGATTGGATGCATTGCTGCAGGAAAGTAGATAATTTGTGTTTGTTTGTTTGCTTATTGTATCAGTCAGTATTCTATATTTAATTGTGCATGCTCATGATGAACTTTGCTGACATAAAATAATGTAATAAGACCGTTAAATATAACATTTTGAGCAAATCTGAGAATGAACCACCATTTGTATTCTGGAAATTATAATGTTGTGATCCCTAAATTCACTTGTGGAATTAAATTTTTTTTAATGTGAAGTAATTTATATGAAAAATCGGATAGAATTTTAATATTGGAAATTTATTTGTGATCAATGATGCCTGATCAATCTAATATGGCCAAGGCAGAGAATTGATCATTGTCATGAGAAGATTCTTGTTTAAATGATCAAATATTAGTTGTGTTTTAGAATGTGTTTTAAAATGTATTTAAGTGTTCAGATTGTAGCCAAGATAAACATGTAATGATTGAGTAAGCATTATTGGATTCAGATACAAGGTTGTTTTCCTGGACACAGGATGGGGTGACATAAGTATGAAGTTCTGCTTCAACCTGCCTGCATGCGTTATGACTAGTTAGCACCATGCAGAATGTTGAAGAGGTTAGTTGTGCTTAAAAAACTGCCCACTGGTTCTATTACCACATTCCTGCTCATCTGTACACACTTCACCCATCTGTGTCAGACGAACTGATTCAGACAAACTGAAAGAAAACAAGAAGCAAAATATTGCTTCCTAATTTTTTTTTAATATATTCTCTAAATAAAACACACACAAAAACACACACCATATAGATAGCTAGATATACAAACAAATACAGAATTTTGTTACAATTCTGAAATATACTAATATAATAGTTATACATGATAAAAACATTTTTTTTTTACACACACACACACACATACACACACACACACATATATAAATAGCTGCAGGTAGACTGTAGGGTCATGCCAGTTCTCTTTCTGATGTTCAGACATGATGACTCACATGAACTGACTCGTCAGCTGGAAATATCCAGCTCTCATTGGAATCGTGCTCTGGGAACTCGCTTTTTTTCCCACTTAGAAGATGCTAAAGCAAAGAGACTGTTACTCTCTCTCTCTGACACACACAGCCACACACTGTCTGTGGCTTTGCCCTCGTGTCTGAACATGTTGGTTCTTCCGTCATTGACAACTTATTTATTCTGCCGATTGAAGTGGTGCACAGAGTGTGTGCCGAAGACTGGAATCCATTTCTGAGTCAACAAGTCTCTAATTTTCCATTGTTACAGAGGGTACTGATCAGAGGAGGACATAGGGAAGGATGCAAAATGCCTGAAATCATTTATCAAATCAGTGTTCTGGTTTTACTTATCCCCTTGTGAAAGCAAGAAAAAGTCTTAAGTCTTTTAGAGAAATGGATGCATATATGTTTTATCCAACAGTTTTTAGCTGACTATAATGGTTATTTAAACACCCACAGTGAGGTTAAGGGTATATTTAAGGTTCACCCTCTCTCGTGAGGCTTAAAGCTTTGATACTCCCTCATATTCTTGAGTTGCGTCAGTGCATTCTTTCTGTAACTGAAACACACTGGCTATGTCCAAAATCAAGAGCAGCTGCCTCTCTTCTCAGTCCATCAGTCATTCAACAGACTGCTTGTAGTATGAAGGCACATTTTAAGGTTTTAGACTGCCTTCTGAAGCACCATAACATGATGCCTCAATGATCATTTAATTAACTTAATTGTTGAATGAAGTCCTTAGTTTTGTTTTCTTTGTACGCAAAAAGTATTCCTGAAGCTTCGTAAAATTATAAATTGTCTGTGTTGCTGCCTTTTTTTCTTTGACTCCGCACATCATGAATACTTTCTCTGCCGCAGGGGAAGATCAGTGGTGTGGGTGAACACTAGGCTTTTGTATTGTATTTTGAGTTTCTTTAAAGCTGCAGTATTTTCTTTCCTTCTACTTTTATCACACAAGCCTGACTCAAATGCAGTCATCTGTGTGCAACATAAGGACAAAATGTCACTTTCAGACACAGTCTTTCACCTGGCATCCAGACAAGTTCTACTGTGACCCCTGTAAACTTTCAGTTGAGTCACCTGTTACCCCTCAACCCAACACCCAAGAGGTCCCGAGAAAGACAACCACACACACACACACACACACACACACACACAGCAGAAAGAGAGTTTGTTGAGCTTCTGAAATGTGTGTTTCAGCTCTAATTTCCTCTCTTTATTTTACAATCTCCTTTTTTTTTTTTAAATGAAGGAGTACTGTAACTATCTAACTTCTAATTCTGGCAGCAACATGCTTTCCTATAAATATTTTGATATGAATTCACATTGTTTCAGAGCCACAATCACTTGTATTCTTCATGCATGCAGAACTTTATGACTCTTCATTGTCTATTATCTTTGGACTGCACCGTCTCCCGCTCAAGGCCTCCACCCCATTATTGCTCTCATGTGGATGACTTAATGTGTTTATAGGGTGTATAAACGCATTTGAGCTTGTTGAAGAAATGTTGTCCAGAGAGAGGTGAATTCAGTTGCTCTAAATTATACACATTTATTTCGTCATCCTCATGAAGGATTAATTCATGCTGTCACTTCTGTTTGCTTGCACATGGAGTTGCTGTTGAATGAGCAGAGGTGCAAAAGAGGGAGACTAGGGTTTGTACACACAGGATGCATTCTTTGCTATTTATGCTACCATTCAAAGGTTTGGAAACAGTATGGGTCTTATTATTATTATTATTAATCTTGAAAATAAATAGGTTGCGTGGTATTCTAATAAATGTGGAATCTTTATTTTCCAAATAGCTCTTCTGACGTCATTGTGTTTTGAGCTCATCACTTCAAAATGTCTTATAGGTGAAGTTCTTTAACAGGAAAGGGCATCCAATCAACAAATACATTGGGAGGCCATATTGAAAATATGTTTGTTGTATAGGTGTCATGTTTAATCCATCTCTCTTTTGCTTGTGATGCACAGGTGATGAGTGAACATGGAGGCTGGATCGGTGGTGCGTGCCGTGTTCGAGTTCCTTCCCAGCGTCTCTGAAGAACTCCCTCTGTTCACCGGAGATGTCATTGAAGTGCTCAGTGTTGTTGATGAATTTTGGCTGCTTGGAATTAAAGATGGAGTCACAGGTAAAGTCATGTGAGGATTCACAGTAGATGTTGTCTTCTGTCTGTGATTTCGATCTTGATATCTTTTTTTATTCTACCTTCAGGCCAGTTTCCCAGCACTTTTGTGGAACCTGTTACAATCCCAAGCACCAAGACAGGAGAGAATCTGTATGTGTGCATCAGTGACTTTAACTCTGTGGATGCTGGAAACTTACCACTAAAGAGAGGTACATACATTATGCTCTCATTTGTTAAACATGCAGGAGTTTTATCCAGGTCCAATAAGGTTAATAATACTGCAACAAAGGGAAAATTATGCTGATGCTTACTGCACTTTTAAACCGATCATTTACTCAACCTCATGTTATTCCAAACCTATATGACTTCCAAACAATTCAAAGACATAATGCAATCCCCATAAAGAGACTTTTGGGCATTCTGCATTTTTGGAGATAGTGGGGGGGGGGGGGAAACATCAGAAAAATCCTTGCATCTCAAAAAGCTACCATATGGTTTCAAGAAGACGTTTGTGTTTCATGTAAGAAAGAAAATCTTGCAGGTTTGGATCATAAGGGTGATTTATCGATTATGACAGAATTTTTCTTTTTGAACCAGATATTGTTTTAACATAAAGACGTTTAATCTATAATGTAAAAACTTTTAAGTAGGTGACGAGTTAAATCTCTTTGTACTGCTATCTCTTTTCTTCAGCATAAATCCTGCTTGCTCAGAGTGACGTATGTCATATATGTAGGTATATATCATTTTTTACAGTAGACAGTAGAGCCATAGATTGTAGATCACCTCTACTGTAGCAACAGAGAAACCAAGAAAACACAATTTATAAGGTTTAATTGCTATGTTTGCTATGTTTTAGCGAGTAGAGATGTATATCAAAAGTGGAAACTCAGTCATCTTTATTCCTGAGGTATCTAGTTTATTTATGGTCTGTTTTGATCTACATATAGTATATAAGCTTATATCATCAGAGTTTCCAGATTTTGAGCACTATACATGCAATTTATAGTTTTCATGTGACATCACACCCTTACAAGAACGCCCACATGGATGGCAAAACAAGGCTGACCAGCAGTTCTTTTTATGAAGTTTGGTTTAAGTAGTATTGTAGTAAGACGGTGATATTTAAAGGCCAAATATTCAAAATATTTTTGAATCGGAAAATTAACAGGGTTGTGCTGCAGTTCTATAGATGTTTTGCCCGCCAAGTCTTCGATCCAGTTACCAGAAAACTATGAATTTAAAATAGCATTTTCAAGAAGAGCAGATCCCAAGTCACCACTAGATGTCACTAGTTATTTGTTTATAATGTGTGGAATAAATGATAGTCATTACCTAAAAATATATATATTTTTGTATAACTTGTCTGTTATTCGTATCAGTTCTGAAATGTTTTTTTCTTCTTTTCATTACCTACTTTGGAAAATGTTACTTTGTGTTTGATGTTTTGAATATTACATATTACATGTTTTATATTGCTTTAGATATAGTCAGTCCTGATCTAATGTGGAAACTGTGATTTGTCCAGTGCACACTTCCTTTATTTTTATGTGAAAAACACAACTGGAAGAGTTTTGTTTCCGCTATCATGTCAGTGGGGATCATATACGCTGTTCTAGTTTATGTGTTGAACACAATGGGAGGCGGAGCGCGACTGTGTGGAATTTGGCCCTTGTGACCCTAATGGACATTCTGGCTCCTGCTCCTGATGTGAATGTGTGCGTGTTCGTTAAGTGAAACTGATCACACCGGTGATTTAACCGCTGTGCAAACTGACTTGATGTCAGACGTCAGAGAACTTCACACTGCTCTAATACTGTTTACAAGGACAGCATAAAAAGAAATAAATTGTGTATTTGGCCTGGGTGCAAACATAGGCATCAACACAATTACTCAACTGCTAGTTCAATTTTCATTTACAATTAATACACTTAGCAGATACTTTAGTGAGGATTCAAACAAATATGCTAGTTTTACAAATAAGTATGATCTCAAACAAATAAAACTAATGCAGCTAATACAATATATAGTCCACCTAAATCCTTATATAAATAAGTCAACAGATTTTCTTAATGATCATTTTAAGCTTGACAGAAGTCCTCGTGTTCTCATATGTAGTAGTTATGTACACTATTTGGGTGTGAGAAAAGTAAAGAGAAAAGGAGGGACTATTAGGTGAGGGTGACGAAGGGTACTGTGGTTGTCAATCTGAAGGGGCGGTCCAATTGTTGGTTTGTGAACACATGCAGATGGTCATCTTTCGGATCTTTTTTTTTTTTTTTTTTTTTTTAAATTTATTGTCAGTAGCATTGAATCGTGTCTAGATTGAATTGGGAATTCAGACTTGTTTTCTGTCTTTAATTACTGCACCAGAGGTACTTATTTATAGTATAGTATAGTATTATAGTATAAACAAGTAAAAAAATATATATTCCCATATTGTATAACAAAATACACTTATTTTAAATGCTTGATATTATTTATCCTGTTTATCTAGCCTTATCCTTTTTTGAAAAGTTTATTCATTTATTTACTTATTTTAATTTACCCTCCTGACTGTAATATAGTAGCCTAGATTCTGCCATTGCATAAATAAGTAAATTTAATATAGTCTAGATAGGCTAAGTAAATTAATATCTTGTTTTTAGGATTTTTAAATCTTTTTTTATAATAGAAAAAAAGACTAATAAAAGCTCATTAAAAGGGGAAGTGAGAAGTTTTGCAGTGCATCCCTAGATATAAACAGAGCTGCTGCATTCTGATTAAGCTGCTATGGACTCATTACATATGCTGGGAATTCAGCCAGGACAGAATTGCAGTAGCTGTTGCTAAAAGATTCAAGCAATTTTCTTCAAATAGTTTTTTATTATAACTAATTGGCAGTAATTATTTTGAGGATATTTCAATCCTCATTATCCTGATGTTTATCTTCTTCTCCTCTCTCTCTCTCTCTCTCTCTTGCTGTAGGTGATGTAGTTGCTGCTGAAAGCAGTGTGGATGCTGTGTGGATGAGAGGGCATAATGCATGGGGCTCACGTGGGCTCTTCCCCATCTCTTGCGTCAAAGAGCTGGAGCTTTCTGGGCAATCCAGGCAGCTGTCAGAGCGCAGTGCGGCTGCCCAGGCCTCGGAGCTTCCCCCACATGCGCTGGGCCAGGCCTGTGCCCTCATGAGCCTTCACGCCCAGCTGGACGAGGAGCTTGACTTTCGAGAGGGTGATGTCATCACCATCATAGGCCTGCCAGAACCTGGCTGGTTCCAGGGAGAACTGGAGGGCAGGACGGGAGTTTTCCCTGAGGGCTTTGTAGAGCTGCTTGGACCCCTGCGCTCACTTCTGGAGGAGCCTGAACCTCAGACCCTACATCAGTATCCAGCTTACAGCATGGAGGAAGAAGAGAGAAGGGATGAGGAAAATTCAGAAATGGAGATTCAACAGCAGCATGAGGAAGAAGAGGAGGAGGAAGAGGGGGCTGTATATGGGATTGCGCTTTATGAATTCCGAGCCCTTGAACCTGGTGAGCTGGACTTTGATGCTGGTGAAAAGATCCGTATCCTCACCACGCTGGAGGATGGCTGGTTAGAGGGGCAAATAGGTGGCAGAAGAGGAGTTTTCCCTCATCGATTTGTCAAGATACAAGGGCAGCTGCAGGTTGTCCCACAAACCGAGACATTAATTTGTGCAATTAGTGTACCTGAGAGAGAAGAAGAGTGTTACACTACCGATAATACCTCACCTCAACAAGATTGCACAGTGCCAGAATATGGGCAGGAGTGGGCTACTCCGGAAGATCACACAGTGTGGGACCTGGATTACTTTGAGCGCCGGGAGGAAGAAAGAAAGGATGAGCAGGTGTACTACATGCACTCTGATCAAAGTTCTCAGGGGAGAGAAAAGACTCTACATCAATCACAGGTTCAGTCACAAGAAAGAAGACTAGAAAGACCTCCACTCCCTCACACACCACCCCACAGAGCGAGTAGCTCAACCCACGGAGAAGTCCAAAGTAACAGAACAGGCAGCCCCAATTTGGGTAAACCCCAGCTGCCCCCTAGGCCAAGTCTACACGCCCTCAGCAACCGAAAATACAGTACAAGTTCTCACACCAGTTTACGAGAACCTCCCCCAGCACCCATCACAAAGACACAAAATCTGAATCTGCTCACCAGAACCTCACCTAATTCCATCTGGACAAGAAACAGAGGTAACTATGCATCTCATGACAGCAGAAGCCCCTTCAGCAGTAAAATCTCTGCTGATACAAACAGGCAGAAGAAGTTAACTCGACACGCAAGTGTTAGTGATGCGGACCTAATGTCTGGGGGCTGCAGCGACCACTGGGCATTGCCTCAGGAACAGGGTTCAAATGGGTTACCAAGGTCTCAGACATTGGGGACTTTAGCTATGTCAGCTGGAAATCTTGAAGCCAAGCTTTCTCAACAGCTGATAGAGTTCGAACAAAGCTTACCAGGTTGTGGCAATGGATTCACAGAACTGAGCCGATGGGAGGAGGTTAGTGGTAGGAGGGGCAATAAAGTTTCCCGCCACTTCTCTATTATGGACTACAGCAATGAGCATGACATAATCCATGGTTCCTCCCATACCTTGATGGAATGTCTGTTGCCCACCACTTCCTCTCCTTCTGGTTCCGCCTCCTCCTCTCTGGAGAGACGGAAAACGCTACGCCCACCTCCTCCTAGACCGCGGGTCCTTAGGCCACCTACAAACTTGAATTGTCCTCAAACCAATGGACGTATTGCTCCTCAGCCTTACAGACCTGCACGTCCAGCGCCACGACCACCTCCTCCATGCACACGCACCAACTCTGTGATGCCAGGCCCTCCTTCACCCACCTCCAACCCATTCTATAACTCACCAGAAGAGAAGGAGACTGTTGAAGAGGTGGAAGATGCGGAGGATTTTCTGGAGATGGAGAAAGAAATTGAGAGCGAAAGAGAGAGGGAACAGGAGCAATATAAGTTACTCTTGAGGTTGGAGGAGGTGGAAAGAGACATTGATATGTATTCTCACACAGCCCAGGAGCTGCAGACCATGCTGGAAGACGAGCAGGATGAGACTTCGAGACAACAGGCTCTTGAGAATCTGGAATTCTGCACATACACCATGGAAACACTGATCCTGGAGCAGCAGCAGCTACAAGGTAGTCACTAATACTCTCAAATTAGTATATGTGATGTGTTTTTACAGCAGATACAGATTACGTTCATTCATTCATTATCATCCTTTGAGGTAAAATTACACCTTGAACATTACAGAAGTTCCAGATAAATGCTTTCGATATGCCTTTGAAACGTCATCAGAGACAAAGTTCACTGCACTGGGTGTGTCAATACATACTAACTTTTATTTATGGTGCAATTCTCCATACCATGTCTGTCAACATAACTTATTTCCTAAGAAGTTCGTCATCTATATCAATATGCATCGGCTGGTTTGCTAACATTGTCTCAAAGTTGTTGTCAATAATTTAACAATCTAAAAGAGGAATTATATGCCCTATATAATTATTGTTCTAATGCTTTCTCATCGCTGTTATGTAATATTCAGCGGTTGTTCATAGATGGTCTATGATTGACCTTCACACCTAACTAGGGAATGGAACACACCTAGGCATAGTGCTAAACACATTATAGGCGGACCTTTTCAATAAAGGATAGAAACCACTTTGATTCTCAAAGTAGAAAAATGTCTTTACACAATATTTGTTGAAGTCTGACATAAGGCATTGTGGCCATGATTCACTGCACAATAAAACATACTACTGATCACTTTGTAGCAGATCTTGTTAAACCTCTCGGTCTTAGGTGGTAATTTTGTGTTTGCACAAACTGTATACACAAATACTAAAGTAACTGTTTAGCAACTAAATATGCATCTGTAGTTGTAATTTAAAAGGTATTAATCCTTATAATTTCTTTAACATTGGTATATTATATGTGGAATGCTTTTCCTGTTGGCTACACTTTTACCATGTACATATGAAATATATGGCCTCTTTGCACCCATGTTCAGACATTATAATTGACATTTATTAGAGTTATTATCAGACATAGTGATGCATACAATTGGTTTAGAGCACTGCCCAAGTCTTATTGAATATCACTTGATTTCTGTGACGCCTGTATGTCTTGGACTAACTGAAGTGTATTGGAGCAACACTGTTTGTGTGTGTGGTTTAATCAATTTTAATTTAAACTTCTTCATTCCTATTAATAATTCTTTGTTCTCTTTACTGTTTACAAATTTTGCACAGTTCTTTTCCTGACTAATCAGCAAAAAAACCTGTGGACTTTAATAAAAATTTTTTTACACTGAGCAGTAAACAGATAATAAAATAATCCCAGTGAAATTATTTAGGTTTATAATGCTTAATATTATAGCAATGTGCGTCATATTGAGTCATTGGGTGTCATAATTTTGGAAGTAACATTATTTCCTTGTGGGTTTCTCTGTATTAATTTAGGTAGGTGTGTGAGTGTGTGTGTGTATGTGTGTGTTTCCATATTTATCATAACAGGGTGTGTTTCTCAACAGGGAGGGTAGAAACCATGGTTATTTATTGTTACAGTGAAGGGAGTCAGTCAAGAGCCTATCAGCTATGGAGTAGTACTTGCTGAACAGCGGTTTTCTACTGGAGGGAGGAGACAAGCTTCTTATTTCATCATCTCTTCTGGAATGGAACAAAAAACAAGACTGAACAAGACCCATATTTCTCATGTATCGTTTTTAGTCTGGGAACAGTTCTTTCCATAGCTATGTAGTTGGAGGAAAGACAGAGTTATGATTTTAGTTCTAACAGATTCATTTATATGTGTATCTATGAGTGAGTGTCCCATTCTAGCCTGGTGTTGCCCCTTTCACAGCCCTTGTTCTAATTTGGATCTATAGTTTGGGTGCTCATAAAAAGCATCAAGAGCTCATTTGTGTCCTGGATCTAATCTCCAGCTCCCAGCTTTTCTGTGCTTGTCTCATACATGAAAGCCTATTCAGGTTAACAGAAGGCTCTTTAAAAGACCCGTATGATCCTATCGCCTGCTGGAAAGGCTGTGAGGGATTGAATGGAGGGCTATTCTAATAACAGAGATGAGAAGAGTGTCATGCGAGACCTGGATCCTAACTTCTGTCACAAGCATGCATCTGAATGCTTCATTGCTGTAATTACTTTTTGGGTCCTGTTGTGTTCTCTGATAGATTTGGACTAATCAAAATGTATGAAACAGACACTCACCGAGGGACAGTGCCTGTCTTGAATGCTTTTCATCCACAGGTTTGTCTGTGTCCTAAATGAGATTTTCAGGTCCCAGGATGTCCAACCCATTAACTACACAGTGATGTTTAAACCTCCCTTAAAGTACCTAAAAATTTAACCTATAATAGTCAACTGATTATGTTTGTCAGATTTTAGATATAAATGTTTTAAACATGTTTTTTGACGAATTTCTACAGGTGCACCATCTTTGAATGTGAGTTTTGTTACTTTTCTAAGGGTTGTACTTGTGCAAACAAAGAAAAATAACTCAATTAAACAAGAGGAATGTTGATCATGATGTCTCTGAAGTGAAAAACAACATGCACACAGTTTCGGTCTGCTCCATGTAAAGAAATGTGAGCTCTTAAACACTGAGGAAAGGAGAAGCAGTCCACAAACCACAAATTTTCTTTCTTTTCAGCCTTGACTGGAGAAATATTTAGCATTTTAATACCTGAAGTACAGTACTGTGTACTGTGCAGTTGGAAATCATAGTACTGTGTTCTATTTTGTCTATTTTTTTTTCTTTTTTCTTTTTTTGTAGAGAGGAATTACATACTATACTGAAGCGTGTGAATATATATATATGTATTTTTTTTCTCCATTGCATGAAAAGATGCCCTAGCCTGTGAAACCAGGGGCATCCCATAACAATGGTGCATTGTGCAGTGTGCAGGCACTCGACAGTGAACGGTGTTCTCTGGAATAATCAGCCTGTGCCTAACTATCCCAGGTCAGCTTGTTGAAACATGAATGACAAAGATTATGACATTCATGGGAACCTTGTTTCTCTGAAATGTATGATGAGCATGTTAGTGCAGATAATGCACTGATTCTTCTTTTGACAGATCATTTAGTGCATCAGGTTGTTTTTTTTAACCATATACACACCTCCTAAATTTCTTGAAAAACAAGCAGAAACTGAAATAGTACAGATTCAAGATCCCTGTTCTAGTTGCACAACAGCCCAAAGAGAGTCTTTAGGGGACATATACAACTTTGCTCATGAGTAATGCCAAGTTTAAAAAACACCTGAGAAGTGGAATAAAGAGGATAATACTCCCTCCTCTTTTGTTAAGTCCAGCCTGTGTTTTCTTGCAAATAGAGACTTCAGCCAATCACAGCTTCCCTGTAATCCATTCATGTGACTACGTACAATGATTAACCCTAAATGCCTCCCCTTTGCCTCCTCTCAGTTGTTGCTTCTTCCCTCCCCCACCTCCTTCTCTCTCTTCCTCCTATTGGCTGGGTAGGCAGAGAGAGAGAAACGGAGAGAGAGAGAGAGAGAGAGAGAGAGATTGAGTTTCTCAGTTCTAAACCAGACAGTCCTGTTCAGTCGGCTGTCTGAGAAAGAGAGTTAGCGTGAGACAGAGAGGTTTAGAATGCCTTTTAGGTGGAGTGGTCTACATCTGGACCTGGAATGTGAAATCTGGGCTAACACAGCTTGCCCTGTTTGTGGACTTCCATGGCCATTATGAAGGGACAGGTGGTCTTAGGACACCCTATGACATTTGCCCCAGTGCCCTGGGACTTTAACAGGACTCCTCCCAAGAGAGGTAAGAGTGTCGAAGAGTTGGTGAGTGAGGGCTGGGAAAACGAGAGACGCATACAAATGCTGAATTTTCAACAGCAGCAACATCTTCAGCAGCAGTCAGTCATGTGTCCTCAGGACTTTAGACCCGCACCAGGAGATTGCGAGCACCAGGCCTACCTCGGACAAGCCAGTGGGTGCCGTCAACAATGCTGGGAATATGAGGACTGGGACAAGGTTCCTTACCAAGAGGTCCCTCCCAAACAGTTCTTCTATCAGTCACCAGAAGCAGTGTACCAAGAGCCGAGGAACCCACAAGAATGGACCAGCAATCACGGTTTCTATCAGCACCGGAAAGAACTGGATTATGCTGACCACAGAGACTTTGCACAGAGCCCAAGGAGTAAAGAATGTCCTAACTATGTGGCCCGGTACCACTCTTGGGAATCAGATGAGTACTGTGAGGGTCAGGAGCCTTACAGTCGCAGAGATCGGGATGCGCACAGTTTTGATCGAGATAACCAGGGCTACTACGATAAGGAGCCTGATAATTATAAAGATGGGGACTGCAGGGGCCGGGATTACTATGACCATAAACAATTGGATAAGTCTGAGCATTATGACCTCGAAGACCAGTACTATGACAGTAAAAAACATGAATATTACGACTCCAGGAAAAAGGACAGGTACAGATATAGAGAAGCAGACCACTACGGCTCTAGAAAAAATTACGATTATGAGTGCTATGATCGTAGAGAGAAAGACCAGAATGATGATAGAAAAGGGGACCGCTATGACCGTAGTTACTGTGAGGAAGGCCGTAGGAGAGGTGACAGCTATCAGTATAGAGTGACGGATTCAATCGATCGAAGAGACTATGACCGGTATGTACAAAGAAAGGGAGATTACTATGACTACAAAGAAAAGGAGAAGATCTGCAGTGAGTTTAGGAAAGATGACAACTGTGAAAGAACAGGAGAAAAGAAAGGTAACTGCTATGAACTCAAACTGAGAGACCGGTATGATTACAGAGAAAATGGCCAGCCTGAGCAGAGGGATCGCTTTGAACCTAAAGAAAAAGACTCTTATCAGTACAGAGAGGGAGACCAATGTGATTACAGAGAAAAGGATGATAGAAACTACTGGAAAGATGAACATTATGATAGTGGTGTTAAAGACTGCTATGAAAACAAGGGTTGTGAGAGTTATCAGTATGACAATTGCAGAGAGATCAGGTTAAATTCAGTAGAACATAGACAAGAGGGTTGCAGTACTGACCACAGCAGTGGACGACACTGCAAGGAATGGGAAAAGGATGCTTATCAAAAGCAGACACCGAAAGAGAGACGGTCTTATGAGGATCCTGATAAATTCAGTTATGATTACAAGGACCAGTACCATGATCGCCTGGGTTTAGGAAAACTGGATAAGGAAGGTCAAGGCCAGACACGGAAGCCTGTTTACGTGGGTTCACTTGACAGAAACAGCTTCTATAGGAAGACAGCACCCTGCTCTCTCAGGAAGTCAGAGTTTGCCACCAACAGGAAAAAGAAACAAGGTAAAGCACATTGGAAACAGTAGCACATCCAGTACTATGAAAATAAATCTGAGGTTAGAGTAGGGGCAAAACACACCTTGAGGTAGCTGTAGGTGTTGTTTGATGTAACCGAATGAGTCAACTAACAATTGTAGAAATGTCCACATGGATATCACTTATGTTTATAGCTCTCTTTTAACCTTTTTTTTTTATTTACCTTTTTTTAACCAGGAAGTCTTATTGAGATAAAAAACTATTTTACAATAGAGACCTGGCCATGGTAGCAGCCATGCAATAAGACAACATTTTAAAATACAATTTATTTATTTATTAGCTTAAAGCGTCCTTACCTAAATAATTTATATAAATAGAAAACAAAATAGGTCTCAAAATGGAACCCTGGAGAACCCCTTTAGATATATCAATAAAATCAGATTTGAGATCCTCCAAATCAACACATTCAATGTCCTTGGTCTGAAACCAACACTGCCGAGTTTGTTTAGCAGCAATTCATGATCCAATAAATCAGACGCCTTGGATAAATCTACAAATAAGGCTGTGCATTGCTGTTTTTTATCCAGGGCACAAATAATGTCATTTATCACTACCGTAGCAGCAGTAATGGTACTATGGCCAGTTCTAAGACCTTGTTGTGGAGCTCTGCATTAGGACATCTCCAAATCAATTCAGGAAATACCAAAGGTGTCGATTGTGCAGTCACCATCTTAATGCATAGGGATGCATGTCTTTGAGAGTGTCTATTAAAGCTGGCAGTGTGGAGCTGAGTTTCACATGTTTTTTTTCCTTAGAGGTGAACTTGGAAACGTACAGGGAGGGGGGAACTGGTCCAACGGGTGTAATTACTTTTCAGAAGTTTTGTTGTCTGTCTCCCAATTGTCCTCTGTATCTCTCTTCCTCCCTCCCTCCCCTTTTCAGTCTTTTTCTTTTGTTTGACAACCACTATGTGTTTTGGTACCGTGACTTCAGACAAAAACAACAAAATGTTCAATGCCAAGAAGTACCATTTTGCATCAGATTTTACAGTCCCTTTTGCCACTCTATAGACTTTATATTTCAGAGAAACCATCTTTAGGTTTTTTTCTGATTTTGTGGTAGCTCTCAATACTTCTATAGCATCACTTTTGAGGAGTAATTAGCTGGTGAAGTTGATTTACGTATTGTAGAGTTAAATAAGTTACCATATGCATTGTAATGTTTGAAGCTAATTTAATAGCAAATGTCAGTAGACCAGAACGATTTTAAAATGAATGGTTCATTCATAAATTTGTATGACCTAACCTTGATGCTGTGGAAATTCAAACTGGGTCCAGATCTATATCTTTACTGTTTACATTTTGTCTACTTCTTCAGTTTTCACTGACAGTCAAGAATGAATGGTCTTCAGTTATAGTAGCCTTATCAGTGCTTTTTAGCATGAGGTGACTGTTTGTTATTATTTCAGTGATTGGTGATGGGTGCTTGCCATGGGTGTCTCAGTGGGAGATTCGTCTGGCTTGTCAGGTCTGATACAGGGCAGGTGGTCAGTTCAGCCCAGGGTAATCCTCTATAGCCCAGTGTTCTAGTCATCACCTCGGTGTGGAGGAACAGGAGGAAAAGAGACTCCAGGGGAGATCTCTGGGACTAGGATGTGCCTGGTACCAGAACCCTCCTCCCAATCATTATAGTCTTCAAAGACCTCTTACTAGTTTGGGGCACCATGAAGAGTATGCCCAGCCTGACTCATAGTCTGAGTTCATCTGTTTCAAGCTTGGCAGAATTTGTTCTTCTGTTTTGGATTTTTGAGGTTATTTAGTACTAACAATCACCAGCCTGCTGATAATATACAAATAAGTGTGTGTGTGTGTGTGTGTGTGTGTGTTGGTGTGCTTTTATCTATTTAGTTGCCTGCTGTTGGTCTTTGTAATCCTTGTGCAGCTGCCCATGCCAGTGGGCTGGAAGGGGATTAGGTGAAAACCTTCAACCAACCCTCTCACAACATTTGTACAACATTAAGTCAGTGGCCAGCTTGGAAGACAAAAGCATCAAGTAACTGGCTGAGGAGGGAATAAGCTAGTTAATGTAGGTCAGGAGCTCTTATACATACCCTGAAATACATATGCTACATTACAGCTCCGTGCCAAACACCATTGGTTTTGCCCTTGATTTACTGCTTTTTTAACATGAGACCGAATATTTACCCATGTGTTGAGACTGAGAGTAATTGCATGAATAACTATTATAGTAGAAAAGCTCCTCTTTGTGTAACCGTAATGGGAGGGCTCTCACTGGATCTGTATATCATGCCTTCCTTTTTGTGCTTAAACAGAGTGTTAGGATAAATGCAATTACATCATATTTCTGTAATGCTAATCTCAGCCTGTTAAGGGGATTATATACAACTAAATGACTATACCAATATGCAAGTTGAGTCATGAGCATGATCTTATCAGATTATGTGAATCAAGAGTTCTGTGGGAAAGAAGGGGTTTTGTGAAGCTGATATTCAAGCATAATAACAAGATTAGCCAGAATAATGATGAGATTTTGATGATGTTATTTGTAATGAGTCTAGACAGGTTGCAAGGGGGACATGCAGGGTTTCTTGATTATATTATGAAAGAAAACAACTGAAATGTCACAGTAGCTAAACAAACTGTATTGCCAGCTGCTTGATATGTAAAATTAATTAAACACAAGGAGTGCAGTACATTGTGTTCTTTTGAGACCAGAAGTTCATATTTTTAAGGATCTAATGCTGCGTTCACACCAAACGCGAATAGATCGTCAAATTTGCATCTACCACGTCTAGTTTGCCACTTGAACATTTTGAATGCATTCACGTGTCTAGAGCAAAATAGACAAGAGTTAGAAGCGAAATTGATGCGCGTCCGAGGCAAAATCCGCTTTTTGTGTGAGGGGCAAGTGCAAAGCGGTTGTCTGTTTGCAAGATCGCTGATGTTGATCGAGCACTCGGGTATTTTCCACTTTTTCCTGCACGCTTCCTCTGAATAAACACATTATGTTGTTAGCGAAAAGTAGCTGTAGGCTATATTAGAGGGAAAATAGTTGTGAAAAATGGCGGGAAGGCAGCGGCTCGATAAACATGTACGTGACTCAAAAGTTAAATGTGTATTTACAACACATTTGTCTAAGCGAGGTCCTTTTTATTCCTGTCTTGTGTCATATAGCTCCGGCTGACTGCTCACTGACAACATCAGTCGTTCCTCCATGTTGAATGAGTGACTCATGAGCAGGCTCCTGATTGGTTAATGCGGCGCGAATTGACGCCAAAGTAAAAATTTTTCAACTCTAATGGCAGACGCGAATTCTCGTCAAATGTTAAGTGCACAAAAAGCCCAATTCGCGTCATTCGCGCGGACGAGGCGAATTCGCGTTTACCGCGCCGCACTAAATGCCTCATTCGCACCCCGAGACCTACAGACGCGCGTAAACATGTCTTTACATTGACTTAACATTGAAATCATTCGTGCCAGACACTCTATTCGCATTTCGTGTGAACACAGCATAAGCCTCCTGACCATACTGTGCGCAGTGATTTGACTTTTTTTGTTCAGAGTACTTGTAAAACATACTATAATATAATTATAAATTTTATTTGTAGTGCTGTCATAATGCGTTAACGCATGCAATGATTTTTTTATTTTAGCACGTTAAAAATATTTAACACAAACAACACAGGGGCATTCCAAACCCGTAAGATCTTTGGAACACAAATTGATATATTTTTTGATGAAATCCGAGAGCTGTTTCTCAACAGCAAGGTAACTACCACAATCAAGGCACAGAAACTTAGTAAGATCATCGCTAAAATGGTCCATGTAACATCAGTGGTAATCATAGCTTCATAGAATTACAGTTGGACCATTTTGTCGATGTTCTTGGTACCTTTCTGGGCCTAGAATGTGGTAGTTACCTTGCCGTCTATGGAGGATCAGAAAGCTCTTGGATTTAATCAAAATTATCTTAATTTATGTTCCAAAGATAAATGAAGGTCTTATGGATTTGGAACGACATGAAGGTGAGTAATTAATGACATAACTTTCATTTTTGGGTGAACTAAGCATGACAGAAAAGGTAAAGAGTTGTGAGAAAATACAATGCGTGTAAGATCCATGTCATGTTCAGCAGCAGCAGCTCTTAAAGCAGCCAAAATAACCTTATTACCCAACTGCTGTGATGTCTGTTAATCAAAGAACAAAAGAAAAAAAAAGGAAATAAATAACTTTTGTAGCTTTAAGGATTCATCTATATTTAAAGCTGCGGTAGGGAAATTTGACGCTCTAGCGGTTAATAAACAGAACTGCTTGCGTCTTTCGGAAGAACATCGTAGCCGGAACTACTTCTCTCTGTTTATGTCTATGAAGAATCACAAAGGTACTGGGTTACTCCGCCGAGGTATCCCCGAAGCAATCTAAAATAGTCCGAATATAAACATTTATTATAGGTGCACCCTAGTGATTCAGGACAAGCCAAAAACACTGTTTGGAAAATGGATTCATGGTGTACTCGCTTATTATATACATTTTTCTACATTTTGAACACAAACAAAGTTACCGACCACAGCTCTGATTGGTTATTTTTTACCGGGAGCGATGGAGTTTCTGCAAATGGCAATAGGACCACTGGGAGGAGCCAGAGGAGCTTGATTTTTTTCACAGATTATCTGTCTCGTATTCTACTGTCAGGACATAATGACAGGTTTAATAAATATGTAAAAAATATTTTTTTTTACAAAAGTTCCCTACAGCACCTTTAATTTAGTATTTAGTGTTTGATAACTTGATTCAATTTCTGTTCATTTCCTACATGCTGAAGGGGAACAGGTAGCAAACTATGATATTAATTATAATACATTTATGTGAAGATTGTTTTAAGTTCACTTAAATCAAAAAATTTGATTAGTTAATTTTTTATTGATTGATAGCACTATTTTTTATTTTCTAGTTAATTTTTTATTGATTGATAGCACTATTTTTTATTTTCTCAGAAAAATAAAATAATAATGGATTGCCTCAGAAAGAGTCTAGATCTCTGCAATAGAGTTCCACTTAACATTCATTTTCATGACTTTGTAGATACGCTAAAAATGATGTAGACTTGCAAGGGTACAACATTTAATTTGTTCTTAGTCTTGTCAGCAAACAGTGTCCTTTATTTAAATTTCAAAGTAAGGTTTTTTTAAAGGAATTTTGAAACAAGCATGCATCTGAGAGGATGTGGAGATGTTATTGGAATGCTTGCTCATGTTTATTATGGGTGTCACATCCCACACAAATCAGACATCTGACTGACTACAACGGAGAACTAGAATGTGAACCTGCAGCCTTTTGAACAACAAAACAAAAAACACAGGTTTCTGTGACGCAGGGTTCTGCACCAGAATGAGACTGAAAGTGTGTGGTGTAACTAATAGTTTTTTAAAGAAGTTTTAGCCCTCTTGCTTTTCCTGTGTAAAGTATTTGAAATTATTTTTTCATTAATTCCTTGTACATGCAGGATTTCAACTGTACTTGTAAGCCTTGTAAGCTTTAAATGCAACATACTGTCATTTTCCAAGCTGTTTACTTCGTTCTTAATTCTGACTAGGGCCGTAAATCTGTCTGAAAGACTGGATTTTTGTGGCTTGCAACAACTTGCTGCTTTCGCTCTCACACTTACTCTCTTGACAGTTGTGAAGGGTATCCATGGTAAATGGGCGGTCTTATGTGAACTTTGTCTTGAACACACAGGCCTAATAATTCAAGTGACCTTAGACTAGAAAGGGACAAAAACAGCTCAGCACGGTCAGACCATAAAAGAGTTTCACACGAATAACAATGTTATCATTTAATTTTCAGTCATAAAATGGTTGGCTTTCTCTTTAGCACATTTGTTCTTGCTAAATGAAATCTGCAGCAGATATTGTGAATATAATATAAAATAACTATTAAATGCATGAATATAGTATGTATATGGCAAATACTTTTATAATATAATGATCTATATAATATTGTTTATTATAGAAAACAATACATATAAATATTTATTTTAATATTATAAATAATATTTTATAAAATAATTTATATTATTTTAGAATACTATAAAATAAATTGTAAATACAATAATTATATAAATAAATTATTTGTTGAACAATTAATCAATTATATAATTCTATAATATTATTCTGATTATTTTTTTATTTTATAATATTCAGTTATATAGTTATTTGCCAGTGTTTTTTTATTTTTTATTTATTATTATTTTATTATTATTATTATTATTGCTTATTAGCATCATATATGTATTATATTGTTAATGGGCCATACTAGATAAGTAAGTAAATGCATTAAATATTAGTTTTATCATGTTTGAAATTCATTGGAGCTTGATGCACATAAAATAAAATGGGTGCCCACCTGCCCCCCGGTACACCTGAACAAATATCCCCACTTTAAACAGAAACAGATTAAGAGTGATGAAAGGCAAAGAAGCCTTAGCATTGAGAGATCCTCAAGATCTTGATGGAGTTCAGGCCCAGTGAGGTGGGGCAAGGCCCCAAGTAGCCGGTCACTCCAAAAACACGGAGTAGACCTCCCAAAATGAGAGTATCAGTACAGTTTGTTTAAGAACATTAAAACTCCAGCTCCAGGCTTTAGCGTGTGAGTAACTGTCTCTGTGCTTGCTCAGTTGTCTTTAATGGTGCAGGTTCCCATTTATTCAGATGGTAATGCCGGGACAGAATAGAGTTTGTGTCTTTTAGAGAGGGCCTTCACTGTTGATACAGAGGGACCGAGCTATTCCACTCCCCTTTAGAGGAATGCATCGCCTGTGACCTCTGGTGTGTGTTTGTGTGTGGCAGTGAAGATGAGGAGTTTGGAGGGTAAAAGGTGGGTGACGTCTTAGAGGCCATGTCCTTTCTTTAAGCACTACTGAGTCGCCAACACAGACAAGCCTGAAGATAAAAAGTCTTTGCTGCGTAGATGTATCGAAATGTTCAATACGAAATGGAAATCGGTGTCAGATTCATGGAGTATGTTGTTTGTGAGAGGAAGTGTTGTGTAGCTGTGTACACTAGTTTACGCCTCTTGGCTTTGTGTATGAACAGCATGTTTAGTTTAGTTGTCCATGGTTATGCTAAGCTCTTTACAGATTCAACAGTAGTGGTTTATGGAGAGTAAACATTGGGATTTATGATCATTTGGTGTGTTCCTGAGCCATATTTAAACCAGTGTACAGTGAGGCTCAAAAGTCTGAGAATTTAGCTTCTGCTTTGCAAAATTTTCCATAATAAATTATATTATGCTTTAAGTAAAAAGCAGAATATATAATGTAAAATGTAAAACAAATATTGATACATATATCAAATGTCATAAAAATGTGGAGAAACGTGTATAAAAAGTAATTTAATTAGCAATTTAAGTTTAAAACAAGTTGTTTAGGGTATTGTGTTTCCATATTTGTGTGTGTGTGTGTGTGTGTTTTGGACATCCTTGGGTTTGCTATTGTGGGAACTATGTGAACAACACAGAACACACTGGCTGGAGCACGACCCTGTAAGCAGACCAAACATAATGTCACAATCAATTATGTCCACAGAGACAGAAAGAGAAGCCATTGTGTATGTGTGTGTGCTTGGTCGTGATTACCCTCTCTGCCATTCACCAGACCATGGCACACATACAGAAATCCATGAGCGCTGGAACACAGTCTTGACATGAAAGCTTAGTTCTAGTGCAGCACAGCACCAGTTCTATACCACATACTGAACCTTTTTATGCTCCGTTTCAGTTTCTCTTCCACTCTGTTTCTTGAGATTTGGTTTTCTTTCTAGGAAACCATAAACCTCAAACGGTTTAAGGTTTCTGCTTGAGTAAAAATATAGCTTATTGAAAATCATATAGAGCTTTCTTAGTTTTTTTTTTTATTTTTTAATTTTTTTTATTTGGACAATATAATGTTTCAGCATGACAGAGAGAGTAAAATAAATCTGTGCTTTTCACAGTGGATTACTCATAATTTAATTTCCTTTCTCTGCTCTTGTGCAGTCATAAGCACCATAAATCCCCCCAATGATGGTTGTTAATCATTTTCTATGACTGATTTCTTAGATTCAGTTTTGAAAATGAAGTTGTTTTCATTTTAGACTCTCTGAATGAATGAACGTATTGTGAGAATTTGCTCTTTGAAGATTGTTTTGTTCAGAACAATGAATACCCTAGGCTTGTTAAGTAGATGTGGGTCACAACAGATTTCATTATAGTGCTAGTATTTGTGTACTGTAAAGTAGAACAATTAGTGCATGGATGAATGATTCATTGACCAAACTTTGGTTAGTATAGGCCAAACTTTAATGGGTTGTGCACAAAACATTTGAAAATAACTAAATTAGAGGTTATTTATAAATTACATCCTGTTTTGTTTTTTTACTTATTTACTTGTCGCCAACAGGTTAGACCATACAGAAGCCTAGAGCTACAGAGAGGATGCCATAAAATTAACATTATTAGTAGTAGTTATTCATTGTTTTTAGTTAATTGTTTAAAGTCTCTGGTTGTATTGTGCATGATTCATTGCACAATTGCTTTTTATCATATTAACATTCAATTAATAATTAAGTATTAATATACAGTTGCCCTGTCTCTCAGAACAGAGGTTCCAAAGATGCTATTATGAACCGTTTCTGTTTTGCTGTAACATTTCAGAGGTCAAACGTGCAACGGAATTATAAGGCTTTTTTTGGTTGTGCTCAAATCTCTTATCAGTCTTTACTGAATCAGCAACATTAAAGATTTTATGTAGTGTGATGTCAGTGTGAGTCACCACATCAGATGGCTAAGAAGTATTAAGCCAGAGACGAGCTAAATGAATCTCTATATTATTCCCATATTGACTGTAACACGAAATTTAAACTCTCTCTCTCACACACACACACACACACACACGCACGCGCGCGCGCGCTCACACACACACACATCATGAATACAGTTACATATTCACCAGTATATTTGCTTCTTTCATTTATTTTGAAACTTGTTGGGGTTTCCTATCGTAAAGTCCCAGCCCCATCTCAAATGCCTCCTGCTTCCTGAGAGGGTCCATGTCTCACCGTGTGCTTTGACAGTCTTTTGTATGTCCATAAAGCACCATCTCAGGCAGCATTGTGGGTAGGCACCCATGCGTGGGAGTGGATCTCCCACACACAGTCTCATGCCTCACACCTATTTGAGTGCCAGTTCTGACCGAAAAGATCAAAGAGCAGTCAAACTAAACTCCAAGCCATGACATCCTCTCGACAGCCAATGGCAACATGCAGAGCAAACTGCCTTCTCTTTGCCATTCTTACTGGCAGCTTAATTCTTGTCTCAATTGTTCTTACTCATGTTTTATAAATGAGCGTAATCCATTCAGACTGGTATGAATGTACGGTATGTCGGTACTGGCATAATAAAAGTGATATTGTGGCATAGATCCGTCCATCCATCCATCATCCAGAGGTATAGGACTTCAAGACTCATCAATATTAATTATTTGCCCATTTTTACCCAATAGTAACTGATATGCTGAATTTGAACCGATTGCAACAGCCATAAAGTTGTTTTATATATCATGCTAATGTTGCTTTTTCACACCGTATTTAATCAAAAACAAAGTTCTGCACAATATCATAAAAACTCCCCCAATAGTGGCATTCAAATTTGTAAGTTGTTTGTGGTTGACGAGGGCATTCTTTCCTTCTCTCTCTTTAGAGATGACCCTGTTTGCCTCCCAGCCTAAGTCTCTGGAATCATCCCCAGCTTCAGCGGCCACCACTGAAGACCCTGAACAAAGGATGCTGGAGAAAAGGTCAAAGGTCATTGAGGAGCTTCTGCAGACAGAACAGGACTACATCAAGGATCTTCAGATGTGTGTAAAGGAGATCATTCACCCGCTGCAGAAAAAACAGGTAAGAAAACACTCAACAAGCGTGAATGATGTATTTATGTGATGAGAACCATTCAAACCCTCATCTTAAATATCCATGTGTCCTGTAGGCCCAGACTATTGATTTTGATGGACTCTTTGGAAACATCAACTCTGTAATTGACCTTTCCTGTCGGCTTAACAAGACCCTCCAGGATACTGACTCAATAGGTTGGAGCAATTATAGCATTATGGAGCATTATAGATTCAGATCAGTAGCCATATTGCCGTTTTACCATAATCATTTTTGTTCATCCAGGTAAAGTGTTCCTGGACTACAAAGGTGAATTGGAGGAGGTTTACAAAATCTATTGCCAAAATCATGATGATGCCATCTCTTTACTGGAGACCTATGAGAAGGATGAGAACATCCAGAAGCACGTGTTGGAATGTCTAGAGAAGCTCAGGTAATTTTGACTGCTCTTTTAAATGAATCGGACACCTTCAGCTCATTGCATGGTGTGGTTACAACTACCAACGCATGTCCAGATCCAGTTAAGCATGTTGATGCCAGTCATGATATTTAACAGTGTGTAAGTGTATGAGAAGAATTTGTGTTGGACACTAATTGTGTGTTATTTAATGTTACACATGATCTGTCAGTTTGAATGGTATCTGGGATTGTCTGTCATGTGACGTAGATAGAATTCTATAGTAATACATCATCAACAGAGACAATGTTACAGGGTGTGCTGGCTCACTCATGCTATCATAAGTCTCCAAATCTAGAGGAACCAGTCCATTTTTTTAGTTTTACTTCTGCTTTTAATGGACTCATCTGATTGGACTTAGGATGACTGATGGAATTCCAAGACAGGAATTATTTATGATATTATAAATACCAATCATTTGTTCCTATGTTAATAACAAATGGCAAACAAAGTGGGATCTATATACAACGAATAAACTCCATGAAATTAGCCCCAATGTTGGAAAAACACATTTGTATAAATTTTCCAACCGATGAGACCAGATTGTTTATAGCCGCTGTAGAATAGGTGATTCCAGGATGACACACAAGTTTTTAATACTACGTGAAGATTTTCTTTTCAACATTAATAATAAAAATAATAAATGTTATTGAGCAGTTAATCAGCATATTAGAATGATTTCTGAAGGTTCATGTGACACTGAAGAATGGATTAATGGATTGCCATATCAAGAATTAATTACATTTTAAAATATATTCAAATAGAAAACAGTTAGTTGAAATTTTTATAATATTTCGCAATATTATTGCTTCTACTGTTCTTTTTTTTATCAAATAAATGCAGCCTTGTTCAGCACAAGAGACTTCTTTTTAAAACATAGAAAAATCTTACTGACCCCAAACTTTCGGATGGTAGCCTATATGTATAACAGAGAAGCATCATGTCTCTCAGTTTTCAGATCTTTGTTATTGTGGATTAGTAATGAATGGCGGGAGAGGAAGCACCTCACCTAGTTTCACCACTTTGTTGGTTTCACTGTTTCATCAATCGCTTTCCATCTGTTCTAGTATTATATCTTAAGCTTTATTTGAATTTAAGAACAATTTGCCAGTGGCTACCTCATTTCTTGACTAGTTTCAGTTCAGTCCACTTCCTTCTAGCACAGTTTAGTTTGTTCTTGATAGTTGCTTTAGCGCTTTACCAGATAAAGCAAAGAATACAAGGAAATATTCAGCCAATTTTCCCAGAAGTTCCAGAAATGTTTTTCACTCCATCCTAGTAGGTAGTGGGAACATGGAGCTGTTTGTCCCAAGTATCAAGAAATTTGTAAAATGAATGTGCACTTTGCCAAGCCCACAGCTTAGCTTTATACCAAATGATTCTGAATCCAGTTGAAAAAATTGCTGACATGTTGCTTCTCTGGCAGGATGGTACTGTAACAAAGCTAGCCATAAAAAATAGGGGAGAATAATCGTCCAAATAGCGCTTTAAGAGTAATGTCTGGTGTGTTTTTATTACTTTTGTACTTCCACACTTGAGTGCACTAAACTCT
Organism: Carassius auratus; assembly: GCF_003368295.1. Taxonomy (NCBI): domain Eukaryota; kingdom Metazoa; phylum Chordata; class Actinopteri; order Cypriniformes; family Cyprinidae; genus Carassius; species Carassius auratus. Next base: position 445,997 of record NW_020523380.1, read on the forward strand.
GACTGACATTTCATTTTGGTTCTCAGTGGGAGATCAGAGAGGGGCCAGTGGAGGCCCCACAGAGGCTTACTGCTCGCCTAAAGCGGGTCACCCATGGCACGAGTTGCCCCAGCAACGGGCAGCTTATTAATCAAGTGCACAAATAGTTTTTCAGTTTTTCAGTGTTTGTCGTCTTGCCCTTTTGCCCGCTGCATTCATGTTCATTGCAGCATGATGGAAAGACATAACTTTTATTTGAATAATAAGCTGTGAAACAAGGACATTATATGTGATAAGCTCATTAGCTTATTTCTAATAAGAGACAGAGGTGGTTTAACTCGAAACTGTGTTTTGTTCCCTTTCTTTCCTCTCTCTCCTTCTTCCTCTCCCCTGACAGAGGGATATACCGTGAGTGGTAAGTTTAACACAACTCGAAAGCAACTGCATGTGAAGCGCCTGACAGCATGCTGAACGTTTATTAACCTGCGCAACCCTTTTCTCCTTGTGTTCGTGTGGGACCAGGAGGCCATGTATGCTCTGTGTGTGTGTGCTGTGTGTTTTGTGATCGTTTCCTTGTAAATTCTGAGTCATATTCTGACTTAAATTTGCACAAATGAGTAGGGATAGGTACTGAATCAGATTCAACTTGATTCTTTTGATTATGTTTCATTTATAAAACCCATTTAGCAAACATATTCTTACGTATAGAAAGAAAATCTCTATTAATGCTGTATATTATGCAGGAACTTCTTTCAAACTGATTCAGAATTTCTAAATATCATTTTACATTTTAATATTTGTTTTTTCCTGGGAATCAAACTACATTGGTTAAACTTGTCTGTTTTTGATTCACTGAAAAGAACCATATAATAAGTCATTTGTTTGTGAATCGGACTACGCTGGTCAGATGTATGTTTTGAAAATCAGAATTGAACAATTGGGAATCACGATTAATCTGAAATTGCTTTTATTTCTTCAGATTCCAGTCCTATAAATTAGATGCAAGTTGTGCAAAACAGTGATTTTGAGTCAGAATGTGATACCAATGGGGAAAATGGTTTATATTTTCAATGTTTTTGTACTTTATTTCTGATCTAATGATCTAATGCTTTCTGGTGATGTGGAAACCATTATTAACCCAATCTCTGAGCACATGGTGTGGTATTTTAAGCAATGTTATTTGTTAATAGGCGAAAACATTTAATTGCAGTGACTCAGCTTTTTAAACATACTCTTGTGTTTATTCAGATTCATTAGTTTTGAAATATCCTATTCCGCAACATCCAAATCATGCTTCAGCTCTAGATTTGGATCTCCTCTGCATTCATCCTATCAGTTATATTATGCACTCTTTGTTAGACCATTTTAGTAGCCTACTGTGTCTACAGTAACCCTTTTTAAAGCAGTTGACGGTGAGCCAGTGGATAACTGATGGATGAAAACAATGTGTGTGTTCAGTGACCCCAGTCTACTCTCAGAGGAGGATGAAGAATGTTACCTTGATGAGTGTCTAAATCTTTTTTTTTTTTTTCACTTTATCTCCCTCTCTCGCCCTTTTGTTCTTTCACAGGGAAAGACAAACTACATTAATCTGGGTTCCTTCTTGATAAAGCCAGTGCAGAGAGTGATGCGATACCCCCTGCTCCTGATGGAACTGCTGAACACCACTCCTGAGTCACACCACGACAGGAAGCAGCTCGCTGAGGCATTGAGGTCCATTAAAGAGATCAACGTCAATATCAACGAATTCAAAAGGAGAAAGGATCTTGGTATGTGACTGTTTATCTGTCTGTCTATCTGTTTGTCATTCTATCTATCTATCTTTCTGTCTATCGTTCCATCTATTATTCTATGTATCTGTGAGACTGATAGGATGTCTGCTATCTGGCTGTGAGTGTGATCCCTAACTCATCAGCACCATCTGTTGTCTATAGTGGTGAAGTACCGCAAAGGCGATGAAGACCGACTCATTGACAAGATCTCAAAGTTGAGTATGCACTCTATCATCAAGAAGTCTAACAGAGTGAGCAGCCATTTAAAGCACCTGACCGGGATCTCATCTCAGGTACACTGGCACAGCTATTACCGCACCATCATTCCTGGAATGAGAGATTGTGTTGTGTTAACCAAACTGCTCTTTATTCCTTCTTAGATCAAAGATGAAGCTTTCGATGATGCTGAGAAACGATTCAGACTCCAGGAGCGGCTCATCAAATCCTTCATCAGGGACATCTCCCTCTATCTGCAGCATATAAGGGTATTGAAATTATTCTCTGCCTTCGTTGTTTACTGATCTTCCCATATGCTTCCAATTTCATTTTGACCGTTTTTTGTTTTTCGTGAACAAATTTGCTTTTCGATTCAGTATATGAAGTAATTTTGCCGCACCCTTTTATATCCAATAGGAGTCCACCTCGGTAAAGGTTCTGGCCGCCATCAGTTTCTGTGACATCTACACAGAACGGCAACAGCATGTGGACCCTGAACGGTTTCAAAGAGCTCATCGATGCATCAGCGACAAACAGTTCACGGAGTTTGTGAGTACCAAAATTACCTCACATTACCTTTCATAGTGAAAAACATATTAAAGAGCCAGTAAGATGAAAATTCTAAGCTTCCAATCACTGTTTATAAGTCCTGTATTGTTAAACATTGTTTAAATCCATCCAAGGTTAAAAAACATTGTCATTTTGTCAAAATATCATTTTAAAATTACTTCAATTCTCAGAGATCCCCAAACGGTTCGCGCGAAGCTGTTCAAAAGATTCAGTTTCCTTAAACCCCACCTTTCGGTAGCATACTGTGTACTGATTGGTCAACTAACATAGTCAGGTTTGATTGGTTGTTCCGCATGAATGAATTTTAGCCATTGGTTCTTCTGATTTTCATTCTTTGGCAGTGAAAATAAAACAAACTTGCCTTTACAATTAAAAACACACTGTCTCCTCGACATGATGCTGTCACACCAACCAGAGCGTCTGTGTGGGGGGGTGGGGCAGGTCATAGTTTCGTTTCTCTCAAGACGGTAGGCGGAGATTATTATGCAAAGTGTTCCTAGTGACGTACATAGAGATGGGCAAAAGATTTGAAATCTATAACGACTCGTTTCAGCAATTCAGAGTCGACTCCTTACTTTAGAAGCCAATAACTTTATAAATCGTGTACTTTTTGGTTTAATTACTTTGCACATTGTTTACACTGATGGACAGCTACATCATACACTGTAATACAGCTCATTTTTGATTTCCCATCTGTGTGGCTCTTTAAGCAGCAATCAGTCAATTTAAGTACCGTATTTTCCGGACTATAAGTCGCACTTTTTTTCATAGTTTGGCTGGTCCTGCGACTTATAGTCAGGTGCGACTTATTTATCAAAATTAATTTGACATGAACCAAGAGAAATGAACTAAGAGAAATGAACCAAGAGAAAACATTACCGTCTACAGCCATGAGAGGGCGCTCTATGCTGCTCAGTGCTCCTGTAGTCTACACTGAAGATATAGAGCGCCCTCTTGTGGCTGTAGACGGTAATGTTTTCTCTTGGTTCTTGGTTCTCTAAATAAATGTGACTTATATATGTTTTTTTTCCTCGTCATGACATATTTTTGGACTGATGCGACTTATACTCAGGTGCGACTTATAGTCCGGAAAATACGGCAGTCATTATTAACATTAGTTAAGTGTTTTTTAAACACATTTCTTAGTGAATAGACTAAATGATTTACATTTGGTGGATGACAAAACAGGCCAAACAGAAGGGCTTTTTTGACTTGGGGCACTATGTAACCATACATACATTTTGTTTTGTTTTCTTAGTAGTTATTCCACTTATTGTATTTTTTCCCCCATTCATGATATTGGCATGAACTATGTCTCGACTCGTTTCTTAATGTCTTTGAGCAGAAGGAGAGGACAGAAGCCCTAGTCATCACTCCCCTCACCCAGCTGCTCAATATGTTCGCCGGTCCCCACAAACTAATCCAGAAACGTAGAGACAAGCTGCTGGACTATGACAACTGTAAGGAGCGTGCAGAGAGGCTGAAGGACAAGCGTGTGCAGGAGGAGCTGCAGACGGCGAGAAATAACTACGAAGCTCTGAACGCCCAGCTGCTGGATGAGCTGCCCAAGTTCCACCGCGCAGCCGAGGATCTGTTCACCAGCTGCGTGAGGGGCTTCACCCAGGCCCAGAGAGACTTCATTGCACTCACGCTGGAGAGCTTTCACCACTGCTGCAGGTGGAGACATAGTTTTATCATGCTCTATAATAATCCTGTGAATTTTCGGCTTTCTTCATTCTTTTGTGTGTTTACATCTCCCTAGCTGTCTGGTTTGGATGGTACAGAGGGAAATCTGGTGTCCTTGTTCCAGGAGGAGCACACCCGTGTCTTGGATTTTCTTCAGAGCTTTAGTTTCTTTCCCGATAATCTTCCCACAACAACTGTACGCAAGCCTTTTGACAGGAAGACTCTGGAGAAGCAGAACTTGAAGAAACAAGGCCCTGTGAGTTTTCCTAATGCATCCTGATCCAGAACAGACAGGTTTTTTTTTTTTTTAACAATGTTGTCTAAAACTGTTAAAAATTGTTACGCTCAAATAAAATGAAGGTATTAGATAAAAAAAATAAAAATAAAAACTTAAATGAAGATTAGAACTATATTGCCTTGACAACTAACTGAAATAAAATAAGTTTGGGATGGTGTTGGCGCATTGGATGAGACACATGCCTTTGGTGTGAGAGACCCGGGTTTGAATCCACTGTGAGACACCAATGTGTCCCTGAGCAAGACACTTAACCCATAATTGACCTCTGACCTCTGACATATATAGCACTTTTTTTCATAGTTTGGCTGGTCCTGCGACTCATAGTCAGGTGCGACTTATTTATCAAAATGAATTTGACATGAACCAAGAGAAATGAACTAAGAGACATGAACCAAGAGAAAACATTACCTATTACTCTATGCTGCTCCTGTAGCATCTCCCTGAAAACATAGAGCTGTAGACGGTAATGTTTTCTCTTGGTTCTAAATAAATGCGATTTATAGTCCAGTGCGACTTCTATATGTTTTTGTCCTCATCTTGACGTATTTTTGGACTGATGCACCTTATACTCAGGTGCGACTTATAGTCTGAAAAATACGGTAAGCCACTGTAGGTCGCTTTAAACAGCACACAGTCAACCGTGGTTTAGGAATGACAAATTTCTGTCTGTCATTCATTCTCCTCTCTTTCTGTTCCTCATTTCTGTCTGATTTTGCAGCCAAACTACGTGCTGCAGACGGATGAGCACCGTGCTGGGCTTCTGACAAGATACGGGCCAGAAAATCTCTACCAGGCTGAGAGAAATTTCAACGCAGCACAGGACTTGGACGTGTCTGTACTGGAGGGAGACATAGTGGGTGTCATCAAGCAGCAAGACCCCATGGGCAGCCAGAACCGCTGGCTAATAGACAATGGAGGTTTGTAACGTGTTATCTGTATGTGATACATGTGTCTGCACCTCCTAAAATACATTCGGCTTGAACACACTTTTTTTCTCTCTCTCCTTCAGTTACGAAGGGCTTTGTGTATAGCTCCTTCTTAAAGCCCTACAATCCACGCAGGAGTCAGTCGGATGTTTCCATTGAGAGCCAATCATCAAATGAGTCGGGCTACAGTGGATCCTCTCCCATGTTCTCACGGCAGAATAGTAACAGCACTCTGACTTTCAACCAGGAGACATCGACTGTCAGCTTCACAACGGCGATGCCTCCACACCAATCACACACTCTCCCGAATCAAGAGAGCACTCCGAGAAAAAACAGAGAGGCTTCTTCAACTAACTACTCTTCCTCCAGTAAGAGGGATTCCCTCGACCCCACCTTCAGAAACTCTCCCAATCACAAAGAACTGTCCGAGACAGCCTCTCGAAAAAACAGGGAACACTCAGAGCCCTCCTACAAAAATTCCACCAATCACAGAGATGCGTTAGACTCTGATAAAAACACTCCTACCAATCACAGAGACACTTCAGACTTCTCTGAGACAGATTCTTGTCCCTCCAGTAAGAACTCCAGGTATGAACCATCTTCGAGGTACCATGACTCACAGCTGAGACAAAATGGAGATTATTCGGTACAGCAGAGAATGCCGGAGTACCCTCCTGAGGAGTATATAGATCCAGAGCCTGAACGTGAGCTAGATGGACAGCAGGTATGTCATACTGCACACAGAACTAGATCAGTCCAGAATTCAGTGATTGCATACTTTAGATTGTAGATCGTAATTCCAGTATGTAACAAATTAGAATATGACATGTTAATTAACATTGCATGCATTAATTGTATGCCATTTAAATAATTGAAATGATTTAAAATAATAAGTCATTTTAAATAGAGAAATGCAATTACAAAAAAGAAACTTAATTTGTAATAAATGTATAATATAATATAAAAGAATGTATTAAACCATCATTTAAAATCTTCGATAACGTCTTCATATTAATAGGTTCAGCTTTGTCTTATGTTGAAAATCTTCTCCTTATTAGTTATTATTAGTTAGTTGTTACACCATTTAAACTTTTAAAACATTGTGTACAAATTAATAATTTGAACCTTATAGTAATTAGGAAATGAAATCATTTAAAATAATGATTTTATATAATTAAACTATAAAAATACATGTAATTTAACAAATATAATAAGTGTGTAACAAAATAATAAAACCACATTATTTGACATTTGTGGTTCTTCATATAATTAGGTTCAGTTTTGATTTTATGTTTTGATTTAAAAACCTTCCTGATATTGATATACCACCATGTTAATCAACAATTTGGTATGTGAATTAATAGTAATAGTAATAATTATAAAAATACTAAACCGGTTTTACTTCTTGTCAATGATTATTATTAATTTTCCTTCTTTATATTCTCTTTCAGATATACTACGCTCTTTACTCCTTCAGTGCACGGTGTGCAAACGAGCTCAGCATTTCAGCCAATCAGCAGGTCCGAATCCTTGAGTTCCAGGACATGAATGGCAACCAGGAGTGGTGGCTGGGGGAGGCAGGAGGACGGAAGGGTTACGTCCCATCCAACTACATTCGCAAATCTGAGTACACATGAGATGGACATTTGTACAAGAACAATCCCCAACTACCCCAGACCTCTACAAACCAACTCATTACAGGGAGAACACTACAAAAGGACGTTATTGTGCCTTAACTATAGAGGAGATGCACTGATGTGGTGAACTTGTCATTGCTACTGATGGAAGAAAAAAAAAATCCCCTCCATATTGACTACAGTCAATGAATGTAACTCCTGACTCCTAGTGCTCATAGAGGATGGTGTATGTGGAATTTAAAATAATGGGAGAGAAAAAATAAATAGTTTGGACCGAGAGGCAGATTGGTGTTGGATTCAGTGATCTGACATGTTCTGTTGTTCTTGGATACTCCATTTACAGTGTTTGCACTTAATTGCTCCGTAGAGAGTGTAGATCTCTTTTGATGTGTAGGAGTGGAGTGGAGGAATTGTATTGGGCATGTGCGATTCACACTGGATGTAGACTGATGGGATTGATATTCCAGGACTGGCGATGACAGTGATGCCCGTAAATAAGAGTGCAAGAATGAGTGTTTGTTTGTGGAGTGTTTTGAGATGTTGCCTTCCTTCATCTGACAATCACAGTGCACCTCTAGGGAGAAAAAAAGATTTTACTGGGTTTCAGTGAATGTGAACAAAATAATTCATATGAAGTGTTTGGATTTATTCCCCATTGGGGCTCTCAGATGATGACAATATTACCACTGGTGACCATATGATATTGCTGAAAATATGAATGAAATGCAAAAGACACTTTTTGTAAGGTACAGTGTTTTTTACCTTTTTACTTTTTGACAGCATTAAGTTTGCCACTTGCACTTGAATGCATTTACAAGTTAATATTGATGTGTTGAGCCATTGTGAGAGAGTTCAAGGCACCTGTGAGCTCATTGCACCAACAGAACTCTGAATATTTATCTCTCATGCTGTATATACTGATAATGAACTTCTGCACTCCAGTGTGAACGGATCCATTTCTCCTCTTTAAAATAAAAAAGAAATCCGATGAAAAACAGTTGCTTGTTATGTATTGTCTTGGCCTTAAAATTATATCAGTCATGGCCTAATAGTTAGAGAGTCTGACTTGTAACCGAAATGTCTCGGTACCGCGAGGGTTAGATTTTAGGTTTTAGGTGGGGGGAGTGATTGTATAGCACTCTTTTCCAACTTCAATGCAATGACTGAGGTGAGACATTAGTGCAAACCACTGTATCCCCAAGCGTGTGTGTGTGTGTGTGTGTGTGTGTGTGTGTGTGTGTGTGTGTTTTCACCGCTCACTGCTGTTTGTGTGCACTTGAATGGGGTAAATTCAGAAATTCCAGGTGTGGGACACCTACACGTCATGTCACTTTCACATTCAATATCTTACAGTTACAGATTATGGTAGTACCAGTTTGGAAATATTTGGCAGTACTGATTTTAACACAATGTTCAGATTATTGTTTTTCTAAAAATTATGTTTAAATGAACAGAATTCAGTTACACCCTTAAATAAATACAAAATGTATTTTTACTGTTGTATTAACAATCATTTCTATTAAACAAAACTGGAATAAATTAAAAATGAAAGATGAAATAATTTTTTTTCACTATTGTCAGTTGTTTTCTAAAACAGTAGCAAAGACCTTCTCAAGAGTAAACACTGCCGGGTAACTGACCTAATATCTTTGATTTGTCAGTAACACTGTGGATCAATGTACAAATACTGCACAACACGTTATTGTGATTTGCTTTTTAGAATTATATATATATATATATATATATATATATATATATATATATATATATATATATATATAAACACACACTCACACACCGGCATCAGTTCACATTAAAATTAAATTAAGCCACAATATTGTTTTAGTGCATATCTAGTGAGGCTCACTGGCCAGAACACAGAAAATCAATGCTGTTAGGTAATGATTGCTAGATAGTAAGCAGAGAAAAGGGTCCAGGGTCATCCTCATACATGTCAACATATTTACTGCCCACAATATAGACAAGTGACTTATGGTGTTTGATTATGCATCTTTTACTCCTGAAATCATGTTAACTGTGATTCTGCTTCTGATGAGTCTTTCTGGCCTCACTTTGCCAGTCCAAGCAGCACCGGTATGTAACCATGTGAAACTATAAATCGCTTAAACATATATGCTTAATTGAGTGATATTATACTGCGATTTGAATGAAATTGTGTCAAATTTTTTAGGGTCTTTTGGATGAGATTTTAACTTTATTTGATGGTGAGAAGTCTTAACATTTTGGTTGGTGTCTGTTTATGCGTTTGCAAGGTTATTCGTTTATGCATGTCATTATTATTACTCTCTCGCCCCCTTGACAGAAATAAATGACTATACTGTTACTGACACCACGGGGGAAATATCCTCAGCTGAAATTAATGAAAGCATTGATTGGATTTTTTCCTTCTTTGATGAACCAGGCAAGAACTTAAGTACTTAAGTAGACAGTGCAAAGTTATTAAAGGGGTTAGTTTGGGCGCTCACAAACATGTACGCTGATCATGTTCAATACGTCTGTAGAAGTGTGTGATCCAAATCCATGCCAGAACAACGGAGTATGCGAGGTCCTAGAGAGTGGCGGCTTCAGATGCATCTGTAAAGAGCCTTACATTGGCAAAAAGTGCCAGGATGGTGAGATCTTAATAAGCTATACCTAACAATAATTATTAATCAGTAAGAGTTTGTATCGTTCTTGAGTTTTCATGTTGGAATCTTCTAGAGAGGAACGTGTGTAAGAAAGTGAAGTGCGGTCATGGTGATTGTGTCAGAACTTATGAAGCCCCGTTTTATGAATGCAAATGCCGCCCTCCCTATACACCCCCTACGTGCAAGAAAGGTGAGCTTTCATGTCTTCCATATCTGAGATAAAGCGAATTACTTTTCAGTGTTTCAAACTGTTTTTTTTCCGTAGTAATGATGAGAGTTTAGTGATTATCAATGAGTTCATTAAAACAGGTCTATGTCAGACTGTAGTGTCTTTTTAATTGCTTTAATACTTATGTTTGCAATATTAGCCTCTGCTTGTTACCCGAGTCCATGCCTGAATGGAGGAAAGTGTGTTAAAGGTCGTACCAGAGCCAGTTTCACATGCACATGTCCTGAAAATTACAGTGGGAGGTTCTGCCAAGTTGGTAATAAACTTTTTTTTTTTTTCATTTATTTTATACCAAACCAAATGGTATTTTAAAGCTACACTAACTTTTTCCTTAATTATATTTAAGTAATGTGCCAGTTCATCAAAAACTATGTTTTTGTCTAAATCACTATGGTTAGCCTATAATAATTTGTTTTGTATTTTAGAGTTGTCTGGGACGGATTTTACGGGAAATGGGAAACGTTATTTTAAAAACAAATTATTTCAACAAGTCACGACGTACCTGCTCATAAGACATATTTTTCACATATTAGTCTGTAGTTATTGGGAAAGTTTTGATGTTTTAAGTGACAATCGCACAAACATGGCGATATAACTTATTTAGGTGTATGAATCAACCACTAGAGGGCAAAAAATTATATAGTGTAGCTTTAAATAACCTTATAAACTAGATGGAATAATGTTATAAACACATAATGTAATTTTGTATTCAGGTCCAAATGATTGTTATGAGGGAAATGGGGAATCATATATAGGTTTTGTCAGTCAGACAGTGGAAGAAATTGAATGTTTACCATGGAACTACTATCGGATTCCCTTCAAGGAGTTTGAAGGGAATGAAACCATTGGAGCCCACAATTACTGCAGGTTAGAAGTTGGTTTTAGTAAATCTCACAATTAATTGTGGTATAACATGTTGCCTTAACAATTTTTGTCAATTAAGAAATCCAGATGGAGAGCGGGAGCCATGGTGCTTTGTGAATGATAAGGGGAATCTCCGGTGGGACTACTGTAATGCCAAGCCATGCTCTGAACCAGGCACAGAATTTCCTTCTATTTTTTCTCTCTTCTATATAATGCAAAAACAGAAACGCATGTTTTTCAGTCCGCTCTAGCAGTCGGTGTTAATGACATCATATACTTATTTACCAAACTCTGACAGAACCAGTGAAACCCTCCAGGGCCCCTGAAAAACTGCAGTTTTCTGACTGTGGAAAGATCCAGGCTAGTATGATAGCCCCAAGAATATTTGGTGGGAGGAAGTCTCTGCCTGCAGCCCATCCCTGGCAGGTCTCATTTCAGGTCCGTCCCAAGGGCTCTAACATATCCTTCAGCCACAACTGTGGAGGAACCCTTATTGACTCCTGCTGGGTCCTAACTGCGGCCCACTGCATGTAAGTTAGGGGGGTGCTGGTGTTGCATTAGGTCTTTGTAATGTTCAATCAGATAACTCTTACTTTAATTTTATGTTTTCTTTAAGTTATAAATTAAATTATATTGAATCTTGATGATTTTGTACTCGGTTTTTACAGTAGTTTTGCCTTTGAGAGGTATATGGAACAAATATCAGTTTGATAAACTATGTTTGCATGGTTTGCATGATCATGGCAGTGATGAGAACGAGGAGGTAAGGGTGGAGATGGGTGGTGTGAACCTGGAGAAAGATGATCCTGCAAAACAGTTTCTTGAGGTGGAGAAAATCATTGTTCATGAGAACTATACAGAGACTCCTGAAGCCCTGTATAATGATATAGGTCAGTAATTAACTCGCTAAGTGAACATTATCTATCTATCTCGTTTTATTTTAGTCTGTTCTGTCTGTTTACCATTCTATCATTCTAACTTGCCATGTCTATCATTCAGTCCATCATAGCTGTTATAGGGTAAAATAAAAATAACCAACTTCTGTTTGGAAATAATCTTATGTATTCAATTGTTTAGTTTATAGACTGTACATTTGTAATTCCCATTTTAATATTATTATTGGTTGTGTCTCCTTGATTGGATTAACATGATAGCAAGTTATAAGATTATGATTAAAAAGTAAAAATAATAATAACATACAGGTTTTAACTAGTGTCCACACCAACACACAATAATTTTCAGTTTATTGTAAGTGTGTGCTGCAATTATGCCATGAGCTGTGTATGGATTCTGGGTGTCAATGTTTTTTATCGTTCATCCAAAAAAAAAAAAAAACTAGTTATTAGAATTGTTTTTCTGTTATCCTTGTTGCGGTGTGTGAATTATAAAATAAATTAAGCTATATTGATAGTTATATCTATCATTCTTTGTGTAAACAGCCTTAAGATCATTAAAATGGGTGAATTTTAATTTTATGCTGATTCCAATTTTTGTGACATTGAATGATTAAAAAATAATGCAAATGAAGCATACAGTAGCCTAGTTTTACTGGAGGTTAAAAAAAAGACATCCCGGGGCAAAGGGCATTGTGAACAGCCTAAAATAGTATTAGCATCTTTTTTTAAACCAGTTATGTGACAATTTATGTAACTCACTTATGTGATAACGTGTATCCAACTCACAGTGCTTTTGTTTCTCATCTCTACCAGCCCTGCTGAAACTAAAGGCAATAAATGGAAGGTGCGCCAATGAGACCAGGTCTGTTAGGGCAGCATGTCTTCCCACGGATTCATTCCCTGATAAAACTATGTGCACCATATCAGGCTATGGAGCCACTGAGAAAGGTGTGGTTTCCATATTCAAATTTCACTGGAGACATTCACCATAGCCACACCTGCCTCTGAGAATATCTGTCATCTATCTATAACTCTTTCTTCCAGATCATGCCGTCTCTCCTCAGCTGCTGGATGCCAAAGTTCTCTTAATCTCTCAGAAGCGTTGTATGTCTCGTAATGTCTACGGGAACAGAATGGATGATTCCATGATGTGTGCTGGATATATGCAGGGAAAGATTGACTCCTGTCAGGTGTGCTCCAATCTCAAATTAGTTTTTTGTCTTTCAGTGAAAATTGTATTAATATACATCAAACACTAAATCTCATTTAAAATGGTTGTGCAAACTGATGGCGCAGTATGCAATTTTTTTTTTAATAAATGGTTTTCTTTTTATAGGGTGACTCTGGTGGACCCCTGGTTTGCCAGAAGGACGAGACTCATTACATCTATGGTGTGGTGAGTTGGGGTGACAGCTGTGGCAAGAAGAACAGGCCCGGTATCTACGCCCGTGTCACCAAGTTTGTTGACTGGATCAATGAAAAGATTCGAGCAGTTTAGGATGGCTACTCAAAAGGTTGGAGTTCAATGATAGTTAATATCACATCCTAATAGCTGGAAAAAAAAAACATAAAAACCAAAATTCTATGTATGCATGTGTATATCAGCAGGCAGCAGACCAATTAAAAATAGTTTTTTGGGTGATGAGCCCTTTAGTGTCACATTTGTGATTCATGTTCATATTTAAAGATCAAAATCAAAGGGACTGCCAAATAATAAAAAAAAAAAAGTTATGGATTGGATTTTTGGTATGCTTACTGGGGCAGTTTATTCAGACTTAATGACTGGATAAGCCTTTTTTAACCAGCAGATCCATACCTTTGGTTAAAACAAAATGCATGGATACATTCTTAACAGTATGATCAAAATGTATTTAGGAAAAACAAAGGATGAAATTAACTTATTTTGCCTTTTGTAACATTTTCAAAGTCAACAAGTTGTTAATAAATCAATGTGTTTTACGCATATCCAAGTAAAAATGTCTTGATGACAAACATACTTTGGAATAAAACTTCAGATTTTTAAAGTCTCATTAAAACCCATCGAGTATGAATCAATGAATGTCGCACAATACCAATATTTTGTATCAACACACAATTTATTTCCAGTTATTGAAGGTTTAATTTGCTTCTTAACACCAAACATAAGAGACACTGAAAAACAAAAAATTTGGTATACATCAAATCAGCCATGCTCAGAGAAAGAAGACCTTTATTATTCTTCTTCACATGGAAATTATGGTCAAGTGAGCATGTCACAAATGATAGAAGTCTCCCGGAGATGTGAAATAAGCGCAGATATCTGCCTTATAGGTTTTCACAAAAGGACTTGGACAGGATCTTTCTGCAAAAAGAATAAATGCTGCAGCCAAAATTGAAAGAAAATCAAGGCGTTACACAGGAGCAATCAGGAGAATACTGGAAACAGCCAAGCACTCTGCACCGCAACACGCCACCTTAACAGCTAACCAGCAAAACTCAACTGCTACGCAACTGCGCCTAGTGCATAGAAAATACACAAGAGAGAATATTAGAAATCAAGTTATTGTTAAATTTTCCATTTAAACCATAACACCTGCTCGGTTAGCAAGCTTTATGATGTCACTGTTTTACATAAAGGTTTTTTTAGCGGCCAAATTTCGGTCTCTACCCAGTCCTTTAAGGTCAAAGAAATATTCACATCCAAAATGGTCCAATAATAAGCATTTATTAAGAACAAAAATCTGATTAAAAATGAACTTACTTTAGTCTGGGAGTTTCAAAAACAAAAACAAACTACCAAAAATAAAGAGAAGTGATTTCACCTATTAGCCCAATTTAGGCATAAAGATCATTTAATATCACAAGAAATTCAAATGTATGACAAAAACAATTGTGGGCAACAAAGAAAAACTAGTCATTTAAAAGATTTAGACCAAATCACAATAACCTTTCGGTCAGATATATGGATAATTTGAGTATCCTCAGATGGACATCTGTTCGGTGCGATCCTCGAAGATTCAACCAGCTGACATCATCTAGAAGAAAAGAATAAGTTAGTTAATTTCAAACAGCAAAGCAGAGGGTGTTCTACAGTAATCGTCAGAAAACGAGGCATTGCATATTACGCAATGCTCGATAACTGGTCCTCAGTTATACAGAACAAACAGGCACTCTTTTCCACACATCGAGTATCTTGCCATATTTAAAATTAATCTATAGACCTCATTTTTGTTCTGCAAGGAACCTCATGTACCTGATGTTTGTTCTGCGAGAAACCTCATGGGTAGAGAGCCAACAAACCTGAGGGTGAAATTAATGTCTCATAGCTATTTTAAGTGTCAGCAAGCTGAGGTATAATTTATTGGCAGTTAGAACAAGTACTAAATTACAGACCGGTTTAAAATCAGATACCCAGCAGCCTGACAGCTTAAACTAGCTCTGAGAACACACCCCATATCCATCCTGCTTTTGCCTATGCCACGATAGACATGAGTTTGTGACAAGGATGATGAAAAGGTCTCAGTCCATTGTCCTGAAGACGTACCTCAACACCACCTCAACACTCAATGAGACCGACCTGCTCCATAGCAACCGCCAATCAGCAGCAGGCAGCCAATGGTCGGATCACACACTAACTGCTCTCAAACTGCCCCAAACTCCTTTTGCAAACAGGAATCAGCAGCTTGGAGGAAAAAATTCCACATTTAGATGAAAATCAATGGATTTTGGCTGGTACACGTTTCAAAACAACATACTTACGGTATTATACCCAGGACCGCTCCAAATCAAACATCCGTTCTGAGGTTTAGGATTTAAGTTAAAAATAAACCCTTAAAGTCATGCAGAAACTGAGAAACCAGACAAATGCTGTAAAACCCAAAACTTGGGTAATACATGAAACCTCCTTTGAGAATGCATCTGCCGATCTACTACATCTGCAGATGTATGGAACTTAGTGAAAGAGGAAAGTAAAGGGGGAGGAACCATTAAATAGATTTTAAGCAGCCATTTTCAGTGATCAGTGAGCCACGCAAGTATTTATTTTAAACTACTTTGGGCTTGAGTTATAATGGTGGTCATTAGCTGGTCTGCTTTAATCAGTTTAATTAAATCAAGTTCATGACTAACAGCATTAACTATATTTAAAAAAATTTAAGTGCACTTGTCATTAAAATTATTGGGTGACGATACAAATTCCCCCAGCTGCAAGAAAATCAGGATGTCTTCATACAAAGCATTAGGCTCACCTATGTTTCAGCTCAGGATTCAGCAGTGGCTCCAGCATCCTCTGGAGATTTGGGTCTGCTTCTCGATCTGGATCGTGATTTGGATCCTTTGTTTGATCTGGGAGTATGGCTCCTGGAGTGAGACTTGGACTTAGACCTTGAACGGGACCTGGAAGGAGATTTGGACTTGCTTCTGCGTGGTGTGCGGGTTTTGGAGCGGGAACGGGACTTAGATCGGGAACGTGAGTAGGACCTGGATCTGGATCGGCTGTAGCGGGATCTGCTACGGGAACGGCTTCTGGATCTAGACCGGCTGTGCCTCCTGCGACGAGGACTACGGCTATAAATAGATTAACGTGAACAAATTATCATGAATATTGTTTACATAGAGAAACAAACACTGTGTTACAGCATTACAAAACACCAAAAAGTCTTTATAATTAAAAGCTGAGTAGCTTATACACGTTTAAATGGGAGCAAACAAAAACGCGTCTGTTTGCATGCAGTCATGTTTTATTGTCTTCATAACCAGTAATTCGAGTATAATTACCACGTTATCGTATTCAAACAAAAACTCGTAGCACAATGACTGGAAGTTTGATTCACTTCCGAGAATCAGTTCTTTCGAATAATTAGGTAAAACAAATCATTTAATTGTTACGGTATTACATAGCCTCAAAGTATTTTTTTTATTTTAAAAACATATCTTAAAGAGAATGTTGTAATAAATACGCTAGGAATGGGTTTGGTTTCCAAACATTACAAATTGATTCAAAAGAAAAAGACTCCATTACCAATTCGATCACAAATTGCTAATATTAACGGTAACGATAACGTTACTTTGCTTCGTTCACAACGTTGAGCGATTGTTTGGTAACAGTTACAAAGCCAGATACGACGGAACGATAAAACGGGAAACTACTTATACCAGACTTACTGAATTAAGCTATTTAGGGCGATAAAACATCGCGTCTACGGTAAGCAAAACAAGAATTTGAGCACGTGTGGTTTAGCGCTCTTGAGGCCTGAGGGCCTCAAATGTGACCTTTGAACGAGAACATTAACTTAAAATAGTTAAAAAATGACTATTAAAAGAAATTGCATATGCGGGCCTTACCTTCGGCTTCTCCGTCCATGTCCCCCGTACCTCCTCGGTGGGCCTCCACGGCGGCTGTAATGTGAATCTGGCGGGCGCCCGTATCGCGCCATCTGCACGCGCAGCTCGCGGCCGTCCAGCAGCGCGCCGTCCATGGCGTCCATCGCATCCTCCGCGTCCCGCTTATCATGAAAACGGACAAAGGCGAACCCGCGGCTCTCTTTTGTGTACCGGTCTCTCGGGATATAGACGTCCCCGACTCGGCCGTACTTCTCGAAAACCCGCCGCAGTGTTTCAGGGGACGTGCGGTACGTCAGATTGTCGACTTTTAAAGATGTCATGCCCTCGACGTCGGGCGGAGGTCTGCCGTAACTCATCTTGAATCACTAACCCTACTGCAGTATGTTACGCGAAAAATAAAACAGATGCTTGCAAGATTTTCAGGAAAAATACCGAATCATTCGGAACGACCAAAGAAACACGCCGAGAGCAGATAACTCTCTAAAATGGCGGTAACCGGATGTTCGTGTTCCGTGGGGGTCGGCTTTTATTTTCTTTGAAAGGAGAGGAAATACTGCCACCTCTGGTGTATAAGTGACACTACATGTGACCTGATCTCACAAGCTCCTCTTGACTGGGAACAGAGTTTAAATTTTTTTATTTAGCAGCAGTTTGATCAAAATGTAACAAACGAGCATTTATCTCGTCACCCATACTCATTCAATCCAAAATTAAGTAAGCAGCCCAAATGAAACACACACACACGCGCACACACACACGCACACACACACACACACACACATATATATATATATATATATATACATACATACATACATATATAAACTTTTATACATCCATGGAAAAGTTTGGGGGTCCGTCACGTGAAGATGATCATATTTTCGGGTCTGTGGCATCTATAAGATTGAAAGATAATGATGATAATAACAAATCAGTAAAGCTTATTCTATAATCTTAGATGCATATATTTTAATGTTCAGTCTTTGTCTGGCCAGCACGTGTTGTTATATCAAACTACTCCCAAATGACATCCTATAACCTTCAAATTGTGATATTTCCATTTGTATCTTTGTGAACACAGAAGAACATTCCATGAAACCCCACAGTTATAAGTTTAAACAAACAAGAGCAAGCAGTTCAAGAGCACAGAGCATGGGCCTCAAGTACAATAAAAAGAAACATATGAAATATAATGGAACAGTTAAGAAAATAAAACAGCAGAGTTGCTCTCTTGAAGCAACACAAATAGGCTGCAACATAAATGTTTTTTATATAGTGACAAATGCGAATAAAATAAAATAAAGAAACATTCACATTTAAATTAGCCAGAGCTAAGTGACACAAGGGCCACTGACTGAAGACCAGTTGAGGTTCCCTTACTGCACTGCAGTGAATCACATCCGAAAACTCGGGGAAGGTCACGTTTGGCGAGGCAGGATGTGTTTGTACTGCGCAAAAACCCCAAGTCTGGATTTAAGCCTGACGTCAGAGGTGGCCAATAGCGCTTCTGAGGACAGTAATAAATCACTGATCATTGAGAAGCAAATCTTACTAGCTGAAATGTTTTTCTTCTGCGACATAATACATAGTTCCAGCAGGGGGCGCCTGGCGGCTCAGAGAGCTTAATACTCTATTGAGCCACGTTCAAAAAAAAAAAAAAAATTCTGGAGACCTTGTTAAACTCAAAAACAAATTAATTTGTAAAATGTATTAATTAGAATGATTGGTACATGAGATATAAATGAAAATCCGTCAAAGAAATCTCTATAAAATATTTTTTAAATCCTTATCGTCTAACCGCAAACGTCTGTGATTGGTTTATCCTCATCAGCGCAAAGAAAAGTAACACGTAACATGTGGAATTGTCACCGCAAAAGCCTGCTTTACCATAATAACACTGTTAACAGCTTGCAGAAAATTTCTGAAAGAAAGTGGGTGGATGTGATGTAATGATAAATGATGAATATTAACAGGAATGTTCACTAAATTATATTTAGTAAAATGTGGTTCATTATATACAGTGAAAGAGCATTTCTCTATTATATATTAATTAGACGAAACATCCGGACCCCTAAGCCCCGCCCATTCGTAGACCCACTGCAGTTCTATCCTCTTATTCTATTTCTACATCACTACTGAGACGCATCTGCATCCCATCGCCCAAGCGCTCGGAGAACAGAGGGTACAGGGATGATGATGATAAACATACCGAGAAACTGTGTCATATAGAGAGCACCTCACTCCGCCTTGCACCTTATCCAAGGATGCCGACCACTGAGGCAGAGACTGTCTTATAATAGGGCTACAGTCTGCAGGAAGCAAAAAGCAGCTTGTGTCTGCAGACAAAACATCGAGGGACTCTGTGTGGAGCTTACAGGGCATTAAGAGCATCGACTAATCCTGTTCATGGCCAAAAATATTAAAGCGCAGAGCAAAAAAATTACTTTTGCGTGAAGAAGGAGATGATCGGAGTAAAGAAGACGCAACAGCAGCAGTAGGATTGCAATCATTCAGTGTTATTTATTTTTTTAGCTATTGGAAATGGGAGCTTTGACAAGCCGTCAGAATGCAGGAGTGGAGGAGGTCGATATACCATCCAGTTCTGTTTACAGATACCCACCCAAATCCGGTAAAACATTATATTATATTATATTATATTATATTATATTATATTATATTATATTATATTATATTATACAAATTATGTTCTTGTTCCTTTTATATTATATTAACAAAAATATATTCAAAGAAATAATTGACAAATCCAATATATTTGTAGGCCTATGTTCTGAATGTATACTGCATTGTAATGTATTTTTTAATTATCAGAAAAAAATGTGTACAATAAAATTGTATTGTACAATTTAGTTAAGTATTTTTCTTGCCCCTTCTTATAATTGAAATTGAGAAGGTCCTTCTGTATATTTGAACTCCAGAGGGCCTGAGCCACCACCCATGGTTTGTTGATCAGCAAGTCTGTCTCTGAGAGGCACAGTAGGCCCATAGATGCTTTCTTGATATTGATATGGGGCCCATTATTCCAGTGGTGCAGTGTCTACTGTCTAACGAAATACACTTTAATTAGAGTAAATGTCTCGGATGATTATGTACTCAGCATTAAACTGACCTAAAATAAGAGTGTCCACTGTATGTAATAGGAATTTATCGTGACCATGTGGTTTACATGGATTCTGCTAATTTAGATAGAGTATTTTCCTGTATTTTTAGAAAATGCAGCACTCATCGTGTTAGTTTTATAATGATTGTTTTACAAATCTTTAGAAATTTTAGAAGACGTGTAGATGAGAAGATGAATGTCAGTGTGTTAACCACAAGTAACCAGATATGTGCAGCTTGGGACTTGTGCCTGATTCTTGCTACCTCCTGCTCCAGTTTCAAGCTTGTTCATCTATCTACCCTTGTCTTCCCATGACGGCTGCTATCCTCTGTCTGCCCTTGAGCTGGTCTTTATTTAATCTATTGGTTCTCCAGTCTGCTAGATCTGTCTTCATTTTTATTTCAAAACCTTTTTATTTATCTTGCGCCCAGACATCACTTTGGAGGAATGGATGTTATTACATCTATATATATATTTTTTTCTACACAATTTAGTAGTATGTTTATCACTAACATTTTAAATGTGTGCTATTTCTACCTGATCTGACATTAAAATGACTTGGTGTAATTCAGTTGAAATAGTGAAATTAAAACCAGTTCAATTGTTTTTACCACATAATGTAAGCATAAAGCATATTTTGAATAAAATCTTTTTTGGGTTCAGCACATTTACAATCAAGCTGATGTGCAAAATTAAAATCATGTCTGTGGAACACTCCTCATGTGACTAGATGTGCATTTATAGGTGTGTGTGACAAATAAATTTAGGATTGTTCAATATCTGTAACAATTGTTTTGTTCGTTGTAATGCAGGGAGTTATTTTGCTAGCCATTTTATAATGGGAGGAGAGAAGTTTGATTCAAGTCATCCTGAAGGCTACCTCTTTGGTGAAAATACTGACCTCAACTTCCTAGGCAACAGACCAGTAGTGGTAAGATTGCTTTCTATTTCCTTATACCATAGATTAGACACAGCTATTTTAACTGATTTTTAATAGGAGTTCATGAATCCACTGATTTTGATCTGTTCATTGACTTTACCTTGTGTGATCTCATTTCCAGAAATTATCCACAACAATATGCCTCATTTTATTTCCTTACATTTAAATCACAGATATTAAAATAATAGTTATTTAAAAATATTTTTATATTATTATATATCATTTGTATTTTACATTATTAACATCTTTAAAGGCATTTGTTAAAATATTTATTGAAACATATCTTCTTGTTAAATAATAAGCCTTCATATCATAGTCACAACTCATACCTTTGCAATATACATATAATTATTTATATTTAAAGGTGATTTTTTTTAATGTTTTTTAAAAGTCTTTAAAATATATATTTTACTCATAATTTTGTTAAAACTGTTACTTTAACTGGATATTATTTAGGTTAGTTTAATGTGAATTACTGTATGTTGGTGGAAGCTTTCATAATTCACATTTGGATTATACGTGACCAAATGTCACATGTAACTGTATAGCTGTTCTTATAGCTGTGCTTTGTATGTGTGCAGTGTTTGTGTGCTTTTATGAAATCATACATGTATTTCTGTATGTGGTGAGTCTTTTAATTACACTGTATGCATTGGCTGCTAGGCCTGTCTCTCAGCAGACAGGCTCGTGATGCTGTGGGTTTAAGCGATGGCTTACCGCAAGTAAAACAGAGATGTCAGTCTGAACTCCAGGGAGGGGGATGGGTGGTGATTTACTCACCCAGTGTTGACCCACAAGCGAACACACTCTTGATTCCTCTCTGGCACGTGGGCATGCCTGTGCATTGCACTTTTCCAGGGCAAACACACACACATGCATGAATGAGCACAGCAGCTTGTTCAGAGATCAGTGTACATCACCTTCATTGTAATGTGGCTTTGTTTCCAGATAATTTTTCAGGTTTTTAAGAGATGATATGTGATTAGATATGTGAGCTGATAAAACAGGACAAAGTGCTAATCGATAACTTTATTCTGAATCCTGACCCTTGTGATTTGTAGTTCCCGTACAATGCTCCCCCTCCTAATGAGCCGGTCAAGACCCTCCGCAGTCTCATCAACATCCGTAAAGACACTCTGCGACTAGTCAGGTGAGATTTTCCTCACAAATATCTTTATTGCACCATGACAGATCTCTAAAAGAAATCATGTGAGTTCCTGTATTTGTACATGTACTTGTTAAAACAGCACATTTGGGTTGAACATGATGAAGAAATTCTTCCTTTTTTAAATAGCTAGCAGACTTTAGTTACTTTTACAGCCACAAACCACAAATTTTAACTTGCTTGTTGGTTGCTTCTTGTATTTTGTATATAATTTTATAGAGCATCTGATTAGATGAAAATCTGTGTAGTGTGGGATGACCCTGTTGAAAAAAAAAACAGCATATGCTGGTTAGGTATTTTTTGAAGCATGGCAGCTGGTTTGAGCTGGTTTTAAGCTGGTCCTAAACAACTAGCTCCTGCTCAGGACCAGCTCATAACCAGCTTAAAACCATCTCATGACAAACTAAGGATCAGCGTAAACTATCTTAAGCCAGCTGCCATGCTTCAAAACATATCTAACCAGCAAATACAGTTTTTTTAATAGGGGAGCCATAATTTTTTTAACAGACGACAAAAAAAAAAAGCAAACTTTAATGCATATTTCAACTAAAGGTAATTTTTTTTACCCATTTGTTTTAGGTGTGCAGTAGTATTGAGATGAAAAGACATGGGACAAATACAATAATAAAAAAAAAAAATTATTAGAAATATTCAGATATTTATATTTATACTCTTTTTAAATTAAATTAAATTAAATTAAATTTATGCATTTAGCAGACGCTTTTATCCAAAGCGACCTTACAGTGCATTCAGGCTATCAATTTTTACATATCATGTGTTCCCCAGGGAATCGAACCCCCAACCTTGCGCTTGTTAGCGCAGTGCTCAACCAATTGAGCTACAGGAACACTTTTTTATAGTCATTTGTGAACAAAACGGATGATACATTTATTAAATATGTTTAAATATGGTTTAATTTTGACTGCAGATGCAGTGAAGACATGAAGCTGCCTGGACAGGACGTTGGGAAAAGCCACAGCTGCTATAATATTGAGTTTACCTTTGATGCTGACACACAAGTTGCCATCACTATATACTACCAAGCCATTGAAGAGTTTCACAATGGTGTGCCAATGTAAGTAAAGCACTTAAACACACACTTTGAGTATTCTTTTTGTGATTATTTATTAATAAAACTGAATCAACCGATTGACCAAAGAGCAGCAAATTGGGAAATAACATCAAAGTTTGGGTTACATTGCTCTGCTCTGTGTGTTGTTGTTAGATACTTGCCCCAGGACAGCTCTCTGCAGTCAGAGACGGTGCATTTCAAACGCGGCGTCTGCCAACAGTTCTGTCTGCCCTCTCATTACGTCAACTTATCAGAGTGGGCAGATGAGGAGGTAACACATCTGCTAGCTGTGACCTTTTGTATCTATGTGTTTTTTTTCAGGTTATGCAGGTTAAAATAGGTCAGAGTGAATGCATGTCCTTAGAGCAGTTTGGTTTAACCTACTAATGTGGTTTATTGCTACACAGCTTTTGTTTGACATGGATAAAGACATCTACCCCATGGTGGTACAAGCAGTAGTGGATGAGGGAGATGGTGAGTTTAATGTAATAGGATATATTATAATATATAGGAAAAACAAAAATATATAAATATATTCGTCCGTGTTTTTGTTGTTGTGCAGAACACTTGGGACACTCCCATGTACTACTTGCAACCTTTGAAAAGGTATGCTTTTTTGTCTAAAAAAATTAATGTTTTGTATTTTAACATTCAAAAGTTTGGGGTTGGTAAGATTTTAAAAAAGGTTTTTTTGGAAAGCAATATTGTAAAATGATATTTTTATAATTTATAATTTTAATTTATAACTTTATATTTTATTTGTAATTTATAATTTGTATGTTTTCTGTTTTAATATCTTTTAAATTATAAGTTTATTCCCGTGATGCCAAAGCGTTTTTTCAGCAGCCATTACTCTTAATTAAATTACTCATAAATCTTCAGCGTCACATGATCCTTCACAAATCATTCTAATATGCTGATTTGATGCCCAAGAAACTTTCAAGAATTTATTCTTATTATTAATGTCGGAATCAGTTGTGCTGCTTAATATTTTCATGGAAACCATGACACACTTTTTGATGAATAACAACATTTATTTGAAAGATAAATATTTTTTTATAACAATGTGAAAGTATTTACTGTCACTTTTGATCAATTTAATGTGTTCTTGCCGAATAAAAGTATTACAAATATATATTTGTACATAATACTGACCCCAAACTTTTAAACAGAATTGCATATTTATAAAATAAAGGCTTTGCAAATGTTTCCATTTACACAATGATCCAAATAAGTATACAAATAAGGTCTAGACTAAATGAGAAAAAAAAGCGAGGTAGTACTATTTCTACCTAATCTAACACTAAAATGATCTTTGTTTTTGTAAGCTAATGTAATCAGATTGATTCAGTCATATAAAATCATATTATTGCCCTACACTAACACTAACAAAAATAAATTTCCCTGTGACAATTATTGATTATATTATGTTGCTATGTTTTTCTCATAGCATATGGATGGAAGTTACTGTGTAAAACCTCTGAAACAGAAACAAGTGGTAAGGGCCCTCTTATTATTTATGTAAAAAACTCATAGCTAGAAATACAACTCATATTGAATGGCTTTTGTAATATAAAAAATAAACCTTTTAAGCATAGCTTGATTTTATCTTAGGTGGATGGTGTCAGTTACCTTCTACAGGAGATCTACGGTATAGAGAACAAATACAACAGTCAAGAATCAAAGGTAAGTCATCATCTACATTCACAAAAAGAATCAGATTCAAGGATAGATCAACTTTATTCCTCCCTGTGATATAGTTGTTACTACTCTCTCCATATCAATTTAGAAGGGAAACATCTTTTAAGCTTTCTTTCATATAATAAAAATATACAAACTAACATGCTCACATTTACAGGTGGCTGAAGATGAGATTAGTGACAACAGTGCTGAATGTGTGGTGTGTTTATCGGACGTGCGGGACACACTTATCCTGCCGTGCAGACACCTGTGCCTGTGCAACGCCTGCGCAGACACACTGCGTTACCAGGCCAACTGTTGCCCCATCTGTCGACTTCGTAAGGACCAACACCTGTACTGAACGCATTCAACAAGACTCTATGATTGAGATTATTAGATTTATAAAGACTAGCCTAGACTATATTTGTGTTTATAGTGTATCATACATGAATGTTGTAATGGGTATTTCATATATAAATCAAACATAGGACATACCGACAGTAGTTAATGCTGTTTTTTGATTAGTTTCAGATAAAATATTTGACTTATTTAAAATTGATCCTTTAATTAATTCCTATAGCATTTCGTGCCCTCCTTCAAATTCGAGCGATGAGGAAAAAACTGAGCCCACACACACCTACTGGATTCAACCCCGTCATCACCTCACAGACGTCAGATTCAGAGGAGCACTCGGTAACACACATGCTTGTTTCCAAATGTTCATACAGAGCTTTATTCTATTTAAAGCTAAATAAAATGTACTCGTACATTTAAAGAAGCTTTTCTGAGACCCAAATGTCAATGTTAAAAAATGAAAATAGCTCATCAGGGGTCCAATATAAATACTTTCCTAGATGTTCAAATGTGAGTACGGTTGGCTGTGATGAGTACATACAACTTTGTTAGGAGCATTAACTTTAACCCTGTAAAGCCTGACATATGAAATAATAGTCAGAAAATCAGATTAAAAAAAAAATGAAACTGTTTTGTTGAACCTTAAGTCAAAATTAAAAAAAAAGTTATACTTGATGAGAGAGAGAAAACACGTATTAAGAGGCGCACACTAAGCAGAAATATGCAATTTGATGAAAGTAACGACTGTAATGTAAATCAGTGACATCTTTATAACAGAAGACTAGTTACATAAAATGCAAATACATATCAGTTGTCCCTCTATATCTCTCAATAATATGTCTTAGTAAGGTGATATTTACAATTTTAATTATTATGATCAAAGCTCTGTAGTTTTATTGTGGGTGAAAAAAAATACAATTGAGATGACACTAGATGATTGAGAAATATACAAATAAACGTCCCTCAAAAGCCTGATGCATCACGTTTGATATTCAACCAACATGATTCAGTTTCAATGATAAACTTAAGTTGCTTTGATAACACAGTTACACGACATTTGTTTCAGCAAAGTTTTGAACATGTTGATAATTTAGATGGACTTTGCATATTAAACATGATACATTAGGGTTAATGGTTTAAGTATTCGGACACTAAGTTAAGTTAGGTTAACAATTTAATGCAAAAACATAAAATGATCTGTACTCACCGTCTATT
Source organism: Carassius auratus (assembly GCF_003368295.1). Lineage (NCBI taxonomy): Eukaryota > Metazoa > Chordata > Actinopteri > Cypriniformes > Cyprinidae > Carassius > Carassius auratus. Next base: position 472,584 of record NW_020523380.1, read on the forward strand.
CATACGTGAAAATGTTGTTATGCTTCTAAACTGTACTGTCGTTCACAGCCACATGTTTGTTTACTACAGGCATCAGAGCACATCCCACCAGGCTATGAAGCCGTGTCCCTGTTGGAGGCTTTGAATGGGCCCCTGAACCCGTCGCCATCTGCTCCTCCACTTCAGGGCCTCACCAGGGGCCATGTTTCTGGATCTGTGCCCACATATGGCAGTGATAGCCACCACACGCCCACGCGCTCCCTCTCTCCGCTAGAACACTCTGTCAACTCCAGTCAGAATGTGAAACACAAGAAGAGTGGCTCTAAGTGAGTGAACCCTAACTCAAGGATTGAATGGTGTAGTATTATCAGTGTTACTGTAAAAAAAAAAAAACACTCATTTAATGTCTATAGAACATTTGCTGGGTGTTATTAAACTTTCCTGTCAATTTACAGCTTTTTTAAAGGTTAAATTATGGGCTTAGGAAGCCGGCAGATAAATGAGTCGTTGCTAATCGTGTATCCTGGGAACTCTCTAGATCCCTCTCCCAGAGTTCTTCAGTGCTGCCTGAGGAGGAGGATGAGAAGTCATGCAGCGAATCTGAAGTGCAAACGTGCAGGAGAAAGCTGCATGTAGAACAGCAAGAGGTATAGTATTTATACATTTTTTATAAATAGTATTTTATACACTTTTCGTGTATTTGCATTTGTCCTTTCAAAATTTTAGAGGTAAGTACCGTATTTTTCGGATTATAAGTCGCACCTGAGTATAAGTGGCATTAGTCCAAAAATACGTCACGATGAGGAAAAAAAAACATATATAAGTCGCACTGGACTGTAAGTCGCATTTATTTATGAACCAAGAGAAAACATTACCGTTTACAACCACAAGATGGCGCTCTATGTCTTCAGTGTAGACTACAGGAGCACTGAGCAGCATAGAGCGCCCTCTCGTGGCTGTAGATGGTAATGTTTTCTCTTGGTTCATTTCTCTTAGTTCATTTCTCTTGGTTCATGTTTAATTAATTGTGATAAACAAGTCGCACCTGACTATAAGTCGCAGGACCAGCCAAACTATGAAAAAAAGTGCGACTTATAGTCTGGAAAATACGGTAAGAGGTTTTTAATGTTTTTAAAAGCCATAAATACAATAAAATGCTAATACTGTGATTAATAGTGTACTCACACTAGGCACGGTTGCCATGAACCGGGCCCGAGTACGATTGTCCCCCCTCCCCACTCCCCTCTGGCCTGCACTCACATATAGGGTTTCAGCATTCGTGCCGGAGCACGCTTACGTCATTATGGTGCGACGGTTTCGGGATAAACAGGAAGAGCGGCGCTCTCTGAACACAATGGAGTGCATTGCTCTGTTTTCTTTGTGGATAATTTTGTGTTGTTTGTTCCACAGCCTGTTGTTAAACAGATGTGTCGCCTTAGTGGCGCGAAAATTTTCACGTAATCGTGCTGCTCGTATGAGGATGTTTGCAAGGTACCAGCTGAAGTGCAGCAAGGACTTTGCAGTTTTTAGTTTTTATGCGTTTTGCACCTCTGCCGTAGACCAAAGCGACCCTTTCCCTGCCATGTTGGTTTTGGAGCGTCGCAAAACCGTGATGCAAAGCGTCCTTTTCCGTGCTCTGGCACGGTTAGCGCTCACACTGCATGCGAACCGCGCCCGAGTCCAACTGAACCGTGCCCTGGCCCACCTCTTCCAAGCGGGCCAGGGCCGGCCAATCGAGCCGCGCCCGGGCACGATTCGGAGCACTCACACTAGTCAAACGAACCGCGCTTTGGTGGTCAAACGCACTCGGGCACGGTTCAAACTGGCAGTGTGAGTACACCCTTAAAATAAACATTTTCTATTTTAATATATTTTAAAATGTCATTTATTCCTGTGATGGCAAAGTTCACAAATCCTTCACAAATCAATCTTATATGTTGATTTGATGTCCAAGAAAGTTTCTTCTTATTATGAACGCACAAAATTGTAATAATATTTTCATTTGTGTATATATTATACACTGTCCAGTCTGGAGTGACTCCTGAAAGTGACAACATCACCCTGTCATCCTCCGGGGCCATAGACCAGTCCTCTTGCAACGGGACCCCTCTCTCCTCCACAATCACCTCCCCAGAGGGTACAGCATGACAGCTAAATCTAATTTACTGAAACACACACTAGAGCTCACTCATTTACATTTGTTTGTCTTCCTGTTCACTTCCTGTGCTGTTTAGACCCAGTAAGCAGCAGCCTGGCCCAGTCTGTGATGTCAATGGCGTCTTCTCATAGTCAGCACTCTCAGATCAGCACTGACACACTCTCCTCAATGTCTGGATCCTACATGGCTGGTGCTGAGGGAGAGGAGGCCACAGAGACCCCAGCAGAGAGTCGAGCGCCTTCCCAACATGAGGGTGAGGTAAGGCAGTTAGATGGCCTAGAAACATCATTAATTTGGCTTGTTATGCTTTAGTTGATGTTGATATTATAGTTTTTACCACCTGAAAACAAAATTGTATTTATGTTTGTAGAGTGAGTGTCTTTTTCTAGAGCAGTCTTTTTCTAGAGTTGTTATTTTGTCTTTATTGTGTACTTTTTTTCTGATTGTGACTATTTGTATTTTTTATTTTTGTTTCAAAATTGAAAAACCAGTTGCTCAACCGACTGTAGAGGATGTTCAGTTTATGTTTGTTGAGTGAATGTTTCAGTCTTTTCTAGAGCTGAAAACCTCTACATTTGAGAACATGTATTTCAATTTTGAAAATAGTTGCAAATAAAAAAAGTCACATCAGAACAAAAAACACAATTAAGACATAATAGTTAGGCTAAACTATTTCTTATTCCTATTTTATGATTTTTTTTCATCCCCTTTATGTAAAACATTTTGTCCCAAAATTTACTTGCTTTATAAATATATTTGCCTTGCCTGTATTTTATTGGCTAGAAATTGCTCTTTGTAAATGCAATCTCTATTAAATGGTATATATATAAATGGTATTTAAAATATAAATGATAATTAAAAAAAGAAAAACAGATTGGTCAACAATAATTGGTCTAAAGTTATCAGAACACTTTAACCAAAACTTTCTACTGTCACCATTGCACAAACATTTATAAATCTATGCCAAGAGCTGTTCGTGCAATTATATATTGTGTCCATATTTACACACATTTATAGAGACCATATTTACATGTGTCCACAGGAAGTCCCCAATGAGGCAAGAGGGCATAACTTTGTGGCTGCTATTCTTGAAGAACAGGATTCAGAGGTGAAACATTCAAACAGCCAAACATCTTAAACCCAGCTATTTATTTTTTTATTCATTATTTGCTCATCTCTGTGTTTTCTTTCGTAGGGAAATGATGTGACTGAGGAGGATTGTGCATCTCCCACCAAAGAACATGGTAATTGAAAACTTAGCTATTAGCAGTACTTATCACGACACTGTAAACTAGATTAAAGAGAAAACACAGAATGTAGGTGGTACTTCATCTATAAGAGCTTTTAAATCTGCCTACACACTACTTGATGTAACTTGTGTTTGCAGGTGAGCCAAAGGTCTCTCACTACAAATATAAATATCACGAATGTAGTTTGATTTTTAATCTTCATGTCTAGGCTGTGCACTTATTATTTTATATAACAAGTGTGCACTAATGCTTTATTATTTTTGAGCAACTAATTGTTAATTAAAAAGATAGTTTGATGAAAAAGCTGTAAAAAGGATTCCAGTTTTGCTTTATTTGTTGTAACTAATTGATATTTTGCATAGACCATTTCTTATTTAATGTATTGTATGCTTACTAATGTGAGGAAATGAATGTCAAAGTGTTTGTCAAGTGTATTTTTTCGTGCACATGGCGATTGCATCTGCTCGCTCTCACCCGAGTATGTGTGCATCCATCAACCGCAGTCATTACTAAATGGCTGCCGAGTAGCATCCTGCACCCCATCGCTCTGACCCCTCACTGCTGTGCTCCACTCGGCTGCTCTGCCCTGCCTCGGCTGCTCTTGTTTGACCTCTGACCTCGCTTGCAGGTGGGCGCAGGAGGAGCGAGGTGCCTTGTCCAGAGTTTGACAATAACAATCAGGGGCAATCTGACAGCCACTGTATGACAGGCCTGGACAATGAGCAGCCTCCTGACGGCCGATTCGCTGGTGAGTGGCAACCTCTCGAACATGGACTTTCTGATTGTAAGGGATTGGGTGAGGTGGTTTCAAGGTGTCCCATTTAAAACAGCAACTGGCTCTAAAACACTATTGGCTTTCACTGCTCATGCACAACCTTTTACCCTGCTGTAACTTTGTGAAACGTTAATTTGGTACAGTGGCTATCCCCTTTAACCCTACTGTTCTGTGTGTGTTCATGTGTATGTGTGAGTTAATATCATGTATGACTTGTTTCTATCTCTCTGGGTCTTACTAATAGCTAAGTTCATGTTCAGTGTCTGCCAGCTCAAAGTAGCTTTGCATCTCCCTTCATTTCTACATTCATCCCTTCATTTTTCAGCTTATCTTCTCTCTTTTGCCAGCATATTCTGCATATCCCCAACTCTTGGTTACTGTCATCCAGAGAAAGCATTCTCTCTGGAAGGACAAAAATTAAGCTTTTCACATGATAGTAAAATATGATTCATCATCATCATAATATTATATTCATCATGATTACTACGCAGTCCAAAATATACTATCGGCCCCAAAAAGTATTTGGACACATAAAAGTGTAAAAATTTTGCTATCACAGGACTTAGATATGATGATCCCCATTCAAGGGACTCCCTTTATAAAATGTACAAATTGTTGTGTATATGGACCTGTTTGCATTGTAAATAATATTTTCAATAGAATAAAATAATTGTGATTAATCTCATGTCTTGCAAATTAATGGTAAAATTCTGATTTAAACTTATTTATAATATAACATAATATAGATTTACTTATATTTTTCACTGAATGTTTGTGGACCCTTGGGGGGATTCCTTGAAAGTCAGTTCAGAAACCCTGAATTTTTGTGATATGTTGTGCTTGAAAAGTATGCCATGTGGTTTGAAATTTTATGAAATGGCATCCATACATTTTGAAGTGCTACTTAAGTTTCCATCTCCTGTTTGTGGTCACTATAAGTAAAATCACATTCAAGTCTTGCTTTTAGGGTAGAAATGAAAATCACCTATTTGAATTGACACTTTAAAACTGAACATCCCAATCATTAAAGATAAAAGTTTCCAGTGAAAGTGCAGTATTTTTCTTCAAAAGGCCCCTATCATCTTCTGTCATTATCTCTGAGCACCAAGCTTCTCCTCTCTTTCAATCCGACTTTCATTTTCTGTGGATGGTTGGTTGATTCTCTTGATGTGCTGTAAATGTGCTGTGTTCTCTCTTTTTTCTGTCTCTGTTTTTCCTGCCATCATTTCCCATCTCTCTTTCTCTCTATCTTCCTGGATGTCTGTGGAATGGACAGATGAGGACTCGTGTCCTGTTCACATTGAGGAATAGGTACGGAGCAAGTTAAATGCACAGAGGTCATGGATTCACAAAGGCGTTTCAGTCTTTTGTCATTCACTGTTATCATCAGTGAGATTCTTTATGGATCTGCCTTTTGACCTCTGTGGGTTAAAAGAGCCTTTTCATCATTTGCTTTAGATGCATGGTGAATATTCAATGCGGGATAGTTGAGTTCACAGAAATCTTGGAGAACAATGGATAAAAGTATCTCGGTTTGCATGATGGACATTTTGGCCAACCTACAAACATAAAGTTTGAAGCAGAAACATTCTGTTCCTGAAGAAAGGTGTTTTAACGTTGATCTCCAAGAGATGGTCCAATTTGGGGGAAAAGGTCCAGCGAGGTTTCTTCATTATTTCATTTTTTTCTGAGTCACGTTTCCACATTCCCATCATTATTTTGCCATACTTTCATACCTTCTTACATTCTCTTCTTTATGCCTTCTCACATGGACTCATCCGTCCTTTCTGTTAGGTCTGTTATACCTCGACGTCTGTCGTCATGGACGGGACCCTTTGACTCACCATGCGTCCGCCACCAACATCAACCTTGAGGAGCAAGGGGTCACCAATGACACGGCAAACCCCAAGAACAAATGTCATCGTGGACCCCTAGCTGTATGAAATCCTCAGTCCATACATTCATAGACCTACTCCAATCCTGAGAGGAATATCTGCCTCTTTCTTCATGCCACCTCCACCCAAACTTATGCCCACACCAATTACTCATGGATAAAATCCGAAATGCAAACCAGGGAGAACTGACTGTGTGGTTTCTCTTCTCCATTGTGATAGATGTCATGTTTTTAGTGCTCTTTTGGTGTTGGCACTTGTGTAAAGCACCACGTTTACACCAACGCTCCACCCCCTCATGCGTACAAATGAAGGAATGACTCAAGCAAGCTCTCCTGCTGAAAGGCTGGAAAACAAGGCCACGATGAAGACTCAAACCTCTAATCCAAGCAGCATTTCAGTGTTTATCTCTTAGAGAGCAGTCAAACTTCGTGTCAAGGCTGTGCAACTATGTTTTTTAAAGTTAATAATCAAATCCTGCTGATCTGAATCAACATCAGATCAGCAGATCAACATGTACTATTGGAAATCTGCCCACAATACTCAAGATACAAAGATATACAAATACGATGGAAAAGAGTGAGATGAATTTTCAGAACTGACATCAGAACAATCAATCCTTCACGATATTAACTTTAGAGCAATAACACATATTTGCTCATGTTTCTGCCCTTGTCAGTTTGCTGCAGCTCACTTTGAGCTCTACGTACAGCCTTGCATGCTACAAAGACACAAAGCTACTGAGCTGCCTAACTTGCATTACGCATCTGGCCACGGAGATGCTACTGAACTGCTTACTACCAAGCATTTTCGAACATTTTCATAGGAGATGGAAATGTCTGGGAAAACTTGCCTGAAACATCCACCTGTGGGTCGTAACTCAGATTCCTACTGTTGATGGTATGTTACATTTCAGAAAGCTACTTTTTGTGTGTTGTTTAAAAAAAAAGTGTTCATTTATTTCATGTCTAAGGTACAATTTAGCATATGTTACAGTTAGTCGATTTGTACCCAAGACTTGAAGCAAAGCTGAAGTAGCTCTTCAGAAGTGTGTTGTTGGACCGATATGGATCGCTATGCCAGGCATTTTGGTATACAAGTTCTTTTAAAAAATTATTGTTGTTATGTATTCCTTTTGAAAAGTGTTGCACTTTCCTATAGGGATCCTTAACCGAAAGTGTTTACTTAGCACCAGTTGTCATCATACATTGAAAATGAAGGAAAGACTTTAAAAATTGTGCCACTAACTTGAAAAACAATCACTAACTTTCAGTTTCTCCACAGTTCTGCCAAACCAATTCATAGTGTTTAAACTTGCACTTTGTTTTTACCACTGGTACGTTAGTGGCTATTTTACTTTACAAAAATCTACTGATCTCTGTGTTCTCTTTTCAATCCCTAAAAGGGATAGTTCACTCAAAAATTACTTAGAATTTTCCTAAAATTACATTTGACCCCATTGACTTACATGGTGTTCTACAGACGAAAAAAGGTCATACAGGTTTGGAACGACGATATGAAGGTGAGTAAATGAAAATCATTGGAGATTTTGGGGTGAGCTATCCCTTTATGATCAATTCTACAATTCATTCATCTGAGCCAGTTTTCTGATTCATTAGCACTTGTCTGGACTATCTTAATAAAAAAAAGAATTCACAGTACAATCAAATAGTGATTATAACTCTCTTAAAATGTCTATTGTACTTTGAGAACCAACAAAGCTTTTCCTTTGTGTGGAAAATGTTTATTTTATTTTATGTTAGCTTAGCTCTGGTTATTGTTGTAATAGTCTGTTCAATGTGTTGTTTACTGTAGTATATGAATGGTGTGAAATTTCTCCAAATGGGATTGTATACATTACATGTGCACTAGTAGATTTTCCCTTGAGAGCAGATATGCGGTGCATGTGGTAAGCGCATGGTAGTTGCAGTCAGAAAATAGACATCCTCCAACTTTACATTTGCACTATATGTGTAGCCCTTCCACACTGAGCACACTGTGTAAGCAACAGGTACTGAGTGTCACAAGACAAGCAATACAGCCGCATAATAGCACGTAGTTGTCTGCAGGCAGTACAGATAAACTTAGCCATGCATTGAATGTTTTACAGCAGAATGTCACATGTACCTGCAGAGAGAAAACTGCATAGAGCATGGATAAATTCAAGGGGTTTTCTCCAGCTTTGTTATCTGTATTGCTTTTGTTCTTTCTGCACCAGGAGGAGTGACTCGAAGTTAAACCTACATGAGGAATGGGCTGCATCAATTCACTTTTGTAGAATGAAGATTACAAAATGTCAAAAACACAATAAACTTTTTCTTAAAAACAAGATCTGTTTGGAGCATTGTAAAAACATTTTTTTAAATCTCTCTTTTTAACTAAATTTTACTCTCTTTTTCCTTTAAATGTACTGTTCAAGTGTAGTTGCCAGATATTTACAGTAAATAAATATTGTGATAGTCTGTATATTTCGTTGAATTATATAATCCACCAGATAACTTAGTAAAATACTAAACATTGTTACTTATTAATAACCAACATAATTGTACAGGTGGTATTGGATGAATATATGAATTTTACAGGTAGGTATATGATAAGCTAAAATATGTAGAAACTGGGCTTACGTGAAGAAAATGTGACAGATCACTGTGAAGAACATATACTGTATTTTAATCAATAATAATAATAATAATAATAAAATTAATTGAGAATTTGATTAAAAAATACTGTAGTGTTTTACCAGAATATATATATATATATCTATGTATAATTTTTTGTTTGTTTGTTTGTTTTTTGGATGGCAAAGCCAGTAAAGATTGCCTCTACCAACATATCAATAACAGCAGAATGTTACATCTGTGAGGAATAATTCATTATCCTATGAAAATGCTATATGGTGCTCAGGGGAATGATGTTCTCCCTTATTATTGCTAATTTTAGATTCCATTTCATCTTGCACTGTTACATAATCACAGGCAGTGAGTGAGTGAGTCAGCATATGCACAATTTCCTTTTGATACCCAAACTTAAAAACCTGGCCAATACGACAAGCTGATAATTATTTTAATGTTGCCAGATAATCAATAAATGGCTGAAATTGATACCAGCAAATTGTGCATTCTCTTACAGTTTTAAGTAAATAAGCACCGTAATTGTGCATTCTCTTACGGTGCTTAAACATTAAACAAAGGCCATCTGTTTGCTTACAGTTTTAGTGCATTCAAAAATCCCTGCACTCGTTTAGTGTCACACTGTACCGAGCTGCTTTCCTTTATGTAAAACAGATATAGAAATAAAGTTGGTTCTTTACTCCAATTCATCAAAGGCAACACAGATTGCTTGAGAAAGCATATTAACAGAAGGAGAATGGAAGTTCGTGGACATATCTGTCTTGCTCCAGAGTTATGAGGGCCAAACATATGACAGAATAAAGTACACGGATGCTATAAGAATGGGAATTATGGGGAGTTTAATACATATCTACATTACTGTTTATTATAAGCTAGCACTGAAATTACTTGAGCAGTTTAATTAATTTTCTTGAAAACTCAGCTCATTCAATAATGTGCATTTATTACATGGATTGAGCAAGAACATAAGTGTTGCATGTATACATGATGTTAATGCTGTTGAATTGAATGTAAGAAACAAACTGTGATCCATTGATGCAAACCATTGGACTTTTTTTCTTCTTCAAGTAGAGACGTTGCCACATTTCATATGGAGTTTCAGTTCATATGGATTAAATTTGACAATTTATAGTATATATTTTTTATTAATTAATTAATTTATTCTTCATGCAATTCCAGACAGACTCGATAATGGTGAGATCAGATCTCTGAAAAAAAGATAAAAAATAACTGGCTTAAAGCCTTTTATGGTGAAAATACTAAAGGGCTAAGACTTTTGCACAGTAAGTGTGCATATACTGTATCAGCAACACTTTGATAAAGTTGCAAATTAATTTATAGCTGTCAAGAACTGGGCCTGCTCCTGTAGCCCTACATGCCTTACAGTATTACTTAATATTTTGTGAAATAAAGCGTGCTTTACAACATCATTGAAGAATATTGTGGAAAAAAAAACTCTGACACAAATCTAATCCATTTTTAACATCATACACCTCTATAATGGAGTGCATTCATATAAACTGCACAGTGGATGTGGCTACATAAGCTAGTTATTATGATATCACTCAATACCAAGATAGTGACCCCTGAATATTTACTTTTATTATTTGATTTTTACCTGAGGAAAATTAGCACAGACTGTTACAGTTAACATTCATGCGCACTGGTACATTTCCTAGTGGCTCATAAACTGGCATAATTTAACACTATTAAGAAATAAATCATGACTCAGGCCTCCAGATGCTAGATGGCGCTCATCCAGACACGAGACACGCTGCGCCTCCTGGCCAGAGAGTGTCTTATAAAGGAGATGAGAGGCTCTGTATTACTGTTGGAGAAAGCGTAACGGCTAACTTGGATCACATGTCCCTTAATAACTTTGTGCGACATCAATCGCCGTTTACGGATACCATGGGAATGAATGAGAAGTGCCGTAAACTGAATCTCACCTGTCGCAAAGTCAGTGACTTCTCTTATAAAACGGCATTTTTTTCGTAGTAAACTTAAAAAATAGTTCAACCCAAAAGTATTGTTTAGTGTAAAACATGTTGAAGATTAGCATATAGGATGTCGATTCATTAAATGATTTGCTGTTTCCTCTAAAAAGTTGTTTATTCAGCGTTGTGAAGCCTCTCCTCCATTGACATCCATTAAAAAAACGGCCTCTGGTGTCCTTTCCAACGTAGTAGTGCCAGACCGGAAGCGTTAGCTTTAGCCGCTACGCTTTTTCGGCTAATGGTTGCAGGCTTGCTTTGTAGTCGCTTTGTCCTGGCACGCGCGAGCAGTGACGTGGATTATCATCCATTGCTGTGCGAAATCAGTGAAGTCACTGCATTCAACTAACGTTACTAATTTACTCCTCTGCAGTGGGTCTGGACTATTTTTTACCTTTTGTAACAAGGTAAGAACTTTCATTCATTACAATTCGACATAATAATCAGAACGCTGCTTTTTGAAGTCAAACTTTATCAATGAAAACATTCTATGTGCACAAACTACTAGCCTACTACTAAATATTGTAGAAACATAATTTTCTGTAAAGTTGCTTTGTAACGATTTGTTTTGTAAAAAGCGCTATACAAATAAACTTGAATTGAATTCTTACTTCGTCCAAATCATCTGTTTGCTGTCAGAACTTGTTTTCATGTTAATGCGTTGGTGGCTTTGGTTCCTGATCATGTGAATTTTTATTCAGTGTCCAGTGAGGAGCAGCACATCAACATGATTAAAGGCAAAGTTGAAAACATTAAAGACAAAATCGATGGCAACGAGCTTGATTTAAGTCTCAGTAATCTTACAGAAGTGCCAGTCAAGGATTTGGTAAGTGTGGCGGCATATCCCTTGCAAAAAAAATAAAAAAATCCTGCAGCATTCCTTCAGGAATTTCTGCAGTATATTTTTGTAAGGGTTTTGTTCACTTTACAATTATCTTTTCATTTAGCCTATCCTTTAGCCAAAATGTGAGAAAAAATTGAAAATAAATAAATACATTTCTGTGCAGGCAGCATTTCCAAAGGCAACGGTTTTGGATCTCTCCTGTAATAATCTAACGGTTCTGAATGTAAGTTATAACTGTGTATATATATATATATATATATATATATAAACCCGATTCTGAAACAAATCAGATTTATATATATATATATATAAACCCGATTCTGAAACAAATCAGATTTGCTATAATTTACTGTACTTTCTTTAATGTGTTTGTTACTTCACCAGCCTGAATTCTGCAGCTTGACTCACCTCATCAAAATTGATCTGAGCAAGAACCAGCTTGTCTGCTTACCAGATGAAATTGGGCAACTCAGTAGTCTCCAGCACTTGGATTTATACAATAACAAATTAAAAAAGCTTCCCGTTGGCTTTTCACAACTCAAGGTGGGTTTAGGATCTCACGCCTGCAAACATCCTCTAATATTAGCCCATGGTGTTTGCTCTGTTATCAGTAGCAGTCGGTAATTGAGGGCATTTGTTTGTTGTAGAGTCTGAAATGGCTGGATCTGAAGGATAACCCACTGGAGCCAGCATTGGCCAAGGCTGCAGGCGATTGCTTGGATGAGAAGCAGTGCAAACAGTGCGCATCCAGGGTGAGTTGAGTGGTCTGAAGTATAAGTGTCAAAGAGCAGTTTTGTACTGTATAAATTAGCCGCATTCTCCCAAGTTTTGAAATAATAAAAAAAAATTATTTTTTAAAAAATGGTCTATGTACAGGTTCTCCAGCACATGAAGCTACTGCAGGAAGAAGCAGAAAAGGAACAAGAATGTCGATTGTTGAAAGCGAGAGGTAGGAAGCACACAACTTCTACAGCTTGTGGTCTTTTCCCCTTAATTTTTAGTTTAGTTTGGCTCTTTTTTTGCCTGAATTTTATATGAGTGACCTAGACATAGTATCTAAATATTTATTCCAGATTACATCATAATGGCTCTTTGATTTGAATTCAGTTTTTTTTAAATTGTAAAAAATTAATTTTATGTATTAATTTTAGAATATGTTTTAATCCGTTACAGAACTAGAAAAGAAAAAAGAAGCCAAGCAGAGGGAAAAGGAGGCCAGGGAAAAGGAAGCACAAAAAAAGAAAAAAGCAGAAGAGAAAGAGAGGAAGAGAAAGGAGTATCAAGCTCAGATGGCTACTTCTGCGGCACAAGAACAACAGAAAAAGAAGAAAGAGAAGAAAAAGAAAGCTGCTCAAAATCAAGGTACGGTTTTATCTTACCTGAACTCGCACCTAATTCATTACACCATAAAATAAAATATAAAATGTTAAAAGTATTCTGATCTACAGTACCGTTCCAAAGTTTGGATTTTAAGATTTAAAAAAAAAATGTTTTTGAAAGATGTCACTTATGCTTACTAAGGATGTTCAAAACTTCAGTAATATTGTGAAATATTATTACAATTTAAAATAACGGTTTTCTAATTTAATGCACTTTAAAACTTAATTTATTTCTAAGACGGCAAAGCTGAATTTTCAAAAGACATTACTCCAATATTAATGTCACTTGATCCTGCAGAAAAATGTAAATATTATTTAGTGCTCAAGAACATTTCTTATTATCAGTATTAATATTTTTGCGGAAATGGTGATCTTTTCAGAATTATTTGATGAATAGAAGTAAAAAAAAAAAAAAAAAAAGAAGAGCACCTATTTGAAATAGATTTTTTTTTGGTATAATGATAACATGTCTTTACTGGCACTTTTGATCAATTTAATGCATCCTTTTTGAACAAAAGTACTAATTTTTATTTATTTTTTTAATCATACTGACCCCAAACCTTTGAACTGTTGTATATGTCAGGTTGATCTGTTTTATACCATATGTTATATTTGCTGTACATGTAATATGTACAGCGTGTTTCAGTGTTGATGTTTTGAATTTAAGTTCTACACTTCACTTTAGGTAAAAAGACAGCATCCGAGTGTGTGCCCAAAGCCAAGCGGTACATCTGCTCCCTGTTCTTCTCTCTGCTCCTAAAACTCCTTCTCCTGCTAATTGTGGGAGTAGCAAGTGTAATAGCAGTTTGTCAGTTGACTGATCTGAGGAAGGAGGCGTTCTGTGTTCCAGTCAACGTGCACTTTGAGGAGACGGTGAGGTGGGCTCAGGGTCTGGATGTCGTGCAGCAGGTCATTCAGAAAATATCTGATCTCTGAACATTAAACTGTGTCTGATTATGATACTGATTTGAGCCTCTCAGGAGACGCACTGGGACCAAGTCACAGACCTGTACGCAGAAATTCCTATGGAATTGTTTCTTCCCTTACTGCATCTTTTAAAAAAAATAAAAATCCATGTGATAACAATGGACCAGTTTGTGAATGGAAATCCTGCTTGTATGTGTTTAAACTGCCAAATCGGGAAAGGAAAACGGACTTCAAGAAACAGTTGATGAATAATAACATTTGTGACCTTTGGAGTCTTATGTAATAATGTTTCACAACATCTTATAATAAAAGATTTGATCGATTTAGATTAGCTCATGTTTGCTGTCTCCGTGCTAGAGTTGGTAAAAGCAAAACTGAGCCTTAAAGGAAGCTGATTATAAGTTTCTGCAATAACTGCTCTCAGTATTTGCTCCGGCATGTTCACACCTAAAACTTGGAAAGCTTTTATATTGTTAGCTTGCCAGGACATTAGAATCATTTTGGAATTCCTTAATAATGAAACATACAATTGAGATCATAAAACAATTATTTTTTTATTGTTAGCATCAATGCACAACAAATGTGTTTAAGACTATATATTTTTGTTGTTATTGTTGCAAGGATGAGAAATACCATAAATGTCCTACAACACAAATACATAAAAGACTAACTGTTTTTGGTATCTTGAGTGTTTTCACAAAGATTTACAATGATATAAGCAACAAATATAATTAATATCTGTTTTCCTCACATAAATTATTTCTTTAAAACATGCAGTATGCAAATAATAAGCAGATTAAAAGGTCTAAATTGGAGTTTGTTTATAGCAGTTTCCATGCCTTAAGAGGTTAAAATCACAATACGACAATAATATTTCTAACAACACAGTACTGAATGTGGGTTGAGTCATCACATTTAATTCTGAATTAGAAAAATTCAGAAATATTTTGTCACATGAGACTGACAAAAAATACTACTACTATCTCAGCTTTCTGTGACAGTGAGTGATTAATATTTCATATTGAGATGCACTGCAATGCTGTTCTCTTTACATTTAGTCTCCTACAAACTATTATCACAGAGATAACTGTGTGAACGGTGCCTGTCGGATGTCCCGCGCCTTCCCATACTCCCTCTGCAGCATGAAATCCATGTTTCCAAAAACATGCTTCTGTAAAGCCTCGTTCATGGTGACCCCGAGAGTGACCTCCCGAAAGACTTCACTGATGGACAGCTGCAGAGACAGCAAAAAAAAGTAAAAAAAAAAATAGAGTAAAAACAGTTTGCTATCTTAATAGATTTATAAGTGTAATTTAAAAATGTAAGTTACTTCAGTCTTTAGTGTCACATAAAACTTTTACATTGATGAGAACACTTATGATAAGAAATGTTTCTTGAGCATCAAATCATCTTATGATGATTTCTGAATGATCATGTAACAGGAATAAATTACATTTTATTTTAAATATAAAACACTCTAAAATGTAATCATATTAACATAATATTATTAAAATCGTAATAATTCTAAACTTTTGATAGTGTGTGTCATTATGGGACTAAAACTATTTCTGAAAGTCACCATGCTCATTCTCACCTCTCTGAAGTGGAAATTCTTGAACATGGCGATGCTGATTTTGTTATCCAAACCTATCTTAACTTCAAACTTTTGAACTCCAAGTTTATGGACACCTGTTGAGGCAAATTCCAAAACACAAACACTACATACTGGGAGTAGTCACTACTAATAACAGATGATCTTTAATCATCAGCTTTGTCCTACCGTAGCACATCATCATGCGTGTCACTTCTTTCCCAAGTCCCTTTCCTCTGTAGCAGGGCACTAAAACAATTATCTGATGTTACTGACATAACTCAAGCCAATGTGAATTAACTAAATCTCACTGCAACCTCTATAACCTGCAATCATGATCTCCAGTTCAGCCAGGGAAGCATCACTGGGGTCTGTGAGGAAAATGTTTACATCTCCCACCATGCACTCTTGCTCCGGTATACTCGGATCTGCCCATTTTTGTTTGTCCAAGATGATGAAGGTGCACTCTGAGGGAGAAAAATCATAAAACTGAACACAGAAACAGATCAAAGATGATTTCAACCATGTGACTGAAGGTCAACAGGACACTAACATGGACAAATGTTCGTGTGGAAGGTGGAAACTCACTGTCATCATCTTCTCTCCAGCTTCTTTGCATGTCATATTCCTGCTCCAGTGTCAGGGGCTCTGATGCAGTCAGCTTCTGCAGTTCAGGAGAGCACATCCATTGATGATATCTGAAAACGGGTGTTAGATTTGGTTAAAACGAAATGAGACCACACAATGATATACTCGATCCACTTATTAATACCTGGGAACATGATCTGCATTGTAAGGCACTAATACGACCTTCTCCCCCTCCAGTAATGTATCTTCATTTATCCTCATTATAAGCAGCCTGTAAAATAAAGTCTTTTAAAGCACATAAATCATCTAAATGTTTTATCTAGCAGTGTAGCATTTATGTCACCATCATACCTCAGAATCAAACTCGAACACAGATTGGTCGCTCAATTTATGTCCATCTGTTTAATTTACGTAAACCTTCAACGTGTCGCGGTACACTAAACAAATCTTATCACAATAATATTACGAGTTTCAATGAATTCAACTCACATAAACAGCGGCGCATGTGAACTACGTCATCCGCACGCGCAGCAACTCTTGCGCGTTTGTGTTGTGGAACGCGAGAGGGCGCGAGACTACAGCTTTTCGTTTAAATGCTACTTCATTCATGATGGTAATTTAAATGATTTTTAACAGAAATTCAGACAAACTAATCAAGCAACACTGTATATAAACATGATACATGTATATATATGTATTTAATATTTTCATATAACACTTCAGTGAACAATTTTGATATGTGCATTTAATATTTATTAATGTATAACAAAAAAAATGAAGTTGCAGCTGTTTATACCTTAACTTGTAGGCTCTCCTTATATATGTTCAAGTGCAATATTTATATATTTATTTACTAAATTGTGCAGCTCTACACACAAAAATGCTATTAGGCTATTATCTCTCCCTCTTGTTGCTCTCATTTTTCTTTCTTTCATGAAACATAAAAGGAGTAATTATTTTGCAACCATTTGATAAGTGAATGAGAAGAGAGAGAGAGAAAAAAAATAGCCTGATGTTACATGACTGTTTTCAGATCTGGCATATTTAATCATTCTTGATGTAACAGACAAGAAGCAAATAGGTTTAGATGCACGATTTCTTCTCCTTCTACAGTGTAAACAGCATTTCTGGTTCATGCAACCTGAAAAGTTCTTGCTATATTATAGATGTCAACATCACTGGTTCTTATGTGTATCAGATGCAGCAGATTTTAATGTACAAATCCATTACATGGCTTCAAATGACTTATATATTGCATTTTATGCCGTACTTCATGTTAGGTAAGTGTAACCTTTAAGCCATTAATATATGTTTTCAGACTTTTTTAATTTATATTTTATTAGTTTATGTGGTGAAAAAAAACAGGCTGTTCTAATTTAAGTTTTGTATGTCAATTTCTGTTATTTTTAACTTTAAAATAAAGCATACATTATATTAGAAATAATAAAAATTTAGTAATTTATAAGTAATATGATTATAAAAACATGTACTAAAATCGTAGTAATATTTTAATAATTGTATTAAATAATATTCATATAAAATAAATAATAATAATTAATACAGTTAATAAAAATGAAAAAAGTATATATATACTTTTAATCTTTTACTTTTTTTGTATTTTTATATTTATATATATATATATGTGTGTGTGTGTGTGTGTGTGTGTGTGCTCTTGTTTTTGTGACATATCAGGACACAACTCTGTATAATGACATGAGTATGACACAGGTGACTTGACATATTTAGCTTACATTTGTTTAATTTTTATTCTACTCCTTCTGCACAGCATTATTTATTCTGATCATATATCACTTTTTCACTGGACCATCTTTTTGTGGCACTTAGATAAGGCACCCGGGCGAGCAGTGCTGGAGGTAAATTACATTTTTAAAAGGGCAGTCTGTCATGTATCTGAATAAGCAGGGCAGGTATGTTCTTAAAGTGACCAGCTCACCTTATGTATTTCCCTTCACCCCTGTCTAAAGTGACACTCTTTATGGACAAGTGGTGTGTTCGCCACCATGTTTCTGTCATTGCCCTCATGCCAGTCATCCACAGCGTGTAGGTGACGAGCCATCAGTCAGTGCTAATGAAAGGGAAAGCATCTATCTTTCCTCTTCTCTAAAATTAGACTAATAGAGTCCCCTCAGTCTGGTTTCCTCTGCGGTAATGAATTAAGTGACAGTAAAGAGGCCATAAGTATGTGGGGTCATTCGGGAGCCGCCTGTGAGACAAGACGATCCATCGATCCATCATTGCTCTCTATCTTGTTGATATGTCTGTGAAGATACAAATAAACACAGAGACAGTCGACAGGTAGACAACTGAGCTTAGCAGGAGCTAAGGGAAGGATTCATTTTTTGCTCTAAAGAAAAAAGCATGAGGTGATTAATTTTATAATTAATATTTTTCAACTTAATGATCCTTCCCGACATTCTCTGTTATTCTGCAGGAAATACACAGGGGATATCAACTGAATATTTGAATGGAGAGTCATGATTGATGACTGTCCTGTCTTTTAATTTCAGAAATCTGATGTTGATGTTGTGTCATTCATTGTGACGGCTTTACAAGCAATAATACATGAGCATCTGTGATAAAGGTGCATTATTGTGTCTAACAGCAGGCAAAAAGATGATTTTATTCAATTTAAACATGTTCAGTAACTTTTTATGAAGTCAAGACTTAAAGTTACATACCTGTCTAGAAATTGAATTTACCCTGAGCAATATGATTAAAAAGTATGACAACTTGCCCTGGAGTACTTTGAAACACTTTTCTTTCCCATATAAGAAAACAAGAAAAACACTGAATAATAAGATAATTAAGATTTATCACATCTAACCTCTATTAGCCTCTTTGCTGGGACACTGTCGTACTTGAAAGCATGCCCTGAAATCTCCTCTTAGTTTATTCCATCAGGAGATGAATGCAAATTTTTACATACTATGATGCGAATAATAATTTTCTAATTTCTTCTTTTTCTCATTTTGCATCATGAAAAAAAAAAAAAAATGCACTACTCATTTTTTGCCCTGAAGCCGTATAAAGGAATAAATGTAATGTAAATTGGTGTGAAATGTGGTCCTCAAACTTTTGGAAGTTATTATATTTATGAAAAGCTGCTGTTGTAATTTCAGGATTTATTTTCTACAATTCTGATGCATAAATTCAACACATCCTGCTATAGCTTGGTTGTTTTTCAGACTTGTTTTCCCACTGTTCTGTTGGCTGTTTTGAACTTTATATCTAAATCCTGTCCAAAGGTAAAAGCAAAACCATTCTAAGGACTAGTGACAGCTTAGTGCTTTTGTGACATCTATCACTCACAAACCAGCCTATTCCATTCTGTGTGGGAAATATAAGCCACAATCCAGAAATGTGTGCTGGAGCTTCATGCACTAGCAAAATTACAGCAAGAAATTGATTTAAAAGTGAAATATAATGGTCCTACTATTTATTGATTTTTTCTCATGATATGTTTCCTTGAATGTTTAATTTAAGCTGGAAAATGTTATGTTATACCACAACATTCATTTTAAAGCCAAAAGAAACTTTATGAAATATTTATTTAATTTGGCCGCTGTTGACAAAAATACAAGTTTAATAGCCTAAAACTATTGCGAATCTTCTCAGAGAACAACTGAACATCATTACAATTGTATTTTGTTATTGCATATCTGATGCTTTTCGCAATAATTTCCATAATTTCGATGGCACAAGTTATGTAAAATAAAGCTCAGTGCATTAGAGTACAAAATGTGTCATACATGTAATAAAGTTTCTAGTCTTCGAATGTTCCACAAAATATATTTGCATTTATTTAAATATGCTCCACATTCAATACTTGGCATCATAATTAAAATAACAAACAAGATGTGCAATAATTCCAGAACATCAAAGGTTCAATGTTTTTTTTTTTTTTTTTTTGTGTAATTAAAAAAGCCTTTTAGCCTCAAACTTGTGTCAGATTTTAGATAGTCAGAAAAGATGAATAACAGTGTTAAACCCGTTAAAATACTATGTGCAATCATAAACTTATTTACATTTCTGGGGATGGCAGAAATAAATAAAACATTTGCAGATAAATTAAGAACATTTTACAACGTATTCTAACAATCTTAATATATTAAACATGTCTACTGAACCTGCCATTGGAGCTGTCATCAGGTGGCAGAGAGGTTCAGGTTTAGATGACTTAATTAATTTAATAAACTTTAAGAAGTACAGTACAAAAAGGTTTGTGCCATGGAATGCAGTCACAGGCTTTAAGCCTAATATAAAATTACAGTAAATCTGATCACGAATATTAGCAGTAGAATGTAATATCATGCTCCTGGCTTCTTTTTTAATTCAGTTCACAGTGTTCAAACAGTAGACATTGCTTGACTTAAGTTTTTCATTCGTTCACAGACAGTATTCACTTTCATTCTGCATTTGTCCTTGAGATATGAAGGTACATTTTTACTGAACATAATGTCAGATTGCATGGTCACTTTAATTCAAAAATCATGAGTCATTCTATAAACTCTGCTGTTCCATCTCAACTAGTTCATGCTCTGGTATTTTGTCATTTATGTCATCTCTATTGGGAAACCTGTGTAGCAGGTATGTGTGTACTGCATTTAGAGGAGTTTTTCTGAGGTTCTGAGGGATTGTGATGGCGTAGTGGGAATGCAGCAGGATGACGTGGCAGATGGTTTATTAGAGCTGATCTCAGCTGGAAGGCCTGGATTACTGAGGGGACAGTGACACTCACAGCCTGTTACAAGACCCACACGTACACACATCGTGGACACAACTTGGCCACTCACTGATCCCATAAAGTGTTTCCAAATCACACAGCGATCTCAATGACCACATATGCATCACACATATGCATCACACATTAAACGTGTTAACCACTGTCCATGCAAGAACATTTATGGAACATTTATGGAACATTTCTGACCATTTCTCGCAAAGTTGAATATTTTTTCAAACAAGTTATATATTTTTTTGTTACATTTTGCATGTCCAAATGATCCACTGTGATGTTCCACTCTGTACACACTACCATTTAAATGTTCGGAGTCAGTAAGTATAAAATAATTAATTAATTAAATTTAATTTCTTAAAAAAAGATAAAAATTCTTAATGACTACTGGTTTTTAATGGTAGTGTAAGCTTAAGAAAACCAGTTGTGGGTTGAAAATGTTTCACTTCAGCATTAAGTGAATAACCATAAGAATTAGTCACTGATTGCGTTATACACTAGTCTCAAATGCCAACCACTTACAGTGACTGTGACTGTGACTGGGTGACCTCTGAGAAATGGACAGATGGTGGTGAGGGAGAGGGGTCTTAGTGATCACACTGTTCACCCAGGATCACAATACCAATGGTGGGCCATAGCCTCTTTCAGGATAATATGCCAGGCTTAGTTTGTATTTGGGTTGCCTGACGTGTCTTTGGAGGACACTCTCCAAAAACACAGCTAATTAGAGGTAATAAAGAGCCATACATCAGGGAGAAAAACACACTTGTGAAAATGGCCTCATGCTGGGTATTATTGCAGTGCATGTGAAAGAGCTGTCTCTGTCACACAAGGGCAGGGCAGAGAAGTGAAGTGGACGATCTGACCACAACCATTCACTCATATATTCTTGCTGTAGCTGTAGTTTAATGCCGGGTGAAATGAGTTATATCCCACTTACAAACTCAAAGCATTCCAGTCAATCGTAGCTGTGCAGTGAAAAAACTTTAAAGTTATTTTTTTTTCTTTGACATAACTCAGCTCATGTTATGCACAACCAGTTTAGCTGACAGTCACCTCAAATGACTCTTCTCACTGAAGTCAGAGCTGATTGATTTAATTTTCCTCACTGTTAACTAACTCACTAAATTGAAACAGTAAAATAGAACTACCTTAAAAAAAATGAAAGTAATAACTTGCAGTAGTTAGATTGCACCTCTTTAAATGTAATTAATGATGAAGAAAATTAAACTGGAACTCTGAAAACTCAAGTAGAAATATACTAGGTTGTAAAATTATATCTGATCTTCATCAAGGTTACATGTACAGGCAAACACAATGTGCAGTGTTCATTTTTTTGTTTTCCAGCATATTCTGCATATTTAAAGGTGCCGTTCTTCGTGATCCCATGTTTCAAACTTTAGTTAGTGTGTAATGTTGTTGTTAGAGTATAAATAATTTCTGTAAAATTCTAAAGCTCAAAGTTCAAGATATTTTATTTTACAGAATTTGCCTACATCGAACGACCCGTTTGGATGCATTCCTCTAGTTCCTGCAGTAATGATGTCACTAAAACCGTTTTTGACTAACCTCCGCCCACAGGAATACACAAAAAAGGGGGCGTGGTCTTGTTGCGCTCCGACGGAGAAGAGGAAGAGTTGCGTTTTTTTGTGTTTTTTTTTGTGTTTATGGACCACAACCGGTAAGTGTATTTTATTATTTAAGCTGGTGCGTTTAACCGCTTCTGTAACTTATTAAAACAAAGGGCAACACTGTTAAGTTTTGTTACTAGATGGTAGGGCTGTGCAAAAAGACTAAAAAAAAAAGATTTTCATGCGCATCTCGTCAGTAAAGGCGTTCTGTGATTAGAAGTACATCTCCAGCACGTACGTTCAGATCAGGATTGACAGGTTTTCAAAACAAATCCTGCCAACTTGCTTCTCAAAACTAGCCCAATCGCATTTCACAACACAGGAACCGCTGGCCCAATAAGAACTCGTTACGTATAAGTCATCAGCCTGTTTTTATGACAGTGAAAACAGCGGTATACAGATAAGTGAATTTTGTGTCAAATACTGTGTTTTTTTACACGTGAAACATGAACATGTTGCTCGCTGTAAACACAATCAAAGCTTAAAAAAAACATGAAAAACGTGACTTTTAAACCCTTCACAACATCATCTGTTCACACTCAGGATAAGAGCCAGGGGGTGTAAACGTTTTGAACCTGCTTATAGCTGTGTGTATGTGTTTTCATTTATTACTGTCCTTCAGAAGCAACAGAAGATACTTACATGACAAAATAAATACAATTTAACCTGATCATCATTTTCCAAAAGTTTACATCCCTTGCTCTTAATGAATTGTGTTTCCTTCTTGGGTATCTTTGAATGTTTTCATCCTTTAATAGTTGTGTGTGTTCAATTAAGACATGACATTATATTTTTTTGCATTGTGTTATCTATAGTTTGTCTGTACCTGTGACAATGATGACAAATGAATTCAGAAAACCATCTAATTCCAATGGGTTAACATACTTTTTCTTACCAATGAAACATGTTTTTATAACACAATGTGATTTTTAAGGTTTCTTTTTTTGTTATGATACAAAGCCAAAAGTGTATGATATTGACACACTGAAGAAAAAACTTTTTGTGAACTATTCATGCATTATTCACTGCATGGTTCATCATAAGGGATTGTCAAAAGAGGGCTAATCTCAAACTGAGGTTTAGTTCTGGGGAAATGAGGTCAATTTAATGAGATATGTAAAAGATAATTATGATTATGACCCCGAGATGCAGAATTCTCTGCATAATTAAAATCGCAGTAGGAGACATTGTAGCCCAAAGGCAAGAAAACAAAAGTCCAATGAGGAGAATTGCTTATTAGATGGGTGGTTACAGAACAGTGACTCTGCATATTTTCTGGGATTAAACTCCCTAAAGTTAATTTTTGTCACAGTTAATGCTGTTTAATTATTTATATACAACAATTATACTCTGTGCGTCATAGGGAAATACTTGATCTGGACACATATTGGGCACAGTTTGTAGACAATTACAATAAAATGATAAAATACCTGTCTAATGATGACAAAAATAAATGGAAATGCATGCTAATGTAATATTCTGATAAGCTAACTTATACTTTTTTTTCTTGTAAGATTGTTTTTTCTTTAGTTTCATATCAGATATCAGAATCTGATATACATAGAACTTTATTTTAATTATTATTATTTATTTATTTTTGAGTCAGCCTAATCAAGTTTATTGTTTGGGTAGGAAGAAGTAATTTCAACACAAACCTTTAAAGGCATTAAAATAGGAAAGGATAATCATAAACCCGGATATTGTCATATCAGCGTAGTCATATGGGGTTCACTAGCCCAACTAGTAAAAACTAACCAACAGAAAAATGCTAAATTAGGCATGGATGCATTTCATTTAAAGTGCCCCTATTATGCCTTTTTGATTATTACCTTTCATACAGAGTGTCATGTAACTGTCTGTGAACATAAATATCAGCAAAGTTGTGAAGCCAACAGTGAACGATAAATAAAGTTGTCATGCAATCGCCTGTCAAGTCATCAAAAATTTGAATCTTATTCTGTTACAGCTCTGTGTCACGAAGTAACACATGTCTGCACACCCTATACGTTGCCAACTTGCCTGCCCAAAAACAGTAACATTTCCATGTGATTAACATCATGTTGAGAAAATGCTGTATCCTATCCTGTGAGAGTGATTTTGTTTTAACACATCTTATAATTACCACAAACACTTGACACTTACAACTGAAAAGTCCTGCTCCAGTCATGCTTGCAAATCAGTCTTTTCGATCAACCAGTACAACTGTTTTATCACTAATCACAAAGGACTGTGCCATCTGACCAATCACAGCAGTGAAGGCTCAGGGAAAGGAGGGGTTTAGACAGACTGATTCTTTGAACTGCTTCACACAAGTCGTTTATGAGTCATTTAGAAATTAGGTAAAATTAAATCTTTTTTTTTATTATTATTTTTGTTTCATGAACAAATCATTCAGACCAGATCTTGTAAACTGGATCATGGATTCCTTTAATTAGTTGCCTTTCCTTCAATCAAGGAAATGTTTTGTTGAAAGAAAGTTGAGAAAGAGTCCCTTGTAAGTCCTTTTCCTGTTTCTGCCAGGAAGCTGAGCAATTCTGACAGAACTGACCGTCCATGTCTTGGACAACAATTACAACCTGACATGGACCAGCTTCTGGATATGAGGTTCAACCTTATCTCCTTATGAGTATTTGAACAGTGCTTGCAGGACATTTATGGTCACAGAACTTAAGACTGATGCGCTATGACAACGCCAATCCCTTTTGTTCCTCATCTGATGGGCTGATGGACTGATTGAATAATTTATTTATATTGTATAGAGGTGTTTCTCTGTTCCAAAAGTTATAGTGTGCTGTTGTTCAAGGAGACATTTTAAAGGAATGGTTAATCCAAAAATGAAAATTTGCTGAAAATTTCTTACCCTCAGTCCATTCAAGATGTAGATGGGTGCCATCAGAATGAGAGTCTAAACTGCTGATAAAAACATCACAATAATCCACAAGTAATCAACATGACTCCAGTCAATCAGTTAATATCATGAGAAATGAAAACCAGTTTTTTGCAATATTTCAGATGCTGTCTTATATGGCAGCTGCCTATACAAGCAGCTCACTAGGTTTTCGAACAGAGCTTTTTGTGTCAGCCCTAAAAGAGAAGGACTCATGATTCAGAGTGTAAAAAGGCTTAACTCTCTCATGATTTAATAATTCAGTAGCTAATGCTATATCCTAACTTGACTGGTTGGGATTTTAGTCACAGCCATATCTGCCACTCCATCAAGTCTTCAAGCCCCATGACGACCTCATAAACATGATCATTAAAACAGGTCAGAGACAAATATAGTCATGAAGTTTAACAACTCTCATTACTTCATTAATGGCAGCCCAATTTTGAAAAGGGTGGCGCAACAAGCGGAAAAGCAATATTTTGCACTTATGCATCCATTTCTGCTCTAATTAATTTAGCTTCTTAATTATGCTGGTTTGATTGTAATGTATTCAGCTGATTAATGATGCTAAAGGAAGGTTTTACTCTCATCTGGAGAGCAATCATCAGTGCACCCGAGCTCAATTGCGCCTGTCAAGCTCTGAACTCAATTCTAGTGTTCTTCTGTCAGATTGCTTTCAAAATGGCTTAATGGTTTTGGCTTAAATGCACAAAGAGTGTTTTTAGGATTTACTAATGTAGGCTTGTTTTTTGTGGAAAGATATTGATAGGAAGCAACTTGACTTTGTTTCAGCCAAATCTTTATTGATTGAATGAAACCTAATAAATGTGGGACATAGACTAGAAATATATTTTACTGATGTGCTTGATGCATTCACTCACCAGCAGTGAATACATCTCTGAGTCTTTATTTGTGATGATGTGCTTTTATGGTTAATTTGACACCCTGTAGGAAAAAATCTAAGTAACCTGTAAGTATCATGGCAATTTGTCACTAAAAAATACAGATGTCTTTACTTATGGATGGTCTCTGCATATTTGTCTAACTGAGCTGAGGGTGCTTGTCTGTCTGGCCATTTTATAAAAATGGTAAATATTAATGGGATGAAAGAGGATAAAAGAGACTTATCACCACTTTCTTTTTGCTTTTTTCAATATTTTCTATTTTGTGAGGACACACTCGCTCTTCAAATAGCAAACCTTTGAAAGCTAACACCTTTCAATCCACTGAACTACAACAGGTGACAGCAACTAAAGACAGACAAGCTCTGCTGGAATATGTTATTATGTGCCAACATACTTTGATGTCGTTCCAAACATGTATAAAACACATCTTCACATAATTCACAATTCAGAATGTTCCCAAGAGGTCAAGCTCTTAAAAAAAAAAAACTGTAAACGCTATGGGAATGCTCTTCGGCATGACCTGCTCTGAATAATATGTGAAATCAGTCTCATGAATGGGCCTGACGTCATAGGCGGGTGACGTAGCGTCCAGGAAGCTATAAAAGCACCTGAGGTGAACGAGTGTCAGCTTTTTGTCATTCAGAGAAGCCCTTTGTGTGTGTCAGTCGCTATTTGTTTTGTGAGTCTTATTTAGTGTTGTTTGTCCATAGATACGCTCCATTATATCAAACCTCAGTCAAGCAAAGGTTTGGGCTAAAGCAGGCAGCGTTCAGCCTGTGTGTTTTCCCTGCCCGTGATTGGGGTAGTGTGTTGTCTGCTTGAGAGTGAAGCTTGCAGAATCAGCTCTCGAGGGAGTTGTTACTGCTTTGGCTCACTCAGAAGGCTCTCTTTGAGGAGGGTCGGGAGCCTTCACTAGCGTTTCTCGCGGTGCCGCTCCCGCTTTGGACGAGGCGGAGTGGTGGCTGTGCTCGTGGGCAGTACCACCACTCCCTACCCTACATGCAGGGGGCACTCCCAGGGGGGCACCGTCCCAGTTGCTCAAAAAAACAAACAAACAAAAAAAAAAAACCGCTGCGCCATTCCCCCATCCGCATTCGCAAACGCTCGACCTTCGTGTTTGCGGCTGAATGTTCATAATTGATAATGGACATCTATGCCCGGTAGAATACATCAGCAGTCCAGCACAAAGACAAAAATAAAACGAAAGAAAGTTAAACAAAACCAGGCATAAAATTGGCTTGACGATGGACGGTCGTTATTCTCAAATTTAGGGACCGTCTCTAAAGTTACATTCGATATTGGTAAAGGCAAAGATAAAACCAGCTGTAATGTGTTCATTTAGGTGTCAGCTACAATGCACACCTTATACATTTTTTATATTTATTAAAATATATTGTAAATCATTTAGGTAAAAACGAGGCCCGTTTCAGGTTTTAATTTCGGAAATAACTTCCCCACCATCAACGGATCTAAAATTATCTCTGACTTTCCAGGTTCCCTTACGAAAATTAGCCATGGTTTTATCAAGAATAACACCAAAAATCATCGTTCTTGTAGCCATTGTAACTGCAAATTAACCATGGTTTTGTTACTTCAAATAATAATTTACAAAGAAGTATTAATATACTGTAAAATGTTTGTTGTTGTTGTTGTTATAAAAACTAAAAACTTAAAATGCATTATATAGAAACAATGAGGTAATAATGATTGGTTAAAATACATAATGTAGGCTAATACAAAATAAACAATTTATGTACATAACACGTTATTACAAATACCTCTGCAAAGGAAGGCAAATGGCAATTGCTGCTGTTACACTTACAGGACAATCAAATCCTTGTTTAGGCTACTGACCAAACATTTAATTCAAATATTCACTTAATCTTTCATTTTTGGCCACCTTTTTGTCATAGATTACACAGCCTCTATAATTTCTTCAAGAAAAAACATGTGGATATCACATCCCTTACAAAAATAAACCATAGTTTTATCATAATAAAACTATTCAGTATTCTTTTGCATTATTTTTTAATTCAATTCAATTCAAGTTTATTTGTATAGCGCTTTTTACAATAATACAATACGCAGAAACACTGACAATAAGAAATGATTCATGAGCACCAATTTAGCAAAATAAAATTTCAGAAGGATTTCTGAAAGAAATTGTAATATTTCACACTATTAATGTTTTTACTGTTTATTAAAAATATTATTATTATTTTTTTTGTAGTAGCAGTAGTTAATATTACTTATTTTTTATTGCTTTATAATAAAAATGGTACATATAAAATATGGTGTCTCTGATATCACCTTGTTTGATTACCAGACACTTGAAAACCAGTGATGTTTGATGTTATTGATGTCTTACCTGAACCATACATTTTCAATGAGAAACAACAAACTTCAGTTTGTTCAATGTGGAAGCAATGACTTCTGTTTGTGTTTAGAGCAAAAGAAAACCGGTTCGGAAGGACCTAAGGGGTGAATAAATGATGACAAAACTTTTAGTTTTGGTTTTTAATATATATGAATGAAACGTACATCATGTGTATATATGTGTGATGGGCAGTCTATAACTCTACTGGCTCTCTCCTTCCATGTGGCGTGCAGATGTAATCAGGGTGTCTCTCTGCAGGGGCGTGATGAGCTCGTTAAGATGGATCAATCTGAGGAAGCAGCGCCTGCTGAACTGATAATGCCACATCCATGTCTGATACCTGTTCCTGCCATCCTGGCTCCCCATCGACCAGACATCAGGGTACATTGACATCCAGAGCTTTTCAGCTTTACTGCTCCCCTGGAGGAATTGCAAGAGCCTTTCATCTGAGCACTGATGACAGTGGAGCAGCTTTTTGATCAGTGTTATTATTTAGACGATTCATCATTTTGATGTGTGGTTTAGCATGTGCCTCTCACACAAGTTGGCAGGTTTCGCTGTGAGTTTCCTCGGGGTAAACAATCTGTCAAAGAAAACTGCAAAGTCTGATCAGAATATCCAAGATAAATGGTAACTGTTCGATCCATATTTTTAAGTGTCAACTCCTTTGATTGGTTTCTTATTGTAAGTGACACAAACAATAGCATATGTCATACACATGCAGAGACGCTACTAGAAAAGAGAGGATATAGAGTAGGTTTCAGAAGGAGGGAGAAAAAAGAAATAACATGTTAGCAGATGTATTAGTTCCTCCGCAGCTGTGGCTATTTTTGAGCCACAGTTAAACGTTTCATCCTACATATTGTGACAGATCGATGTGAAAATAAATAAATAAATGGGATAGACATAGCCTACGCAACCTATCTGTGGATATTGGTGTCTGTTGTGAGTTAATAGGATGTCAGTGAAGATTGATGGCCGTGCCGTAGGGGGAAAGGAGGCTTGAAGCTGTGTGCATTTATGAAAATGGGCCGAAAGGACGAGAGGTGTGCGTTATGCTCAAACGTCAGAGAGCAATATTTTGATATGTTTAGACTTGATCTGTTCTGGTAGAATTGGAGCTTCATTTATTCATGCTAACTAAAGTCTGTTTGTATTTGTGTTTTTTAAAGAAAACTCTGGAGACGAGGATGTACCGAGATATATTTTCCGAAGTTTATAAAAAATTTGTAGGTATTGCCCAAATTAGCCCATGGCTTTAAGTTTGGTTCGGTTCTGGTGGCTTAGCACATTAGTGCTTTTTGTGATTTTAAAATGTGATTTAAAAAAAACCCCACTAATAAACATTAAAATAACAAATTCTTGTACACTGGAGAAAAACATGGATTATCATATGTCTGCTTCAAATTTAATTTGAGAGAAGTATTATTTTCCCCATTTTTAGCCAAAATAGGATGGATGTATGGTCTTTCGTTCATACTGGAAGCCGGAGGGCCTTCTCGTGCAGAAACTCCACATATGCCTCACAGAAGTAATAGAACTGATGACGCTCCAGGAAATCAATAATATAGACACGGGCATTGCCACAGATATGTGAAATAAAATTAATAATTTAACTACAATGGAGTAAAAACACAGGGATCAAGGATGGGGTGACACTAAACTTCAAGAGTACAAAACAGACACACTCACAGACACAATTAGAAATAAATTATCCAGTTAGCAAAGGTCAGTGATGCAAAGGTCAAAATGTATTAGTTTACAAATTGTGACAGATTTGTGCAATGAACTGTCTGAAAAATAATCTTTATTAAATGGAAAATCTGCCTCAGTAATCATAATTTGTGTAAAAGGAATAAAATGGCAATGTTTTACTGCCACTAGTGTTAATTTGGAAACTGGAAACTGCAAGCAGTTATATTCATTGGTACATTTTTTGAGTTTTGCAAAAAAATATTTAGATAGAGGCACATTTTCCAATGGGCCAATGCTTCCATATTCAGTAAATAATGACTTGCATTTCATGCTCTAAACAAAAGCTATTATATGGCTTCAGAAAACTTGAAATGTAGCTCAAGAGTCTACTTTTATTGTGTTTTTTATGGTGTGTTTTTGTCGTTTTAGGATGTTGACAGATTACTGTTAGCTGTCACTGCATGCAAAATAATTCTTCATCCACAGAAAATATAACAGAATATGGGTTTGGAAAGACATGGGTGAGTAGGTAATGACAGAATACATTTTTTTTAGATTAATTATTCCTTTAAAATGTGTGGTAACAGTTCTACATTGCATATGAAATAAGTTTAAGATCATAACAGACTAGCGATTCATAGCACAGACTCAAATTTTATGGCATAAGACACATTTAACATTGGCTTTGTGTCAGAAACGGGGGTGTTTGATTACTTGTAGTGATTCAAACAATCTCTATAGTTCTCTAAAGTGCTATTTACCTGAGACTGACTGGCTGCAGAGTGTTGAATGTGTCCTTTAGGTGAGGTGTAGCAGGAGTTTTTCTGCGTAAACCTGACATGTTATCTCCAAGGCTTCCACACCATCTCAGTTTTCTTAGATTAGCTTCTCTCCCAGGTTCTGTCAACTATTGAGACCGGACCTAATTCTGCTCACACTGGGAGTGCAGTCTCGATCGTCTTTCTCTATGTATTTTTCCTTCTCCTTCTCCTCTACAGATTTTGCTTAAGAAAAACCCATCGAGACGCTCTGTCATTCTGAATCTTGCATCCATCAGTCAGCCACTCGAGCGAAGTGTTGTGAGAGTGGGTATAGATGAGATGAGTACTGTGTGTGTGTGTGTGTGTGTTGTTGATACCTCAGACTGTGGTCCCTGGGCAGTCTCGCACACACATCAGAAAAGGAGCCATCTGCTCTCTTCTGGGGATTTGCTTCAGGTCAAGCTCAAACTGAATAGGAGATGCTTCCGGAAAGCACAATGAACCTGGTTTAATTTCACTATAAAACAAACAGCTCTTGTCGGTATGTGCTTTTCGATAGTTGTCTGCTGTATCAAAGGCTCTAGAGAGGAGTGTTTTTTCTTCCTCTTAAGACACAGAAGCTTGTGTTTCAAATATCTAACCTGGCTTCCACTCATTTAGGCAGTCAGTCAGTCCATTAGTCCATGAACTCCCACGCCAATCTCCCCTCATCCTTCAGCCTGGCAGCCATGACAGCCAATCCCATTCTTGATTAGGCTGACACTCAAAAGGAAACAGACGAATGGAGACCATCACCCTTTCTGCCGCTGAGACACGCTATCTGTAAATCACGATAGCCATTCCACCTTCAAAACCTGCTGGACAGACAGAGAAACACACAAAAAGTCAACAAAAAGTCAAAGCGACATCAAACAAAAGAAGAACTGTAGTCCCACTGAAGACTATATGTGCACTTAAACCTTCAAATGTGTGGTGATTTATTCAGGATATTCACAAGAACAGTCCTTTTCTTCATAGAAGTTCTGAAAGAAGAAACATAGTTACTAATGAAAACTTATACTCTTTGAAACTAAAAACATTTTAGAAAGTACTTTTCTTTTCTATGTAGTCTGTCATAAAAAAAAAAAAAGTAAATAAACTTTTATATGGTATATATGTTTATATGGTATATATATATATATATATTAGTATATATGATACATATTGTATATAATGAAAATAAAACCAATAAAAACATTTTTGTCACTTGAAATCTAACTGAATTGAATTGAGTTATAATATAATCTGAGTTAAATAGAACTTGAGTTAAATTAATTGAGTTTATATCTAATTAAATATAAATAGATAATAATTGTAAAATAATGAAATTTGCAAATGTACAGTACATAAATTAATACATTTATTAATAAAAGTATATAACATATGATATGTCAAACATCATGATAAAGACCACAAAATGACGAAATTAAAATACATTAAAAAAACGTTAAACTAGTTGTTTTAAAACCCTCAATACGGACCCAGAAAGCAGACCCATGTATCAAAAGTTTGGAAACTCTTAGATGTTCTGCTTTTGGGATTCTGATGAATGTGATTCTGGGATGAAAATAGAAAATTGTTCAGTTTTGTGCCCAGAAGCCCCCCAAACTGGTCAGAGTCCAGTGCGGTCAACATGGCTGCGTGCAAAGATACCAGATGTCACCTTCCTGCCTCTGCTGTTAGCTGGAGAGTCCGCAGATAGCACAATGCAAAGTCAACTCTTTCTGTGTATTTGTTTGATGGCATGACAATGGTTCTGGCTGCTCGAATCAAAAGGTAAAAAAACAGATAAAGGTTAAACAATCTGTATTTTACAAAGAGATCTGTATTATGCTGCTAGCATTTCTGTCTCTCAGCCTGTTATGCATTTGTTATGCGTCTCTTTGGCATTTTAGATTGGATTTAAATTGCATTTGCTCATAACCGTTTGTTGTTCTTTTGATGTTAATGATCAACAGTCAATTTTAGCCAGTGATATGAAATTGATCACAAGAAGAAATTGCAAATCAATTCCCAAATCAGTTTCAGAAACAGCCCAGAGTGGTGTCATAACAGATGGGTAATGATGCACATCATCTGGGGCCTAGTAGTGAGTCAACAACCATAATTATGTTCCCACTGTGAGCTTTGCTGTTGACTCCAAAAAATGGTGAGATTTACTATGATATTCCCTAGATGATGAGAGAAACCCTGATTAAACATGGCAACTGACAGGAATTAAAGACCTCGATGGGCTCAATACCTGTGGCACAGTGACTGAATATCAACAGAACTAACGACAATCTCTGTGTCAACAATGTGATTGCTTTAGTACTTTATTCATGATGTGTACAGAAGGGGGTTTGGGCCAAATTAGTTACATAAAAGATGATGTCATCCATGCAAAAAAACTAAAACATCAATGTATGACTGATGACATATTCATGTGTTGTCCATAAAAGCATGATAATTGCATTTCAGTCTGAATCTAGCCAGTGTTAAGGTTTGGGTCTCCGAGAAATCAGTTTACAAGCAGCATGTGACCTCTAACCTCACCTGTGTGAGCATCACAGACCTTGTACAAATGTGAAGACAGTTTATCTCTGGATTTATCCCTGATTAAACCATCAGGTCCAGCTGATACCTGTCGCTTGCCAAGTCAGTGGATTTCTAGGATGGGCTGGGATGATATTTCTCCATGGTAACACTGCCTGAAGCCCTCACTGCATGCTTTCACCCTCCAGAAGAAATTATGAGAGGACATTACTCATATTTAAAAGCTACAGCTATAGTAGGCTACATACTGTACTAGTAATAAATAGGTCTATTATGTACTTTTTAACATATTTCTTTGCAAATTAAGGCAAGACACTGAAATTTTTTTTCCCCTTCTTCTTCATGCACTGGTCAATTTTGATCTTCTTTCAGACTAGTAGAAACAAAACGTCTAAAAAACATCTAATTGTTTACTTTGTTTTATATTTGCATCTGTAAATTTCAGATACAATACACATCTTTTTTTTTTCTGCACTGAGTAAAACACGTCTGTTTTATTCCTGTCTATATTCAATTTTTTTTTATTATAGCAGAGTTTGTATCCACCTGAACATTTTATTCCTAATAATACAGTGCAGTTATTTTTCATGACCATTGACAGTTTTTTTTTTTATTTGTGGACTAATAAAAAGCAATATCCAAAATCCCCTCTGTATTTGTTGCTCTGTGTTAAATTTATAAATGTAATTAAAAAAAAAATATATATATATATCAGTGTCAATTTTGGTTCTCAACATCCAACAGAACATCTATATGTAACACCTGCTTTGATTGAAATGAGTCAGAACAGAATTTGCATTGTGTAACACTGTTAGATTTGTTAGTTCTCTTTGTCCATGTGTGGCACAGTGAACGTTGCAGTGATGAGAGGTGATGGGTGTCTGAGTGCGGGCCTGTCATCCTGAGCTATGTGTGATTCAAACAAAAGTATATCCTTAGTGTCTTTTAATCATCAGGGAAAAAAGGAAACTTATTTTGACAAATATGCCCTGTCACATCTTTCCCCCTAACAGAAGTGCAGCCTCCATTCAGGGTTTTGACGTAGAGACTGGTAATACTGCAAAGTGCCCTCTGGATTTAAACAAATTAGTGATGCTTGCAAGGTACCTCACTTACAGTGCTTTAAGGATATTTTTTCTGATGTATTTCCATGAACTCATTTAAAAATGAATTTGTGAATTCATTTAAAATGATAATAAGGCTAATTTAGAGACCTCTGAAGCTGGCAAAAGGAAGCCTGTAGAAAGATTTCAATAAAACAAAGTGCCCTGGAGGTTGCAAAGACAAGTTGACAAATGACAAGAATATGGCAAATCTTCAGGGCTCCCTGTAAACCATGTGGTCAGGCTCCGCCCGCAAATGGTGATGCCATACATGGCTTTTTTTGAATTTTGAATTTGGTGTTTTCAATTTAGCCTTCTTTTAAAGAGTTTAACATTAAAGTCTCTCTCTCTTTGAAGATCTAAAACTATTTAGTGTGAAATATACACAAAAGTTTGAGGTTAGTAAGGGTTTTTAAATGTTTTTGAAAGAAATCTCTAACGCTCACCAAGTTTATTTGATAAAACAAAATAAAAAATCACATTTTGATCAGGCACTCCCTCAAGCTGAAATGGCTCCATGTCTGTCAGAAACAGACCACTACCAAATGTCCAAACTAACTACAACTTAATCATTATAGACACTATAGTGACTCTTGACCATGTGGTCAAATTCTGTGTAAATCTTGTGTGAAAATAAATTTTTGCTAGGATAAGATCACTGGAAAATAATAATAATAATAAAATATATATATATATATATATATATATATATATATATATATATATATATATATATATATATATATATATATATATACACACATACAAGTGCTGGTCATATAATTAGTTGATTTATTTCACTAATTCCATTCAAAAAGTGAAACTTGTATATTATATTCGTTCATTACACACATCCTGATATATTTCAAATGTTTATTTCTTTTAATTTTGATGTTTATAACTGACAACTAAGGAAAATCCCAAATTCAGTATCTCAGACAATTTGAATATTGTGAAAAGGTTCAATATTGAAAACACCTGGTGCCACACTCTAATCAGCTAATTAACCCAAAACACCTGCAAAGCCTTTAAATGGATTCTGTAGGCTACACAATCATGGGGAAGACTGCTGACTTGACAGTTGTCCAAAAGACGACCATTGACACCTTGCACAAGAAGGGCAAGACACAAAAGGTCATTGCAAAAGCGGCTGGCTGTTCACAGAGCTCTGTGTCCAAGCACATTAATAGAGAGGCGAAGGGAAGGAAAAGATGTGGTAGAAAAAAAGTGTACAAGCAATTGGTATAACCGTACCCTGGAAAGGACATTCAAAAATGTGGGGGAGATTCCCAAAGATGGACTGCAGTTGGAGTCAGTGCTTCAAGAACCACGGCGCACAGACGTATGCAAGACATGGGTTTCAGCTGTCGCATTCCTTGTGTCAAGCCACTCTTGAACAACAGACAGCGTCAGAAGGGTTTTGCTTCAAAAAGGACTGGACTGCTGCTGAGTGGTCCACAGTTATGTTCTCTAATGAAAGTAAATTTTACATTTCCTTTGGAAATCAGGCTCCCAGAGTCTGGAGGAAGAGAGGAGAGGCACACAATCCATGTTGCTTGAGGTCTAGTGTAAAGTTTCCACGGTCAGTGATGGTTTGGGGTGCCATGTCATCTGCTGGTGTTGGTCCACTGTGTTTTCTGAGGTCCAAGGTCACACAGCCATATACCAGGAAGTTTTAGAGCACTTCATGCTTCCTGCTGCTGACCAACTTTATGGAGATGCAGATTTAATTTTGCAACAGGACTTGGCACCTGCACACAGTGCCAAAGCTACCCTTACCTGTTTAAGGACCATGGTATCCCAATCTTAATTGGCCAGCAAACTTGCCTGACCTTAACCCCATAGAAAATAACATGGGGTATTGTGAAGAGGAAGATGCGATATGCCAGACCCAAGAATGCAGGAGAGCTGAAGGCCACTATCAGAGCAACCTGGTCACTCATAACACCTGAGCAGTGCCACAGACTGATCGACTCCATGCCATGCCACATTGCTGCAGTAATTCAGACAAAAGGAGCCCCAACTAAGTATTGAGTGCTGTACATGCTCATACTTAATATAACCCATATGTATATAAATGCATGGCCTCTTTGGGCTTCCCTAGATTGGAGTTCTGTTCTGAATCAATCTAGACATGCAAATTTAATCATAATATAATATAACATGGATTATAACGCTGTAAGGAGGCCACCTTTTGGCGGGTGTCGCATACACCATGCGGTAATGACCTATGTTAACCAAAATCACTTTCAACAAGATCATCACCCATCTATGAACAACTGACACCTCCATATGAACCTATAATACTAACGTGTGAAAGACTCCATGACCATTTAGTGCCATTTGTCTTTATATCATGAGGTCTGAAAGGATCATACGAGCGATCATGAGGCCGTGGAGGGGAGAGGTGATGACTTTGCTTTTAGAGCGGATGAGCGATGTGTGAAATGGATTTTTGTGCTCTGCTGTGCTCCTTTCACACTCTAGGCTATCATAAGCTCAGCTAATTCAGCTGCATTGCCTCAACCCACGTTAATTATAGACTCATTGACAGCAGCTCTTACTTCGGTGCAGTCTACCCACTGTGCCGGCTTATTGAGGGTCGACTGAAATGAGATGGAGTTTTATGAAAGCCCCCAGAAACTGCAGCAATGGCCTAAAGCAATGCTGATGATAATTAGATCCTGTGGCAGAGCTGGAAAATGAAGTTAACGCTTTACCTGAACCCTGTAGTCATGAGACATGCCATGGAATGTCAACTTTCGTTCGTCACAACATCATAATATAAATGTCTGCTACATGACAGAGAAGCTTGAGTCGCCATGTGGAATATTATGACAAGTGACAGGCCTTATAAATGCTGTTTTACATCACGAATGGCACGAACATTTAAACAAATGTGAACTAAGGCACACTACTGATGGTAGAAAGGATATATTATTTCTGGCTTCCTTTTTTTTATACAGTTTTTAGAGTTAATTTTTGAATTTATAAAGGGATTTGTATTTAATTACAGAATCTGATAAATATTGTTCATTTCGTCTCGGCAATGTACCTTTTATTAGATACTTTCGTTTGTGAATAAATTGTATTTTTATTATGGTTAAAAATACCTTTAATGACTGTATATACTGTTAAAAAGTTTGGGGTTGGTAAGATTCTTTTAGATGATGAAGTCTCTTATGCTTATCAAGCTACCTTAATTTGATCAAACATATAGTAAAAACAGTCTGAAATACTATAACAATGTAAAATAATGTTCTTTAATTTAAAATATTTTAAAATGTTATTTATTTTTTATAATTTTTCAGTAGTCATTACTCCAGTGTTCAATTTCACACAATCCTTTTATTCTATTCTAAATCATTCTAATATGTTGATTTGCTGCTAAAGAAACATTTTTTTTTAATTATTATTATTTTCAAATTTGAAATAGTCTATGTTGCTTAATATAAAGTATCTGTGGAAACTGTGCATGTGTTTTTTTTAATTTTTTGATAACTAGAAACTTCGATAGAACAGCATTTATTTAAAATAACTTTTTTTCTTTACTGTCACTTTTGATAAACTTAATGTCCTTGATTATAAAATTATGAATTTCTTTAAAAAAAATCATACTGACCTCAAACTTTTGAACCATATAGTTTTTTAACACTTTATGTAAAGTTGAAAGAAATAAATGGGCATTTTGAGATATACAAACTGTGAGATACAAGATCACAATTATGAGGCAGTTAATTTATTTTTTAATTCTTAGGTATTTACCTTATGAGCAAATATGAGGAACAAAGTGAAGAAAAGTTGAAAATTGTGAGAAATAGTTGTACAAATTGCAATTAGTTATACTGTGTAGTCACAATTACCCGTTTTTATTTTTTAAATCTGAGGCAGAAATGGGATTCTATCTTTAACATACTTTCAACTTTTAATCTTTTTAAACTCATGTATATGCTTTGGTGTAGTAGAGAAACAAGCACGCCATTTAATACAGTCACAACAGTCTATCAGCAAGCAGAACGTAAGCTGCATGTTTTCTTTGGGTGCAAGAATCAAAACACTGGAGAGTGTGAGAGAAATCTAGCGCTCTGATGCAATATAAAGTATCAGTCATGTCATGTCAGCCTTTGGGATCAAAGTAAAGGTGTCCAATATTTGAGAGGCAATGTATTACACTTATCTTTTGGCATATTGATTTTTATCTGGAAAGCCAAACTCATGTTTCCAGAGGTGTGCTTTTCTTCAGTCACATTTGTCTTCATCCATGTCAGGGGCTGACCCAATGAGAACATAGCAAGCAAACATGTCTGCCAGATTTCTTTTCTTGCTAAATATTTTCTTGAGGATATTTTTAATAATCAAAAATATTTTCATAGGAATTAACAGAATTAGAGACACATTATGTAGCTGTTAAGGTCTCAAAATGGGCAAGTTAACTGGAGGTGAAGTTTTGATGTTTATAGTCTTAACTTCCTTAATCTAATTGCTTTGGTGGGCAATAGTGAATGTCCACACAGAAATGTTCCAGTCTGCTGTTTTAAGTCTTTTCTTCCAAGGGTGAGTTGATCCAACAGCTCTGTGATTAAAGTCCTTGGTGTGTCCGTCATGGTTGATGAGCAGCCTCTGGCATATGAAGGAGCATCCAGTGAGGTCTCTCTTTAATTAACTCAATGACCAAGACCAGACGAGCAAAAATCCTCATCAGAATCCTCAATAAAATAATGGAGGAATGACAAAACCGCTGCATAGATAATTATGTTTTGACAATCAGGTGTTACAGGTACAGAAGAGTCCTCCTGTAATAGAGATATTTGGGCATAATGTTTTGTCTTTCTTTCCAAAATGGGAAGACAGCAGTTAAGTGTCCCTTTGTGATTGTTCTCTTTTTTGCTAATGGCTCGATGTCTGAGGATGCTTCACTTTCTTCCTGGATTTAAGGTTGAGCTTGTCTAACCCTAGTGACATGCTTTTATTTCTGGTGGTAAGCTTTGAAGATTTATAACTTTAAAACAGAACTTTTGTCTTTTTCTCAGCTCAAAATATATCACGAGTCTTCAACATCAACTTACTACCAAAGCATAAAATCAGAACATTATTACAAAAAATCTTCGTAATCTTCAATTTCGGCCTCTGACATAACCAGTTCTTTTTATTTTTTATCCACTATCCTCCAGCCACCTGTTAAGTAAAGCATAGCTGTCAGTCAGTAGTGCAATTGCAAGCATAATATTGCTTTTAATACATGAGTTCAGTAAACAACAACTGAGTAACTTGTATTAATTTGACAAGTTACTTGTCTCATTTTGGTCCGCCAGTGAGAATAATTCCAAATGAACTCAAAGCAAAATCAACTTTAAGCATCACCTAGTAGTGATGTTTCTGAACGAATGAGCATCTTTTAACAAATCAGTTGAGTGAATGATTCAATGACTCACTCATTTGAGAGTCACTTGTTTCGTTCCTGAATGAATCAGTGGATTTGGCTAAAGCCACCTACAGTTGATAAATCACTGATAAATCATCACTAAAACACAGCGGGAAAACAGTGAAAAGTCACAGGAAGTAGTTCTATACAAGTGTTGTTTAATGGTTACTAAATATATAGATATTTATTCAATTATAAATATATATGATTTGCTATTTTTTTTTTTTAGAAATGTAGAATTTAGAAATGTTGCCTTGGTAACCAATTGAAATAAATGTTCTTAAAGAGCCACACAGATGGGAAATCAAGAATTAGCTGTATTACAGTGTATGATGTAGCTGTCCATCAGTGTAAACAATGTGCAAAGTAATTAAACCAAAAAGTACACGATTTATAAAGTTATTGGCTTCTAAAGTAAGGAGTCGACTCTGAATCACTGAAACGAGTCGTTATAGATTTCAAATCTTTTGTATCTCTATGTACGTCACTAGGAACACTTTGCATAATAATCTCCGCCTACCGTCTTGGGAGAAACGGAACTCTGACCTGCCCCCCCCCACCCCCCCCCACACACACACACACACACAGACGCTCTGGTTGGTGTGATAGCATCATGTCGAGGAGACAGTGTGTTTTTAATTGTAAAGGCAAGTTTGTTTTATTTTCACTGCCAAAGAATGAAGATCAGAAGAACCAATGGCTAAAATTCATTTTTACCACCATAACAGAGCAGTACAACAAATCCTTGTTGTGTTCACAACATTTCACTGATGACTGCTTTTCTAATCTCGGTGAGTACAAGGCGGGATTTTCAAAGCGTTTGGACATAAAAGAGGGTTCATTGCCAACTTTATTTAGAACAACGAGCATCTCCGAATCACAACGTGAAGTATGATTATGAAGTTATGTGTCTGTTTTCTCCCGAGCATCTTATCAGTATGTGTGCTGTCTGCAGCCTTTCTCTCCGCTGATCGTCATGTACAAACACGTCATTAAAATGAAGTGTAACTCCGTGAATACTCAACGAAGAGACATGAGAGAGGTATCTATAGAAAGCTTGACATGTCTACTTTAAAACTAAAGTGCTGCCGAAAACAGATATTCTGTGATAAAGTAATCCATATGAAAACAACGTGATGTCTGTTTTTCATGTCTCCCTTCGTTATATGTGACCACGCCCCCGCGCTATTCAGATTCAAACTGAAGCGCGCGGCTTGAATACACCCACACAAAAGAAAAAGCAGCGAGACTGTTCAAGTTTTTTATTTTACTGTTTGCTTCGCGATGAGAGGAATAAGACATAATTCACCCCAAACAGATGCTAACGCATAGTTTACCGTGGAGGTGTGTGCGGAACAACCAATCAAACCTGACTATGTTAGTTGACCAATCAGAACACAGTATGCGAAAGGTGGGGTTTAAGGAAACTGAATCTTTTGAACAGCTTCGCGCGAACCGTTTGGGGATCTCTGAGAATTGAGGTAATTTTAAAATGATATTTTGACAAAATGACAATATTTTTTAACCTTGGATGGATTTAAACCTAATGTACAGGACTTATAAACAGTGATAGGAAGCTTAGAATTTTCATCTTACTGGCTCTTTAAGTTCTCAAATGGCTAAAACTGAAATAAAATCTAAAAGAAATATTTAAACTGATAAAAAATGATAAAAATGCCAAAAGAACATAACAAATGAATAAGAATATGAATAAATATGATAAAAGTTCATAAATAATACTCAAACCCTATGTGGGACCACAGACAGACTCTACTTATTTCAAATCCCAGAATCTAATGATTGTCAGCATAAAATGCACTCCATTGTTGGCCAGTGGCTTAGGACTGCAGACATAATATCGAAACTGCACAGTCTGACTTTGATGTGATGCTTAAGCTTTTATCTCATCTTTTTTTGGATGAGTTTTTCTATAAGGCTCAGTCTCACCTACGTGTGAGAGCAGAAGGTGAGACAGAGAAAGGAGTGGTCTGTGCTTTATCCCTCTCTTATCATCGAGTATCTGTTCAGTGTAGTACTTCACTTTTGTGGTGTTATAACTGGCTTCTTGGTCTAATCCATTCTGGACATGCACACTCCGTCTGTCTGACTGTTTCTAATGCCAGTCCTACAATATGTTTTGGCTGTCTGGACCCCTGCCCAATCAGTTTTCAGTAGCTAGAGTTTTCATTTTCAACATTTTGGTGAAAGAATGTTTGGAGGCCTAAAAAAGAGGTCTGCAAATATCTACGGATCCCAGAATAGCATTCCTTGTTGTCATTCTGCCCTGATGGTGACCCTGCCTGTGAATATATATATAATGGCAAGGCCGGTCATCTAGTGGCCTGTTGGGAAAATACGGCCTGTTAATGATTTCTCTGAGATAAATGAACACTGTTGCCTTCGTTTTATACTAGACATCAATGTTTGACCCAATGCTGCCTCAGATTTGCGTAAACAACAATGTCCTTAAAATCAAACATTGAAATATAATGTTTATTAGAATAATTATTTTAGTGTAAAAATAATCAGATTTGTAGAGTGCTTGCCTTTTAAATTGTAATAATACATTCTTTTACTATTACTATTAAATTATACAATTTTACTACTACTACTACTACTACTACTACTAGTACTACTAAACAATATTAAGGGTAAGTGTTAGTCTTAGTCGCACAGTGCTTATCAATACAGTGTACTAAGATCTGATAATTATTCTGCAAAATGAATAAAAAAGGATTGAAATGTCAATGTACAATACCTCTTTAATAGTGATTAGATATTAATAATGCTTATCAATAGGCAATTGATCAAATATTATAAGAACAATGTGTAAGCTGCGTCACTGAAAAAAGCTCAAACCAAACTTTATTATGCTGTCTCATTCCTCCAAATATTTAGTGTGGATCCCCAACCTGTGGATGTTGCCTCATTAGGCTGTAATGTTACTTTAATTGGTCTTTTAATTTGGTTCTGAGGCGTAGCCAGCAGACGTGACCGGCTTGGGGCAGTGCAGCCCTCTTGCAGTTTCTCAGGTGGCAGTGTTTATTGCGCCCACCTATTTGCTTTCAATCTGTCAGCAGCAGGGCAGAGCGCAAAAGAGAGGAGCGGCATTTGGCAAGCCATCTTTCTCATGACACCCAAACAGTGTGTCCCATCTGCCAGACAGGCATCGAGGCCGGGACCAGCATTTGGCAGAGTTCTGTCTCAGATGCAGTTTCCCCACTCTTCCCATCTCTTCTTCTTTGCCTTTTGAGGAATGATTTTATTTTCCCTTGTTTTTTTTTTTTTTTAGGAGACTTTGGCGAGACTTTTGGTCATGTGCTTGTTGCATGGCTGAATGAACCTCAGGGTTTTTTCTATTTTCAGCTCCGCTGAACTTCAAGGGTTTGCTTTTCTTTCTAGAGAAGGACACTTCTTCCTTTTTAAACGTGGTGAGTGGTTTTAAATGATATAGTTCAGTAGTAAAACTATTTATCTCTTCATTTGAAAAAAAGAAAAAAAAAAGAAGAGCAACACAAAATTAACCTGAAGCGACAACAGGACTGTAAAATAAA
This sequence comes from Carassius auratus, assembly GCF_003368295.1. Classification (NCBI taxonomy): domain Eukaryota; kingdom Metazoa; phylum Chordata; class Actinopteri; order Cypriniformes; family Cyprinidae; genus Carassius; species Carassius auratus. Next base: position 516,256 of record NW_020523380.1, read on the forward strand.
CTTCAAGGTGTAATCTAACCACGAGGGCTGAAGGGGACTCAATTAGTTATAATTTTTATCTGTCACAATGCTAAACACAGCCATGCCCGTGCTCCCGCAGGCTTGTGGATGGAAATGTCCTAATTGGAAGGTGATTATCAGGTTGTCACCTGTCCTTACTAGAGGTGCGACAGGCCTGCATACCAACCACAGCTTTCCTGACTCACCCACATTCAGAAGCCTCTCTTCCTGGAGCAAGATTATTTTCAACTGTCTGCACCTCAGGTTGCTTTTCACATCTTTCCTTTGAACAACCTCATTTGTGATGTGATGAGGCAGACAGGCTTTGTTTAGGGATAGCATGCGCTTTTCGGCATATATGCCCAAGAATACTCCAAAAAAAGTGACATTATCATGTGAAATTCACTTTTTATTTTTGTGTATGTTGTGTTCACACATAATCACATAACACAATGGCTGAACTAACTGTATAATTTTTGTCTTACATGGATACATCTTTAAACTGTGAATTTAGGGCACCTCTTTTAATTGAATCTTTTCCTTTAGAGTGTAATATAGCTGTATGTGCATGTAATGATCTTACAAAAGTCCTGACGAAAACATTAGAATTACTCCAACAGAAAACACTTGCCTGAAATGCCACATTTGCGGACTTCCTGCTGAAGACCTCAGTTAGATAAATAACAGTTACTTTCTGAAATGGATTTGCTTATTTTAATAATAAAAAATTCTGCATTTTTTAAAATAGTTTTCCACTCTTGTTTTATGCATCTCTTCTTGTTTTATGCATGTTTTATGCATCATCTCTTCTCAATCTCACTCTGGTCTGCCCATCTCCGCCTTTTCCATTTCCTTTAAATATAACTTTCTTTTTTCTTCCATTTATAATCAGATACTTTCTTTATCCTTCTTTTTATGACTGTTTATAGGGAGAAACTTGTAAACTTGTGAACAAATCTCAACCATGACAGATGAGAGGTCTGCCAGACCAATCACATGACTATGCCACTTTTTTGTCTGAATTTCTCTCATTACACTTTTTACTCACAAAAATAAAAGCAGATATCCGTATGGTAATATTCAGCATGGGTATTTGAGTGACTCAGTAATTTATTTTACTTAATTGTAATTATTTTTTATTATTTATTTATTTATTTATTTATTTATTTATTTAGTGCAAACTGCTATTTATTTATTTATTTATTTCAGAAACCGTGTCCATTATCCATTATTTTAGAAACATAAGTACCAGTCCATACCATAAGCAATTCAGTTAAAAACGACATTTTTCTTTTTCCTTTTTTTTCCTTTTTTTTGTATCTAGTAAGTACATTATGAGGCAATAAGACACTGTGCACAAAGTTAAAAGTTAAATTTGATAATTTGCACCTGTCCATCCATTACAGTGCATTCTCTCTTCACTGATCTGATTCAAAGGGACTCTAGGCAAAACAATCCTGAGCTACTCATAAAATATAAAATATGAATGTTTGATGCCAAGTACCAGGTGAAATCCACTAAATCAAAACATCAACCTGTCTAATAAATGAAAGAGATATTAGAAACATAGGGAAGACTATTCAATATAACATCCACTCTTAGTCCAAATTGATAGTAACATCTCTGATTTCACAGACGTGAGTTTTATTATAGATTGCGTATCATGACCATGAAATCTTTGCCGTATTTTATCTTTTTGGTATATTCTGTATGTATGCAATGGCCAAAATGAGCTCTGTCTCATGTATATCTGTAAAAATGGCAAATATCGCACCTGCGGCTGTTCTGTAGGTGGGCCTGTTGGAAATGAAAAACAGGATATGCAGTTTGGGTTATGCTGTGATCTACTTATCTGTGCACTTCTACATAAGCTCTTGAATTCAGTTTGCTATCAGGTTCCCTGTGGACTACTCATCTGTTTTAATAACACATCATAAAATGTCCAAGGAACAAAGGTGTGCGTATTAGGGGATATGTTTTGATATGGGCTCCCATCTGGTGAAGCTCCGGAGTGAGTTGTTTGATGTGTTAGAGCAGAATTAACTGAGAGTCTTTAGGCAGATAGGGGGAATGATCTGAATACAGAGTGCCACTTGACTTGATGATGATATAAAATGACAGACATGGGTGATGGAGACAGACACAGACACAATGAGTGGGTATGAATGGGTTTCTCGGGGAAAATGATGCTTTAAGGGTTGCTGATGAATTTGAATTCCTTATTTAAATCATTGTGCTATAGATGGCTGCTCATACGCTTCACATTATGTTGACAATTACAAGTTAAAGGGATAGTTTTACTCAAAATGTTTATATTTGACATAATTTACTCGCATTCGTGTTGTTCCATAGTAAATAAAGGCAACACAGTGATTCATTCTCTATATTTTTGTCCTATTATGAGCTTGCAATATTTGTCTATAGTCACTGTATGCAAAAGGTAACCATAAAGATCATGATAAAATGTATCTTTTTGTGTTCCACAGAAAGAAAAAAATATATATTTGGAATAAGAAGAGGGTAAGAAAATTATGACAGAATTTAAATGACCTTTAAAAAACTGATGTTATTCTTAACATTAAACAACTTGTCACAATCTGATTGGTTCATGCTGCATACGCAGCCAATGAGCTTACTGCTTTACATTTAAATAGCCGATTAGCATTCGCTTGAGCATTCCAATGTGCTTTCAGAATTCCTTTTGAAATCCTCCACCTTCCCCAGCTCCAACTCTATAGATCTGCTACAGGTTCTTTTATATGCTGTGTGTGCAGCAGCAGTATGTCTTAAATACTCACAGCACCATATCGGTGTGTGGGGCTGGACCGAGAGCCGTGGGAACAGAGCGAGGTCGGTGGAGTGACTGGAAATGAGCGACACCTGCGACACTCACCGGTCTCGAGTCCCACGGAGGAGATTGGAGGGATACAAAAGAGAGCGACGACAGTGAACGACGAGAGAGGACCAGGCCTGGATTTTATTTTGTGTTGTTTATGCACGATTTTTGGTGCTTTTGCGCTGGTTTGTATTTATTTTATCATTAAAGCCTCATTTTGATTGTCTGCCGGTTCCCGCCTCCTTCTTCCCGTGATTATGGAGTTTTATATTATTACAATCGGCTTATGTATTGACAGTATCAAGCTCCTGTACTTGCTTGCAGCAGAAATAATCTACTATTACAGCAATAACAACAGCAGCAGTAGCGTAGCAGATCTGTTCCACCAAGATCAAATACATTAACATGGTCATATCCATTACCTTTATCTTCCAAGAGTTCTCATGATGGAAATGCAGCCGAGGTGAGCGTATGAGAGTTCTCTCAACAGTATAATACTGAAGTATATAATTCTAATGTCTTGTATGTTCCACAAAAAAAACACATATTCTAGTTGAATACAGTATGCTGTTCAGAACATCACCCACTCTGACAGTGATCCAGTTGAACTTGTCTCCGAATTACAAAGCTGTTCAGAGATTCATTGATTTCTCATGTCCCACATATGACAGGCCCGCTTTTCTCTCATTGGTGCACTGGGCACTTGGCTGATACCACACTCATTGATCTGTGCAGTCTCAATCACATCACTGACAGACACAGCAGGTCTATTTTTTGCCTGTGCTTTAGGGACTTTAGGGATACTGTCTGCCTACGCTGGCACTTCATACATCAAAACCGCCTGGATGATTTTAGCTCGGTGGACAAAACCTTCTGAGATGGCCAGTCTTATGTGCATACCTTACAACAGACTCTCTTTTGAATTGATAGTTCAGGCAAAAAAATTGTAATTCAAGTCAAAGAATGTCTTTCTTTCAAAAAATACAAAAAGACGCAGAAAGTATGAGTTGAAATAGAAATAAAAGGGGACCAGGTGCCATTAAGCTGCAAAAAGCAACATAGAGGTTTAATAAAAGCAGTCTTTATTGCTTGACCATTGTATTTAAGTTCGGAGAAAAGTTTCATTGTAGGGAAAAGAGAAGCTTGGACATTAAATACAAATAACTTTTTTGTTCCATATGATGGAAAGTCACAGGCTTTGAAAGACGTGCGAGTAAATCATTTGTGAGTGAACCATTGCTAAAAGATCGATTTGACTTCAATGGGGCATCTCTTTCACTGCAGTCTCCTTCAGGTTAGGCTAGAGGTTAGCAGTCTAGTGGACTCTTAGTCCTTGTCCTTCTCTATCATTCACAGTGCTTTCACCATCTTGTTCCCTGTCCTCTCGTGTCAAATTTGAAAATTGATTGCCGGCTGATGTTTTCACATTTAATTAGATCCTGTGTGACATAACCACATCCACCATGCATTGCCCTATGCTCAACGACGGCATGGGCAAAGGCTGCCGCAGGACGCGCTCCTCAAATTCTTTATTAATATTATAATAGTCCACTGCATCTACAGTCTGCTCTCTGTCTGTCGGGTGACACAGTCATTACAGCCTATTTAGACAGTCTGTGTGTATGACTGGCAAAGCAGTTCAGAGGTCCAGCACAAACAACACAGTTCATTTCCACTTTCTGAATAACTGGGTTAGAGGGGTGTTCAGGTGCCAAATCAAATTTTGCCTTTCATCCTGAAATGGCGAATGTTTGTGGTATACCTCAACAACCCAATATTTAGTTTTTGTCACCCATTTTGGCTCAGTGGAGCTAGAATAAATATTAATCAAAATAAATAGGTGTTTCATAGTCAGGGTTTATTTTACTTTTTTTTGCAAGGTCACAATAAAACTGTTTTTGAAATAATTTATTCTTTTAGCTTTTTGTGCCTTCCTGTATTTTTGCTACTTTTTTCCCCTCAGTATTTGTAATTAATATATCTGAAACGTACATATTTTTAAGATGGAAAGTCTGGGTCTGGGACAAGGGAAAAAACAAAGTTATATGTAAATATAGCAAATATATCAAATTTGATCTACACTTTTTAAAACTCTTAATTTAAAGAGTGAAATTAATTCAAGATGCTCTATTATTCATTGTGTGAATGTGAAATTAATTATAAAGATTTTCCCCAAAAATGCATTGTGCTTTAGTTTTTCTGTAATTTGCATAATGACCGACAAATATGCCTTCAAAAAAACTTAGTTTACTTGGTTATTAAGAAATATAAATATGAGATGCAAATTTTGAAGAAAAGAAAAATCATGGTAAAAACTTGTGTGTGTGTGTGTGTGTGTGTGTGTGTGAGAGAGAGAGAGACATTTCCAGTGAAGTTGTAGTTAAGTTAAAGCTTAAAGAATTTAAAATGTGAACATTATTTAATTGTAGTTCTAATTTTAGCTATTAAATTAAGAGTGAGACAATATGTACAATAGTAAGACAACTGTGCTGAATCCAAACAGCACAGATCTAGTACATTTATTGTTAAACCATTATCTTCAGTATGTGGCTAATTGACAGCTGGCAAAAGGCTCAGTTTGATTTATTTTGATGTTCCTTTGAAAAAGAGACGGCAGAGGGCAAAGCCAAAAAATTTGCTCAGTCAGGCTCCAAACTTAAAACTAAAAAATACTATTTTAGTCACTTTACCCACCATAGTAAAACACAAATTTATCATGGTCTAATCTTTTGTCTGTCAGGGTAAGAGCAATTGAGATTTTCACATCTTCAAAACTGTTACTTTGCATTAATTGAAAGCCCACACTAATCCTCTGGTCTCAGCTACCAGTTTAAGTAATACATCTATTCTGTTCATAATGTAATGGCTCATTATTTTTTCAAGTAACTGAATAAATGAATATCAAGCAAGACGCTCTTGGTCCTCCAGAACAATTAGGGATAACACTAGTCCATTTGTAAAAGGACAATTGACTTCTCTTTAGTTAATTCCTAGTGGCTATTTACTAAACTGCTTCTATCAGTCATGCTGTGCTGTTACAAAGTGCATAAACCTGTCAGAAAGAAATGATTGCATGTTGTCATCCCTTAAAGGTACAGGTTGTAGGACCTGCCACTATGGGCACTACCAGAACAATAACAATCGCGTGGTTTGATGACGCTAAGAAGGAGCGTGGAATGGTGGGATTTGTTGTCTTCTACCCAACCGCTGACGGCCATCAATCAGACGGAAAGATAAATCATGGATTTAACGCAAGTTCAACGATTTGCGCAAGTAGATTACATACAAAGTCAATGCAAAGACGCGATCAGACTATGGATCAGATGAGTCCTCGCGTGGGTCTAGAGACGTAATGCCCTGCGTTTGGCATGTATGCCCCATAATACTAAACTTGTTGATCATTATAATAGCATATGTTTTCTGTAAAGATACGAATCAAAACAACTCACCTGTCAAGTAAAACACAAGCGAGATCGGCATATCCTTCTAGTTAAAGTTTGTCATGAAGCTACTTCAGCATTTGTCCACAACACTGTTGTCATGTGGTTTCTACATCAGTAAAGGCGGTAACAAAGGGTGACTAATGTCATTGACAGGCGACTGCACTGCCCTGCAAGTATAGGTCTTCTCCAAGTATAGGTCTCTGCAGGAAAGTAATGGGACTTACCAAATCAGGGTGTTTTTACATCATGATACCTGATTGGCTGACGTCATAGTAACGTTAGGTTTAGGGGTGGGGTTGGGTAAGAGGGATCATTTAGATTGCATGATTTAGAAACACCCAGCAGTTTGAAAACACCCACAAGGTGATAAACGCCCACTTTTGCTCTGCAGAGACCTAAGTCTCCTGCCCGTGTCATTGTTTAGAATGGGTATTTTCTCATGATTTACAAAGTAGTTGAAAACATTAGAGATATTGTTAGTAATCAGCTGGACAAAATATATGACAATAGCCTAGTGGTTTTTGGATATTTTACTGCAAATATCTTACAAATTGTACCTTTAAGGTTACCTTTCTCAGTCATACAGTTTAAGAATTAGTTCACCCAACTGAAAATGTGTTAACTTTCAGTCCGTTCAAGATTTTGTTTCTTCAATAGAACAGATTTAGAGAAAATTAACACTACATCAGTTTTTCATCAATGATCTTCTACACTGAATGGGTGCTGTCAGAATGAGAGCCCAGACAGCTGATTAAAACATCACAATGATGTTGACTCCAGTCTATCAATTAACGTCTTGCGAAGTGCGAAGGTTTGTTTGTAAGAAAACAATCTGTCTTTATGACTTTTCAACTTTAAACTGTAATTAAAACAGCCCACAATCCATAAAAATGCTTCCATCAAAATCCAGTTTTGACTGTTTATGCTTGTAAACAGTACTTGGTCTTTGAATATTTCTCTCCTGATTCAGATGACTTTTTCACTGGAAAAAGCAATATAATGAATTGTTGGAATTGCTACTCATATTTTAGCTGGAAGCAATAGCTTAAATGTAAAAACGTCTTGATGATGGACACAATTTTTTCCTTCACAAGAAAATAATTTGGGTAAACTATCCCTTTAAGATTCCTTTCCTTTCACATGTAGTCTTTCAGGGCAAAATGCTAATCACTGGCCACCAGCAATCCAGTTAAAATAAATGCTAACTGCTCTGACATACTTAAAAGAAGTTATTGTTATTATTTTCTGCTTTCAGTAAATCAGATTTATTATGGATTGTGCCCTGTGCTAATTGCATTCAATGCTAAATGTTTCATGACGTGTGTGTGTCTGCACTGTTTCCTGATTTGCATAATTCCTTTAGTGAATTGCGAGTGATTATTTTAGATAGTGTGTGCAAATAAACAACAGTATCAGCAAGTGCAATTTTTCTCGCCATCTTCACTCCTCTTCATTTGCCCTGCCTTCTATCTTTGTATCTCTAGTCCAGTCTCACCTGAACACCATGCTCTGTTTTGGGACAGTATTGCTGATTGGGCCCACAGATATACATTACCTTTTTGGGAATGCCTCCTTGCCACAAATGCAATCTAATATTGTGTTGGGGGTGGTGCAATTTTCCCTGGGATATATAGCCGTATGGCAGGAGCGAATGGATCTTAAGCTGCACAGTCTATTATTATATAGTGTATTAGACCTGGCAAGGGCTCAGGCCATCAGAGCCTTGTGCACTTTATCACGATAATGAAAAATCTGCTGAGAGGCTTTGGACCGCACCTTGCTTTTTGCACATCTCCTGAATTTCCCTAAATGGGACAGCACAGGGTCTCTCCTGGGTAGGCTGTGTGAGGCAAGTGGCATGAGTATGCAGTAAAAACTAAAATCTTATAAATAAGCAGTAATAATAACAGTATAATACTGCTATTATTATTATAATTGAATCTCTTAAATAATAATAATAATAATAATAATAATAATAATTGTTATGAATATTATAATTTTGACTTTGTTGTTGATAATATTACTGCTAATATCATTATATTTTATAATATGCTATATAATATTTATCTATCATATAATATCTAAATATAATCACCCAGCCATTCCAGAACTTTGCTCTGGCAACTGTAAACAATTGCTGACATATATTTGTATTGTCACATTAATCCACCTATCCCTGCATTTCTGTCAGTGACCAGGTGGAATTTTTCACTCTCGTGACCCAGGATTGTTCGTCTACATGTAGTTCCACAGGGTTTTACAACGCCGGAAAATGGGTCAGATTTGTGGAGCATGACTGGATCAAAATTATTCCTGGACTCTATATCTTTTATGACTATGCTGCAGGCAAATAGTGCAGTTGGGGCTGTCTCTGTGGTCATATAGTAATTATTTAGTCCATTCGGGGAAACATTGTACTTGTGTGTTATTTAGGCACTGAGAGGGCAAAAGTATATGATAGATGCCTTTAGTCAGACTTCTGTGCCCTTTCTGGCTCACTTGTACTTCACTTGTACAGTCTGAGGAAAAAAGCATTCTGAAAGGGCCTTTCTCATATCAGACAGACTGTTCAGAGAGAATTACACAGCATTCATTTCATCTCTGTAATTGCTCTTTAAAAAAAAAAAGAGAAATTGTAGAATCACAAAATGAATCAAATTCATTGATAACATCATCATTAATGTAACTATTGTAAAAAGACTGACTCGTACAGAAACGCAAACAATGGCACTATAGCAAGAGTAATGTACCAGTTCTTAAACCAATAGATGACTGCATTCATAGAGTTGAATTGTCTGGTTGCACAGACAGATTTGACAAAACTGAAGAAGAGAAATGGGACAGCAAAAGTGATAGAAAGTGATTAATTGAGGAGATATGAAAAACAAATAGTGAAACAGTGAATTAAAGGGAGAAAGAGAGATGTTGGGGTTGAGGAACGGCTACTCTGTGTGTATTTTTTGTTCGCCTCCACCTCCCTTTTCCATCTCTCAGCTGAACAGTAATCAAAGGAAGTCTATCAATAGCAGGCCAAGATGAATGGAAGCCTCTGAAGTCCACGTCAACACAAAGAGCATGTGAATGGGTATTAATTAAAACAGAAAGAGAGATCTTGCCATCTTGAAACACACTGGTACTGGACAAATCTTTTCATTAACCTTACATAAACCATATAAAGTCTGATGTACCACAGCTAAGATGAAACCTGATTAGCACCACCCAAATTAGATAAAAATGAATGAAGTTTCTTAGTACCTCTGTGCTACAACACAGTGGGATCCGAATTCTGAGACCATATTGAAAATCTGGAAATTTTAATTGTATTTACATTTTAAGAATAAAAATAAATAAATAAACAAATTCACTGAATTTCTTCGCAGAATTATTTCTAAATTTAGGATTAAAACATTCTGGACATTCTGTGAGTGCATTTTTTTTTTAAATTATTTAATTTGTAACTTTTTATACTGATAAAATCATTTACAGTTTAAATAGAAAAAAAAAATCAATATAGAATTTGTAGCATTTTCCCTTGTGGTTTGAGAATTTCGACCCTCACTGTACCAACTACCCAGCATGCATTCTTCTCTAATAGAACAGATCGTATTACAATTTCTAACATAAATGTCATGGACCAGATCATGAATATAAGCTATTGGGGCCAACGTCCCCGCAAGTGTCATATAGTTTATCTAATCTAATTCTAATTTATTAAGCAGAATAGTGAAATATTTCTAAAGTGTTACATCTTTGGCCGATTTTATGCACCACAGAGTCAATTAAGTGATCATTCAAGACCTAGTTCATTAGAAACATCATCCTGACCAACTGATAAGATGGGACAGCGGCAACAAATTGCATGTAGCAATTAGCAATAGCAACTCTTTCGTCAGACTATATGATTATAATTATCTCATAAATTAGAGTATTTTTGGTGTAGAGCTTGATGTAGGCATATGCAAAGGCATGCAAACATATCCTTTTTAATATATTGCTTTCAAAACTCAAGATTGACTTTTATTGCTCTGAATCTATAACCAGAAACACATACTATACTTAGTATCACAATCACAAATCATGGTGATTGGTCTGGCTTGGTAATAGCACTATATTTTTTTTTATGTGAATGTGATACGTAAGTCAAGACTGAATGCAATTGATGTGGTGTGGAAATTACCATACATATATTAATATGACTGGTTCAGGCCACATACAAGTACAGTAGGGCATTGTATGATCCTAATATACAAAGCCATATCAAAATCCATTAGAGCTTTCTGTTCTCTGAGAGATGGATATATATTGACCAAAGGTTATACTGCCTTTGTTCTGTCAAGGACATGGATGACCTAACTTGATTTCATAGATAATTTCTACAATAGGCAGTGCTGGCCAGTTCTAATGAATCCAGCCTCCAAAACTGATTTCCTTAGGACAGCTGAGTCATCTCTGTGATTCTAGAAATTAAGACCCTCAATAGATGTGCTGTGGGTTTCTTGTTTCCACTCCGAGTGTCTCGCATATTATTTAGTATTTCAGTCACTCATTCCTTCTTCCAGCCACACGGTTTAAATTAGGTGTGAAAGAAATACATCCTAAAATTAGACAGGACTGACTGTAATTATTTTTCCTTTTTAAAGAGTAGTGTTGTCAATGTGACCTGATTATGTGTGTTGTAGATAAATAATGGGAGATTTAAAGAGAATAATGATTTCAATCTTGGCCTGTTCTACACAAAACTATTGTATGGCTTCAAACATCTCTTGGGTTATAATGTATTAAAGAGATGGTTCACCCAAAACTGAAAAGATGTAGATCTGGAGAAATTTACCACCAGTGGATCCTCTGCAGTGAATGGGTGCCGTTAGATTGAGAATTCAAACAGCTGATAAAAACATCACAGTGATCCAAATGACTTCAATCTTTCAAATAACATCTTGTGAAGCAAAAAGCTGCATGTTTGTAAGTTAGGCATTTAATCTTTAAATGGTTGCTTCTGGCCAAAATAGAGTCCATAATTCACAATAACGCTTTTATTCATAATAAAAGTCCATCTCCTGTTGTCCTCTTACATCAAAATCCACAAACATATTTGTTTAGAACTGTTTTGGACCATTTAATTGTAAACAGTACTTGATCTTTGCGTATTTCTCTCCTGATTCAGGTAAGATTGATGTTTCACTGGAAAAAGCAATATTATGGATGAAGGAGCAAAGGGTGAAAGTACATACAACTATTTCTTTAAACATTCATAGTGCCAGGATATATTTCAATATTTCTCATTATTTGTTTCACAGAGGGCATCAAGTCACATGAGTTTCGAAACGGTATGAGGGTGAGTAAATGCATTTGCTGCTTAAAGAAAGGCTTTTATTGTAAACTCTGTCGGTGGTTCAGACTCAAACCTTTTCTAAATGAACGAATATGTATCCAAGTGCTCACTGGCAAGCTGATAAAGTGTAGTCTCACTCATACCGGGCCCTATGGCATGGCAGCCTAAGGGATGTTAATTTGCTGCCATGTTATGAGCCAAGCTTACTGCTGGGACTGTCACCTTGGAAGGACAAAATGAACAATGATAAACAATGCAGGATTTATTCCGTCCGCTTTTACTTTAACCTTTTGACAGGAATACACACTGACATTTGTCTGCCATTTGTTTGTCTGTCATTGGAAATTGCTACATTCTAATGTAACACATAAAAAAACAAAAAACAAAAAAACTTTTTTGACAAGTACATCAGTGTGAAGTGAACTAAACATTGAAATTAACATTTAAATAGAAATATGTATATTTAGATAAGGTATTTTAAACAGTAGTTTTCTAAAGAAAATTGTAGCAGAAATTCAATAATTGCGTTGCATTAGCCTATTTTAAATAAATTGAGCAAGTAGTTTAAGTACGTTTTTTGTGTGCATTACAGCTTTCATGAGTAGAATGTATGGTTTTGTGGATAAATGTAAAGTTTTTTATTATAAAAGTTGTGACAAAAAAGTATTGTGCTGCATTAGCATTTTAATACATAATAAATAAATTGGGCAACTAGCAAGTTGAGTGTACGTTGCCGCTATCATGAGTAAAATGTATACTGGGGAAAGAATTAAAAGGTTTCAGACTTTGCTGTTCATCCAGAGGCAAAAACACAAGTATACTTATTATTTACATATTTAAATAAGAAAAATGTACAACTGAGTTGTGTAAATTATATTCAACAGTACTTTAAACTGAACTGTGACAAAAATTCAGTAGCTAATTTTAAATAAAATTTGACAAACAGCAAAAATGATTTCTTTTGAGTGTACAGTGCTGCTGTCTTCTGTAAAATGTATGAAGTTAGGAGGGAAAATGATTTTTTTTTTAACTTTGCCATTCATCCATATGTTCAAATTTCGTGTCCGGAGGCAAAAACACGTACTATATTGCTTCATTCTCCACTGGCCATACAACCGATGATCTATTGCTTATATGGCCCTAGTCAGCCCATTCCTGACACAAGATGAAATTGGTCTTCGCCAAAAAAAAGTCTTCAGATAAATGGATCAGTCTACACGTACACCGTAATATTTCTCTGCAATGAGTTTCTGTCTTTTAAGATAAGCCACAGCCTGTTTAATTAGGAAGGGACAAAGATAACCAAACTCTTATGACAAGAACATTGCTTTATTATCACAGAGCTGTCATTCAAACAACGCTTTTAAATAATTAGCCAGTGTCGCGTACCTTTGATTCAGTGGAGCGATCTCAAAAGAGACATTTAACCAAAGCTAAATAACCCCACAACCTCTCCCATGAGTTTGGGCTGAAGGCTCAGGAGGACAGCGAATCAGGTCGGTAAGAAATGAGTGCTTGTGACCCGCTGTCATATCATGAGATCCCTTTGGGCAGAGATGAATGCTGTAAAAGATGATAAGTACAAAGGTTGGGAACTGTTACTTCACACAGCACAGGGTTCCTTTAATTAAAACAGTGAGCACTAGGTCTCTCCATAAGTCTGATATGACAGTCAGAAGACAAAACATTTGTAAAGCTAGACCCAATTAAAATTGACACATGTAAACTTTTAAAACAACACAACCAGTTCATCTTTACAATGAATGCCAAAAAACAAATCCTGATTATATACCATCAGAACCCATTTCCAAGTAGTGATTCACATTAATAAGAATATATATATTTTGATTAATCATCTGTAATGTGCAACATTTAGTTACAGCGCTTCAATTATAGATTTGATAGATTAGAACAGACCCTGGATTCCTACTCTTCAATGCACTTCGATAAGATAAAATAGACAGAACAGTATAGTACACATAATGCTTATAGGTTAATTAACAATTGCACTAGCAACTTGATAAAATCACCTCATTTGATTTAGATATGCTCAGTGCAGACAATGTACTTGTGATTGCGTGTTAACCTACATTAACCTACATTCGTTCATGTTGTAACCACATTGAGTACCGCACCAATAGCCTTGCAAGAGAATACAGAATATAAAAACATATATATATATATTTTTTCAGTTGTTCATTGTTGTTTGCGGTTAGCGATTTAACATGTTTATTAGCCTGTCCAGTTGTTAATTGATGGAATTTCAGACTGCCAGCCTCTCTGTGGTGTCTTTCTCCATCGCCTTTCCCCTCTCCTGCCAGGGTGTGAAGCCCTTGGCTCAAGGTGACCAGCAGCATCTGGGATAATTTGCAGCCCCGAAATGATGCTTCACAGAAATACAATGATATGAAGGCATGACAGCGCAGGTTTGAGTAATTGTTTTATTGTGTCTCTGTAAATGTCTGCATTTCCTTCCTTCTCTCCAGTCCTTTCCTTTGATTCTCTTTATTGCAATAATGGCACAGTTTTAATACACTGTAAAAAAAATTACTGAAATACTATTTCAGTCTCCCTACTTCAAATATCACATTTAAAGAAATCGTTTACCCAAGGAGAAAAATTTAATTGATGATCCAACTACATCACGGTGAACATAAGATCACTTGCTCACCTAAAGATCCACTGCAGTGAATAGGTGCCGTCAGAATAAGAGTCCAAACAGCAGATAAAAACATCGTAATAATCCACAAGTAATTATTATTTTCCAGTCTTGTGAAGCAAAAATCTTTATGTTTGCAATAAACAAATCAACAATTAAGACATTTTTAACTTACTGTTCCTTCAGACCAAAATATGAGTCCTCTACCCAAACAATTTCTCGCTCAAGACATCTCGTCTGAATCAGGAGAGAAATATGCAAAGATCAAGCACATTTACAAGCAAAAACTGTCCAAAACAAACAAATATGTCAGAGGAATTTGTTGTGAGAGGACAAAAGGGGATGTGCTTTTTTCACAAGAGAATGCAATATTATGGATAGAAGACATATTTTAGTCAGAAGCAAATGTTTAAAGTCAAAACATATTAATTATATTATCACTTCACTGAAAATGTTTTGATTATTAGTGGATTGTTGTGATGTTTAAATCAGAGCAAATTAATATAAATATAAAATATAAAGTTATCTGTTCCAATGAAGAAACATCAAGTATGAAAAATCTGTTTCCTTGTAATTAATTGTAGGGATGTAATGATTCAGTTAAAGGGGTCATATGATGCGATTTCCAAATTTTCTTTCGCTTTAGAGTGTTACAAGCTCTTGATGCAGACTAAAGTCTCAAATCCAAAGAGATATTCTTTATCAAAGTTAAGACTCTGCCACGCCCTCCAAAAATGGCTCATTCAAACACACCCCACGTCTACGTCACTATTTGGAAATATTTGGGTAATGGCGCCCAAATGTTCACTCAAAGAAAGAAGGCATGATTTTAGTAAACGCACACAGTTAGTGTTGAAGCAGCCATGTTAGGGAGATCCTGTGTGTATCTAGGCAGAAGCAAAAGCTCTTTATTTGGCCTTCAGAAAGTAGATGGATTTAGGAATCTTTAAGATTACTTACAACAGAACAGCAACATATTTTATGGACGACTGTTTCATGAACCTAGGAGAGGAGGTCATTCTGACATTGCTACAACAATCTGGTGCTTCTGAATCAGCTTCTGTGATTACTGCGTGTGAGTGTGTGTGTTCTGTGTGTGTGTGTGTGAGAGAGAGAAAGAGACAGGGTCACACAGTGACAGCTGTCTTAACCATCAGTTGCTTGTGTACTGCAAACACATACAAGCTTCATCACTGTGACACGCGACTCTGTTCCCCTTTCAGGCTTGAACCTATGGTAAAACTATGGACATTATTAACAGTCTTTACATTTATTTTGAAAGATGAAGCTCGGAAACTATGGAAAGGGGTGTTGCATTTCTGACGAGTGCTTGCGCTCTTCGGCCAATAACAATGCACTGGGTCAGTTGGCCAATCAGAGCAGACTATGCTTATCGGAAGGAAGGACTTTGTAGAAAACGATGTATTTGAGAGAGGTGGGGCATAGAGGGCCTAATGTACAGTATTTGAAAAATAATGTGTTTTTTGAACATTAAAACATTATTACAT
This sequence comes from Carassius auratus, assembly GCF_003368295.1. Taxonomy (NCBI): domain Eukaryota; kingdom Metazoa; phylum Chordata; class Actinopteri; order Cypriniformes; family Cyprinidae; genus Carassius; species Carassius auratus. Next base: position 532,034 of record NW_020523380.1, read on the forward strand.
TCTGTTACACCAAATACACAAAATAATGATCTTTTTTAAAAAACATCATATGACCCTTTTAAATCACTTTTTTTTTTTTACAAAATGAGATTTAAGACAAATTATAAATTAAATGTGTCCTTTTATCATTGCTTATACAAAATGCTGCATGTTTCTTTGTGAAATTGAAATATAACACTATAATATTATACTAATATAGCACTTGGATATTATTGCTCTTTAGTTGGTTTTGATTGCTTCTATGGTCCTCATTTGTAAGTTGCGTTCAATAAAAGCATCTGCTAAATAACAAAATTGAAATATAATGTAAATGTAAATAACAAGACTACATTGAAATTTTAAAAAATCTAATAAATATTAACACAAAAGAAAGCCTCTTCATATAAACAAAATAAGGCTTTGTCTGTGGTCTTTCCATTTAAAATTAGAGGCAAAAACTGCATTTTAATGGAAATAAAGATACTGCATACATGCATTTAAAAAAAAAATATATATCATTTCAAAATTTAAAGCAAAAACAGAATGATTTGTCTTCAGTTTTGTGAAACTATAAATAAAATATCTGCATGAAACAGCAGACGAGCTGACTGAGACGGCAGGTGGCGCTTAAAGCGTTTCCTTGGTTTCTGCTGTAAACAAAGCAGTGCCGCACTTATGAACTTTAATATGCATTATACAGGGGCAAGATGAAAAAACAATCATCTTAAGTTTTCTAAAGACAGAAAGCTCCCCTCAGGCATATATTCATATAAACTCCTACATCTAATTGAATCACGATTGGTCGACCGATTTGAATCGTCACATATTTGAATCGATTTTTAACCAACTCGCAGTTAATAGTTACATCCCTAATAATTTGAATTTGAATTAGCAAAATTTATTTGCTAATTCTGAGTGAAAATGTTTCACTATTATTTTTTATTTTTTTGTGTAGTGTCTATGACAAAATCATAAAAATATAACTCGTATCATCACTTCAGTGGAAATGGATGCCCTGGGTGATTCCAAGGGGGCTGTATGGCAAGCAAATTCTTGAAATTATGAAACCTATTCAAATGAACATGAAATATTAATGTTCCAAAAACACATGTCTGCCTAGTCATTCCATTGCATCTTTTTCATGGCTGGATGAGACCAAGCCCTCTTGACTTTTAAATGCATTGAATTTTTCAACACAGCTACCTGTGGCCTTGATATATTGCTGCTTATTTCTACCAACAGGGCGATCCCTAGCCTCCCTTGATATTTTATATGCATGTATTGAATCATTTATCAACTCACAGGATAATTCAATAATATGCTTTTCAGGAACACTGAGAAATAAGACTTTGCTGGGATGATGATGATGATGATGACTTTAGCCTGCTTTTCCTTGTGCCTGTTTTTTTTTATGAAAATGAAATGTATGTCGTTCTGCAGCAGGCCTCTTTTAGATTTTACGGAACTGGCATAAACATTATTAAAGAAGTAAAATAATCCTGTTGCACATAAATATATCTGTGCATGCTGGAAGTATTGTAGATTAAATCACTGCTGTCACACTATGAACTGTAATGTGGCAATAACAAAGAAAAGATTGTGATGAAAAATTAAGTTTCTCAATGTTTCGATTCTCAAATGCTCCTCGCTCGCCACTTGAAAAGAAGGCTCCTTATCAGGAGATAACAAAAGCCTTACAGCATAATTGCCCCAGCCTAGGTCACCTTGGGCATCACGAGAATGCCGTGCAGTGGAGACAGCCAACATAATGAAATCCTAGAGTAAAGGACACTTTTTGGTAACACGTCCTCCTGTATAATAACTCCACAGAGTTGCTTTAATGAGACTCTTATGACAACCTCAAATGAGCCTCATGAGCTCATAAACATTCAGATATTTTAGCTTAAATCCCAACTGAAGGAAGTGTGGTTTCTCATTTCCTTGTTGTTTCTCTTCTTTTCTATCCATTGCGCCATCCTTCTCTCGCTCTTTTACACTCTGGCGAATGGCAAGTTTATTTTGAGGCACAGACAGATTTCCTCGTGGGTATGTGAGGTTCAGTATGCAGGTCAAACAGACTTGTAGAAGTTGTCCAACAGCGAAACTGCCAACAGTGAAATTTCCCTAAACCTGATCTTATGGGTGGCAGGCAGCAGACTTTTTTTTATATTATTATTAAAGTAATGCATCTTTCTGTAGTGTCACAACTGCAAACAGCCAATCCCTATTAGAAATACGACATGGCTCTGCATATAAAAGCCAGTGTTCAAAGAGTTATATCCATCAGCCATCTAAAGAAGACAGCAGTTACAAAGGACTAACTGATGATCCTTTGTGATCTATTAAAGTGTGAAGATCCTTGATGATGCTAATATTAGAGTACCATTTAATTTGCTCTTCTTCAAAAACCCGCTTACAGCAGAGAGGGAGAGAGAGAGAGAGAGAGAGAGAGAGAGCAAGAGGAGATTGGATATTGAACAAGAGACAGAAAGGGAATGAAAGAGCCTGAAAATCCACTTATATAGCCCTGCTGTTAAAATAAATATTGGTCAATATGTCTAAGGTGTTTACAAAATTCAGCATCATAGAGAATTACATATATAATATAATATAATACCAAATATATTTCAAAATGAACACTTCATATAGTTTAGTGTCACAGTTTGAGTTCTCTATGACAGTCTTTGAAGAAAAAAAAACTTTCATCCAGTCCAATACATATAAGCAATATATTGCATTCTGTGGACTAAAGAGATAAGAATGGATAATAATTTACAATTCTACATGTCCATTCATTCTGAATTCTGAATGGATTTGACTATTTCTTTAAATACTTCCCTTAATTATTACATTATTGCACTTACAAAAAGTAAAAAATATTAAATTAATTTTAAATGAATAATTAAAAAACCAAGGAAAAATATTAACATGATTTGTGTTTCTGCTTTATTTAAAGGCAAAGTCATTTTATTGGTCAATAGAAACTCGTAGGGCAAAAAGTTCATAATTGGCACATGGAACGATAAGTTCACACCTCTGATTCCAAACTGGAAATTCTGCCCCATGTCATGGGCACAACAGGACTGCTATGAACCAACCTGCTGCCTGGAACAGGCACTAGATGGTCATCGTGTAGGTGTGTGGGCGCCCTATACCCTCCATATACACTGTCACTGGGATGTCCCATGCAGGGAAAGATGTTGCATAATTCGGCAGGTCCATATGACAGTGGGCTCTGGTAGACTGGCAGCTCTGGGTAGGAGTAGGGTCTGTGTACCAAAGTGGATGCCCTTCTGACAGCTGCCATGTTGTGGAAAATTGCCTCCTTGTAGGAGGGAAGCCTTGTGGACTGACTGTGTCTGAACTTCGGACTTTTCCTTGAGTTTCGCCGGACGGCGTGAAGGTAGTTGTGATCCATCGGTTGGCTGTAACACAGGGTGTTCCTCACCCGTCCATGTACATCCACACAAGGGAACAGATCAGGTATAGTTACTTGTGGGGAGGTTGTCGCGGTGGGTCCGTCACCTGGTAACCGGACTCTGTCAGGGCCCCAAGTGGCTTTCAGGAATGAAGGTCTGCGATGAAGCTTCCTTTTCCCTATCCAAGGTATATCATCGAATGCGGAGTCAAAGTACGTTTTGACACAGGGATTACAAGCTGTGTCCGCTACTACGAAAGGATTTTCGCTGTAGGATGAGGATATGTGGTTTTCAGCAAAACTGTTTGCATCGTTATGACACGTTGATTGGTCTTTATAATCGTGAAGCCCCCTCAGATCCATGGACTCCACCATGAGATTCTGGGGTCTCTTTTTTCGCTTGATGGCATCTGAAAAATCGCTGTGACAAGGCTTATGGTGTTCAGAGTAGAAGTCCCTATATGGAACAAAGGAAGATGCAAGGTCGGATGGAGGTTCATGCATGGCTAGATGAGGTGTGCTCAGACTGGATACTGGAAGCATACCATCATAGAGACCCCTAGTCCTGGGGGGAAGGGTGTAGCGAAGAGGAGTGGGCCGTGTTAAGACTCTGTGGTTTACCATTGGTGGTGGGCTAGTGGTTTTGATGTGTTGCATGAAAGGTGGAGTTATGGAACGCTGCATGTGAGGTATGTGGTTCTCTGTGAGGTTAGTGATATAAGAGAAGTGACCAGGAACTTTTTCAGTTGTGGTCCCCAGTGGGATACGTGCTGGCAGGCTGCCACTGTGTCTGCTCCAGTTCTCAATGGTCTTGGTAGCATTATCCAATGAGTTTTCCACTTTGGCTGAGGAGACAATGTCCTTAGCTGTCTGCAGCATTTTCAGCATGTTGGCCTGGGCGTAATTGGCTGTGATATCTGGATTTTGTATGCTGGTAGATCTGCCAATATCTTCAACACCATTAAAGCAGCTGTATACGCCCTGAAATGGAAAGCATCATATTGTCCAATGAACAGAGATTGTGAATTCCTACAGAGAAATTTTATTTTTTGGGCATTTCATTGGAATTCATTCATGTCACAGCAGTTTTTTCTCCATTATAATGAATAATAAACCAGATGATGTTTTTGTGAGAGACAAAGATCAGTTCAGTGTTTCATGTAAAAGTTTAATATGCTTCCTTATGGTGAATTAATTGATGATTTTTACAAAAATAATAATAAGAGGTTTTTATTAGGGGTGGGTAAAAGTATTTTACCAGTTTAAAATGCCACTGTAGCCCAATTCTTAAAACAAATGACTAATGAGTCCGTTCTTTTAATAAGTTGTTCAAAAAGATGAGTTTTTAATCAATCTGAAACACTGCCATTCACAATGTGCAGACATTTGCAGAGATAATTTCTTAATCAGAAAACACTCAAATTCAAGATTTTTTTTTATTATAATCTATGTTTGATGAAATTAAAGTTCAAAAGAGCAGAATTTATGTGAAATGGAAATCTTTAATAGCATTAAAAATGTCTTTATTGTCAATTTAATGTATCCTTGCAGATTAAAAATCTTAAAAAAAATACTGTAAAATTTTTTCTCTTTATTGAAAAAAAAAACACTTTTGAATGGTAGTGTATGTAAGCAAAATTGATATATAGAAATGTACTCAAATTAACTGGAATGAAACCAAATCAAAATTGGAACGGAATAGAGTTGGAATCTGTATCGATACCCATCCCTAATTATCACTGCATTCTCTAAATGTAAAAAAAAAAAAAAAAACTGTTTTGAAATTTAAATTAGCAATGCAGTCTTACCCTGCTAATGGCCAGCAGGAAGTCTAAATGATCAGACTTGTGGACAGAGTGCCTCAGTTTCCAGTAAAGTAAATGTTCCCAAGCGAAGACCAGCAGGCTGAGACCCATAGCCACGAGCAACATGTAGAAAACACCTGCCATGTTGTCTATGTCTAGTTTGGAGCTCATGACCTCGTTTTTCTCATTCTGGCATATTCCAGACAGCCATACTGTCTCCAGTCTCTGTGTGTCCCCTGCATGAAAGAAAACTGGGTCAGGAACATTGCCAGAAACAGCGGCAGTCAAAGACTCCTCAACTATGATAGAAACAAGTGGATACTATAAGAACAATATACTGTATGTGCTCTGCTCCAAGACCTTAAGGCTACCTGTCTGCCTAGATATAATTTCATCATATGTGTGCTCCCAGTGTGAAAGCTGCTACCTAGTTTGAGCAAGGTGTAGGTCCATTTCAGAATACATTGTGTTATAAATAGAATAAAAAATAAATGCACTAGGCAGCAAGGCACTAGCATTTAGTTTCTACTGTTTAATGGAGTCTTTAATATGCCTGTAGCTTGCATTTCAGAAATAACCTCTTATATTTCATACGTAACCTCTCAATTCTCAGCACATTCAGTTTCTTACAGTAAAAGGGGAATGTGATAGCTTCCATGCTGGGGCAGAGGATATTAAGTGTGGACCAGTTCCGGTCCCCCAAGTGCAATTTACCATCTCCCAGGAACTGGAGGAGGGCTAGGTCTATGGGGCGCTTCCAGCGGGAGTCCTTCTGCAGAGCAATGCCGTAGCCTGTGGTAGCAAACACCTTCCCACTACCAATGGTGACCAGCTTGCAGCCCTCGTCCTTGCCAGCCATATAATTAAGAACTGCTGCATCATATATGAAGGCGTCCAACTTCCTACACAGAGGACAGAAATTATCCCAAGTCAAATGGCCTAATAATTACACGTAATTTTGTCAAGTAAATAATTAACACTTGTTAATTTATACTCCTTCTTTTCCTTGACAAATGGTAAATGTTACATTATTTTTGCTTGGGTGTTTCCCACCAGTGTTTCACTGACCCCTAGATCTCTGCAACTCGAAAATATCTAACAAAATTGCTTATAAATGATGCCTGTAATTACCAATGGAATAAATCTAATTTTCTTTGAAGCACCTAAATGGTACCACCATAGTACATCGTTTTTTTGTTGTTGTTTTTGTTGTTGTTTTTTAGCAATCAGAGCTCTATCACACAACCACACACACATAAAGTGTTATTGCTGAAGCCCACCCTGTCTTAAGGCTGTTGAGAGCTTCCTCCACTCCCTTTTGGTTGTATTTTATCATGTGGGTGTGCATGTCAGGGTAATTGCTCCGAATATTTCTCTCTGTGCTGCCATTTGGGACCGTCCCGAAGCGAAAAGGAGGATAATGTTCCTGGGGTTTTTGAAACTGAAACAAAAAGGAATAGATGGCAATTCAATTGTTTAGCTGAGGCAGGTTGCGGCTTAACCTTAATAGTATAGATCAACACAGATTACATGGACTTCACACAGAATTACCAACTACCCGGGTGGTGGTGACCTTGGAAAAGGATATAAAAAGTACTGTTTGTTTGTTAGTTTTTCTTCTACTCACTGATTCATGCATTTGGACATTTGGCAACAGCTTATCCATATTAATCCATATTAATGCAAACGATAAAGGGATACAATAATATGGTCTGAGTTCTTGGTCACAATGCATGAGGTTTAGGAGTACATTTTAAAGTCAGTATGTTCAAGAACACATAAATACACCTTATATAACACTATATATTATGTTTCTTTTAGCATCTAATAGAATAGCTCCATGTACTTTATTTGTATTTTTTTTTTTTAATCTGTGAACGTTTAATCTGTTGTTACGACTCATTTACAATGTACATATACAGTTTACCTTTTTGTCACTAAGTCCAGACACAGTGTCAATGTACTGCTCTTGGATCATGAAGGCAGCTAAATTGGCTGTGTAGCTGGCGAGGAAGATGACAGCAAAAAAAGCCCAGACCAGGACCATAATTTTGCTGGTCGTGCCTTTGGGGTTTTCAATAGGAACAGAGTTATTGAAGACGATTCCCCACAGGAGCCAGACAGACTTCCCAATGGTGAAGGTTGGACCCCCCGGGGCTATAAGAGAGATAAATTCATAGTATATATAAAATAAAATGTAATTATAATCATTTATCTAAATATGATTAAATTATATATAATCAATAGCTTTTTTTTGGGGGGGGGGGGGGGGGGGGGGGGTGAATGCCTTTATACAGTAAAACAAAGGTGATTGAACAAAATATTTCCATAAAAAAGAGCAACACAACTTTTTTTCAACATTGATTACAATAAATATTTCTTGATCACCAAATCATCTTATTAGAATGATTAATATAATACACATCTATGTATCAAATATAACTAAATATAGTTAGTCACAGGTCAGTCCACATGAGTAAACTTTAGTTTTTTAGTTCTACCTTGACAGCAGTTCTTAATGTGGTTCTTGTGTCTCACACACAGCCATAGAAAAGCCAAGCAATCAATCAAAGTCAAATTAGCAAAGCGACACACGTTAATTAAACCTCCGAAAAATGACCTTTTACACTAGGAGACAAGTACACACCCTGTCAGCTCAGTTTATATGGATTGATTAGGCTGCTTCCACAACTATTCTTCCTCTCCCAGAGCTTTGTGCCTGATAGAAAGAATACTGTTTGAAAAAACAAGGCTCTCACCTTTGGCACTGACAAGGCTCCGGTTGTACCCAACAGGGCTGAAGTACTCAAACACGAACACGGTGACTGCCACAACAGTCAGGCACATTACAAACATCATAACCCACACGGCTGGACTGTAAGGCTCTGCAAGACAGAGAGAAAGACACGTTTCGGCTCACAGAAGTATATGAGGGAGGCCTTGGAAAAAGACAGCTAATGATGACTTCTCACCCAGGAAGGCAGAGGGTGAGACTGTTCCATTGCTTCTGGCCACCATAACACTAATCCCAGTCTCCACGAACGGCACTGAAAAGTCAACAATCTCCGATCGCTCCTCATTGATGGTAAGAGAGCCAATTGCCATATCTGCACGCTTGTAGAAGACCTTGAACAAGGAGAAAGTGAGTGAAAACTTTAGACAGCCATCAGTGGCATAATGAAATAATGAAGGTCCCCCTGAATTGTGAGACAGGACCCTCCTACAAATGGTGATATCATGAATTTGGGAGTGACACGATCAAAAGTAAGGTCTATGTTCAACAGAGAACTTACTTTACTTACTTTAGACCATTAGTAAAGTACTTTCTAGTAGCATGAATACAATCCAGACATACTATCTGCCATTTACAATTACAATGACTCTGCCGTGGCCATATGGAATAGTGTATAGTGTATAGTGTTCCATGAATGAGCACTTCAGAATTTCAGTGGAAAGAGTAGGATACATGGGTATGTTTTGCATACTGCATATTCATACATAATACTAATTTGACATGATGCATTTCACATGCCATATTATAGGCATATTTGAGCATAAAGAATGCCTCCATGCAGCATTAAAGCCAAGTATAAGCAATGACCTATACATTAGCCAATTTGAAGTAAGTACAAATTTAAAATGTTTTGGGAAAGTTAAGTATTTATTTATTTATTCAACAAGCATCCATTAAACTGGTGAAAAGCGACAGTAAAGAAATTTACATTATTACAAAAATTGGCAACATTTAGTTTTTGGAGCAATTCTCACTAGTTGTTTATCAGCATGCATATAACTAGGAGATTATATGTTTATTAGAACTCATAAAGCACATACTAATGCCTTATTCTCATTGACCATTTTCCACATCATTCTTAATCCTACTAAATACCTAAACTTATCTACTACCTTGCAAACTATTAATACACAGTAATTAGCAGTTTATTGAAGGAAAAGTATATATATTGTTTCAAATGAAACATATATATTTAAAATGAATGCTGTTCTTTTGAACTTACTATAAATACAAATATTAAGCAGCGCACCTTTTTACATTGATATTAATAAGAAATGTTACTCGAGCACCAAATCAACACATTTTAATGATTTTATTAGAATGACCATATGACACTGAAGACTGAAGTAATGGCTGCTGCCATCACAAGAATTAATGAAATCTTACAGTATAATAAAATAGAAAATATTTGAATAAATTGCCACAATATGATTTTACTGTGCATTTGATCAAACAGATTCAGCTTTGATGAGAATAAAATACTTCTTTCAAAAACAAACAAGCGTGTGTGTGTATATATATACCAATTTCTTCAAGGAATAGAAATGGACATGTACCACCAGCCCTGTCATCACACAACTTGTAACATCGCAAATCAGTCTTAACAGATTGGTTTTGTCATCACCCACAATTAGCCTGATAAATGAAAATTCCTTATTTAACACTCATGTCAGTCCGGAATTACTATCTAGCTATTATATAATCATTATTAATCTCATTTAATGATCTATTTCTCACGCTTTTAAGCCTTGTATGTGGGGCGAGGGTTTGCTATCTTTAAACTCATCAGCATGTGAGCAGATGCAGGTGATGAGAACCGATGAAGTGATCAGCAGCTGTGGAAGACACTTAACCACCGGATTATAGACACAGAAGGAGGTCACAGGATGAAATGTGTCAAGATCGCATTTTAAAGTCAGTTATGCTCCATGAATGCCCTTAACAGCATTAGCTGCAATAATTGGAGGGTTCAGGAGATCTGTTAAATACAGAAAGAAAACAGGGTGTGAGTAATGTTAGGAAAAGCGTTTTGACACTGTCATAGGAAGCGGATTTATTTTTTCCTATCACGCTGTAAACGGCTTTATTTTTGTATTCTCAGATGTTAATTTAGCTCATTTCCCATGAGCTCTGAACTGTTGACATGTTCGAAGTGTGAGTGCGTTTATGTGAGAAAGAGAGAGAGAATGTGCCATTTCATACCTCTCCAATCATCCCATTCCAGACGCCACGGACCATCTTGCCATGTTTCCCATTGGTGACCAGATAAAGGTCGTATGAAAACTTGATGGTGCGTGAGAGCTTCTTTAGGATGTCTATGCAGAAACCTTTGCAGCAGAGTTTGGTGTAAGGCTCAGTGTGTCCCGTTACACTGCACATAAAGAAATATGTAACAATCAAAAAATGCTCAAATTTGAGTCCTGAGTGTCCTTTTTAAAGCTTGAATAGTTCAGACCATGTTCCTTGTAACTTTGTTCTTTGTTTTGGGTGACTATTCCTTTAACCCAATCAGGAACCACAGTTCAAAAGGTTAGGTCTCATGTGTGTCTATTGAACATTTGGTGAAGAAGATCAAAGTTTATGGTTCTAGGGCAAAACATATGGTGTGACACACATCTGAAAGAAAGACTACTGACAGAAAGAATAATTAATTATAACTGAAATAAGGAAAGAGGAAAAGATCTGTGCTGCCATAAGAGGATATGAAAAACATCAGAAAACTTCATATACAGATGTAAAATGCCATATACAGTACTGTATGTCTGAGGGCTTTTCTCTTACTGACCTGAGAAGAACAGTAAATAGTCTACAGAATTATGTTTACTCGTATCCTTAAGCACATATTTATCGAAGCGGTCACATTTTATTTATCTCATGTTTTCTTGCAGAATTGTAAGCTATAAACAGAATTGTGAATCCATATCTCATAGTTCTCAGAGTTTATGTCTCAAACTTCTAGATTAAATCTCACCATTATTTTTTCATATATGTTTATATGTTAGAATTGCGAGAAAAAGTTTAAATTGTGAGACATAAAATCTGAATTTCAGGAAAAAAGCATTGCGAGAAAAAACTACATGAATTATGTTTATATATCTTGCAATTTTGCATTTATATCTCTGTAAACTCACAATTATGAGAAAAAAAAGTATGAATTGTGAGATATTACTCAGAATGGCAAGAAAAAAGTCAGAATAGTGAGGGGGAAAAAAGTCACAATTACCCTTTTTAATTTTTATTCAGTGGTGGAAATAAGCTTCCATAAATAAAAGTAGATAAATACTGTCTCAAAAGGCAATGTACCTGTATCTCACCACCTGCCAACGGTGCTGGCGCTTTGGGTTAAGTGGGCTGTGAATTGAGGATGAGTTGTTTAATCAGTCAAACACTGTCACAGACACGAAGCACAAGTGACTGAGAAAGTTGGCGTCAAAGAGCATTGGTCTATTTCCTGGCATAATGGACACAGGCCCACAAACACACTGGGTGCCTAGTGAGTGCCAATCAATGAGTTCTCCTTTAAACAAAGTTAATTATAGTACATTGAGTAAAATGGTTCTTTGTTATCATTGGTGTACAGTCAGTTATTGTGAAACCATTGCAACTGGATGAGACAGTGGCTTGACCTATCTATTGCAGAAATGGGTGTAGCACATCGATCTGGTTGTAGTGGACTAATGCATTTTATATCCAAACACAGTGCAACGTTATTGCCACCGTCTGCTGACCTTGATATATGTGGCATCATAAGTGTCATCAACTGCACTGGATGCTCTGGTGGTGCTGACATTAGAAAAATACGAGCATACAATATACAATATACAGGAGACCTAGTTCACGCTATCATTTAGTAGTTTGGGGTCAGTAAGAAATATGTATTTTGCTTACCAAGGCTGTGTTTATTACAAAAATACAGTAAAAACTATTAGTTATATTGTGAAATTGTATTACAATAAAAAACGTTTCTATTTTAATATATTTTGAAATGTAATTAGTTCCCATGATGGCACAGCAGCTATTATTTCAGTCAGTTGTTTCACATGACCCTTCAGAAATCAAAGATGCTAATTTGTTGCTCAAAATGATTAACATTATTAATTATCAACGTTGTGCTGTTTATTATTTTTGGAGAAACCATGATACTTGACTACAGGATTCTTTGATGAATAAGAAGTTCACTCCTTGCTAAATAAAAGTTAAAGTTAAAGAAAAAAATCTTACCGACCCCAAACTTTTATACGGTGTGTATTTACAATATACAGTATATAGGCTTTATTTTCAATTGATAAATTATAAATGAACTGTAATTACAATTATATTTTATTATATTTAAAGTTTATGAAATAGAACATATGAAAAAGGTAACATTAAACTGGCACCAGAAATTATGATGAAGAAATTCAAGTTACCATGATAAACTGTTTGTGGCAACAAGCCCTGCTCTACCCGACCATAATAAGCTCATAAACTCACATTCACACATGAAATGCCTATTGTTACCTTAAGTCCAATTAAAAGGAGTTGTCACGCTTTCCAGAACTTCCTGAACACCAGTGCCAATTAGCATGAAGGTGTGTGATGGGCCCACAGCAGAATGACACCATTATGGTTATAGATCATTGTTTCCTCCTCAGCCATCACATGCTACCTAAGGGGTGATTACTCTGCTTTATGATTTATTTACACTCTCTCCCCTCAGCATGGAGCCATAACGAGCCTGTCATCTCTCTCTCAGGGCACGGCACACTCCTCACTCACCAGGTTTTACCTCCAGAGCTGCACAATTCACTGAACCTACTTTCATTTACCTGGGGGAACCAAAGACAAAACTTTTGGAATTGCACTATTTTATTCCAAGTTTATGCCTAGGGCAATGAGAGTTGAGGGATTAATTCATGGAATGAGCAAAACTATTCCTAATAATAGGTTTTTGGGTCTTCAATAAAGTGAGCTTCTGTTTAAATCATTAAGCCCTCCGGTAAGACTTGGTGGCATTCACAAGCACACAAAAATTTAGTAGCCAAGTTTGGGAGCCTCCAAGGTGCTTAACTTGGGTCTCATTTCCATTTTTAGGACCCACAAAAAAATCCAAGTGAGTAAGAATTCTTAACAGGCTTTTGCTCTTAGGTGATGTTTCAATATAACTAAGTATGGCGCAAGGCTGTTAAACAGGTGTCATATATATATATATATATATATATATATATATATATATATATATATATATATATATATATATGTATATATATGTATATATGTGTGTGTGTAGATATATATATACATATATATATATATATATACTTAATGATCTGATTATACTGTTTCTCAAGGTTTGTCAATATTTTGGAGCATAATAATTGTGTCTGCATTAAGATAAGTCATGCAAATACATTTTTGGGGGGTGACTACATCTTTAAATAATACTCCAGTAAGGTAATTAGCTGCATCTTGAACTCTCTACAATCTCGCAGATGCAACAACACAATAATGTGTAATAAGCTTGTTGGACTGTAACAAGTTGCATAGCTAAGTGACTCTCACAGCATATTGCTAAAAGGGAATGTTTGCCAAATTTGTGTAGGCTTTATTAGATTTTTCTTTTTAATTAGCAGACCTGTTTTTCCTTGTTTTATAATATCAAAAGCTGGCAAATATCATATAATGTTGGATGTTTTTACATAAAGTTTAGTGAAACTCTTTCTTGTCCCTTGTTTCAGATGTTCTTCTTTGTGTTTGTACTGTGACTCATTCTAGAAAGTGAAAAGGTTGCTGTCTCTTATTTTCAAATTATTAATGGGTACCTATTATAATTGTAGTGGGGACAATATATCCAGAGGACAATCTTTATTGCTCTCCTTAAGAGACCATTCATTTTTAGGATAAATGCAATCAAATGAGTCCTTTTGCATTTGCAGCAGAGAGAGGATGATCTAATTTGGAGCCTGTGCTCTTTATTACATTTTCTAGATATTGGTCTCATAAACAAGCCCATTGAAGGAATCTCTTCATAAACAAGAGCTACAGATGTTGACCTTTTGAAGTCACATGCACAGATGTACCTTTCAGTCCTGTTGGACTGCCGACGACACGGCACGGTATTGCGCACACAAGTGCCCGTGGCAGGATCAACACTCTCCACGATGACAAAAGGCCTCTCCTCCAACGTGGCTACAGTCAGGTGGCGGTTGTCAGACACGGGCTCCAGGAAGCTTCCATAACGGGGCCATACAGGGTATCGCATCTGCAGAATCCCTCCCTCAAAATTTCCTACCTGTGGAGGGGTTTAGAACAAGGATAAATGTGGATTAAATGCAAATGCAAACAAAGCAAAGGTGCTTTTCATTGACTTTCATTGACCCAAAGCTAACCCTGCATTGTTATATTGTCAGTAAACCTGAAAGTGATATAATAGTCAGAAAATCTTTCCTTTTTAATGGTAAAGTTTATTGAACCTTAAAAAAAAAAAAAAAAAAAAAAATATATATATATATATATATATATTGAATATATTTATTTACATCAGGTTATTATGGCTCTTATGATATAACAGAATATAGAGCTCCTACTTGAGGAAAAATATTCATTTGGATTCCAAAATTTTGCAAAAATATGCAAAGTTGCTGATGTTTGTATGGCCATAAAGTAAGACGAAATTCTGAGCTAATAATGTAAATCAATAAAATATTAATAACAGCATAGAACACTGTTCCCCATCTTGGGCTGAACGTTGGGACTGGAGCCCTCCTTGGGCTGAACATGGGGACTGGAGTCCTCCTTGGGCTGGACGTGGGGACTGGAGTCCTCCTTGGGCTGAACGTGGGGACTGGAGTCCTCCTTGGGCTGGACGTGGGGACTGGAGCCCTCCTTGGGCTGGACGTGGGGACTGGAGCCCTCCTTGGGCTGGACGTGGGGACTGAAGCCCTCCTTGGGCTGAACGTGGGGACTGGAGCCCTCCTTGGGCTTGACGTGGGGACTGGAGTCCTCCTTGGGCTGGACGTGGGGACTGGAGCCCTCCTTGGGCTGGACGTGGGGACTGGAGCCCTCCTTGGGCTGGACGTGGGGACTGGAGCCCTCCTTGGGCTGGACGTGGGGACTGGAGCCCTCCTTGGGCTTGACGTGGGGACTGGAGCCCTCCTTGGGCTTGACGTGGGGACTGGAGTCCTCCTTGGGCTGAATGTGGGGACTGGAGCCGACACTGGAGTGGATTCAGGGGCTGGAGAATTCAGAGCGGCTGGCGGGCTTGACGACGCGCTGTTTCTGGATTGGAGCTGGACACTCTCTAGACACTGGAGGATTCCTTTCCTTCAGCTTAGCCCTGTGGCATCTGGGAGGTACTTGAAGTGCAGGATAAAACTGTCTGTTAACGTGCAATAAATATCGAAAGTTATGTACGAACACCTGTCTGTTCTACTCATTTTAACTGACTTGTGAAAACTGTAAAAAAATATATATATATATTTGACATATAGCAACTTTTTTTTTTTTTTTTTTTTTTACAGTAACGCAAATAGTTACTTTCCCTGGTAACGAGTTACTTTTATTATAGAGTAATTCAGTTACTAACTCAGTTACTTTTTGGAACAAGTAGTGAGTAACTATAACTAATTACTTTTTTAAAGTAACGTTCCCAACAGTGTGTATAACCAAATATCCAAAAGCTTTCTTATGTTATTCTCTTTTATTGCTGTTATTTTAGATTTTTCCTCTGAACTTGGAATGAATTCGTAATAATGGTTAGAATTTATACTACTCCAGTAATGAAGGTATTGCACAAAGCCGTAAATCTACCAGGGCTCAGAGGCTCACGGGGAATCTTAACATAGCTGTTTGTAGACTGTGGAAAAGCCCTGTTATCCAGAGAGAACTCAACCCATTGGTCTAGCTCAGCATAAAAAAGACTATGGAGAGTTAGCTTCAGAGCTGCTTATGCTAAAATTTCCCAAGAATCCATGCGTCACACCCAAATACCAAGGGGGAGAAGTACAAATACTGTCCATCCATGGGACCCTGTTTTAAAGGTACATGAGAGAAGAACATACACTCCTAAAATTTAAAAGCTGCAGTCAATTAACTGGTGTTGTTATTACCTGACTACTTCTTGAATGTGTGACCGCAGCTCCTCTATTTGTACTCTAAAAAGAGTCCACTGTTGCGTATCCTTTTACCACAAAAGACAGGAAAGCTCGGGAAAGTGTTGCCAATAATTGTGCAGCAGCTGTTTGACAGCCTTTCCCAAATGCAGTGGATGCTTTTCGGATTGGGAATTGTAATCCATGTTTGGTTATGGTATTAGCTGTGAGGGGAAGTGAGCGTGATAAGCCTCGGTAACAGGGATTTATTGAGGAATCATTCATAAACTTCAGCAGAACAAATAGATTCAATCTCAGGACTCCAGGTGTGACAGCCTGGTGGCACATCACATCTGAACATTAGCAATGATGACAAGAGCACTAAAGAACATCTTATTTGCACATTAAATGAAGGTGTTCTGAAATTGTTCTTCACACGTGAAGAATGAATCGAGACAAAGCCCAGCAGTTATTTCTGGCTGTTTAGTGAGCAGCGACCACTAAATTTCAGACCAGCGACTGAAATAGGCTGTGTGGGGAAAGTGAAAAGTATAGTGATGCAGCAGAATATAATGGCTGTAAAAGCAGGGTTTTCTATTCTTGTTATGAAGTGCAAACCAGATTTTGGTCAGATATCTGTTATTTGGAATAGCCTATTGTGTTTTACAGCTGCCTAGCATACCTGGGATGCTTCAGAAGAGTTTTTCAAAAGCCAATGTCTGTCCAAATATTAAACCAAGTCATCGTGTACAGTATTTAAACTACAGCAGCATTTAAGTACATTCAAAGTACATTAAGCTTGAATAAAAAAATAAATGTATATTTTATTCATGCAGTGTATTTTAAATTTGATTCCTTTAATTTCTGTAATATTTCTTACATGAATGCTGTTAGACAGTATGTTAGGTTTGTTGTATTCAGTTGTATTTATTTGTTCTATTCCTTGTCCTTTGTGTCTTTGTTCTGATTATTTACTTGTCTTATATAAGTTGGAGAACTTTATTTACTTTATTTATTTACTTTTCAGATATATGGACTACTAGCTTTTAGTGCTCAGTAACTTGCAAAATAGGAAGTAAAAATCATTTAGTGCAAATATAAAGTGCAACTACCCATTTAATTGTGTGAAATTAAACAGCAAAATTACCGTATTACCTTTTAATACAAGTAGAAAATAGGATTATAACACTTCCTGTATGCTTGGTTGTTGTTGTCAAAGGCAGAGCATCTCATTAAGTGCTACATGTTTGTCAGAAGCAAGGCAAATTAGGCAGAATTCTCAGATGACAACATTGTTTTTGTTGACTTTTGGACAACAAATAAGCTTTATATTGTTTCAGCCTGTGTCTGCAAAGCATGTGATAGTTAAGTGATACCAATGTTCTCACATTTCCTTCTGCGTCATTTGGGCTTTGTCTTTCTTGGAGATACTAACATGGTACCAGCAGAGAAACACAGTCTCGGTGCAGTCAGTATGCCTGTACTTTAAAAGAGGGAAGCAATGATTCATCTCACTAATGACTTCAGCACAAAACATGAACAGAGTGTGCACAGCATGAGAAAGTGAGGTGGTGCAGAGAGTGTCAATGGGAGCGTGAGAGGGGCCACAGAGCAATGTGAACAGATATAGATAAACTGTTATGTCACACAGAGGGGAGTCAGGTGAGCCGTGAAGGCCAGAGGAGGGAGTTAAAACTAAACACTTTAAAATAAAATAAATCTATCAATACTTTTCAAAAATAATGAAAAAAACCTTAGAAAAAACTCTACTTGTTGCGCACTTCTTAACAGCAGAACAAATTACTCTCACTAATTGCATAGTTTATGTGCACACGCTGTCTGCAATGTTTTAGTGCTTAATTTACTAAATGAATTATGCAAATTAGCAAACACACCTGCAAAATCTATGCTGAATGCTATTTGTATTTCACACTGAATAGAGCAGACTCTGGCATACTATGCTGGAACTGCACAGTATCGCTCCACCACTGCGATCCAGATGACTGATTCAACTCTATAAAAGCGCAAAATTCACTTGTCGACAACACGTGGCTGGATATTGCCCAGTTATAACAGTTTTCTCCATCATTTGCTTGTCATTTGATGAATTGCATGCAGTCATGTCATGTTCAATAGAAAATGTACTCCAACATCTCTTTTAAATTAAATTCCCACATATAGTATGTCGGCTAATAGTGCAATGTTAACTGAGCTGTGCAAAAAACAATGATTTTTTGTGAACAAGGCACAATGAGTCTAATTTAAATAGAAAAAAGGGGTTGTTTGTGCCGAAAACAGTGACATTTATCTATTTTAATTAATTAATTTAAATTGCAGCAAATTCAGCTGGTACAACTGGATTGTGGAAATGTTACTTATAATATTGGGGAAAAAGGAAAAGCCACAGAAATTTACAGAAACAGGTTTTATTTACAGGTTCATAACTTTTTAAAACCTATTTTCAAAACAAGGTTACAATTTGTCTTTGCTTAAAATGTGTCTCCATCTTCTTGTCATTAACAAGTCTGAGAATATGTGCGCATTTTAGACGACAACACACATCCTCTAATATCCATTTCCTCTAATCCACCTAGAGGAGGGTGTGATGACCGGATGTAAATTTGGATGTCAGTTTGATCTCTATTTATTCCCCTAATCTCTTTTTGTAGTCAGGTGGTGTTCACACATTGCCAGACGGCCTACACATGTCCCTATCACAGAGGCCAAAGTGCTGGAGTGCTGGAGTGCTGGAGTGCTGGCCATGTGAGTAAGAAAGGACTATTTCAGAGAGCCAAGTGTAATTGCATCATGACCTGGTGTGTATGGTAATAAATCTCTAGCATTGATAGAGCCTGTGAAGCTGGCTTTTATGATTCTTGTTGTATTAATGTAAAAATCTGTGATCAATAAAGGCTAAAAGTTATTGAAACGGTCCAACATATACTAACTTTTAGCTTTTATTGATCAGAGATTTTCATATTAATACAACAAGAATCTTTTTTCATTTTTTTTTTCATTAAATTTATCAAAAGTGACAGTAAGGTCATCTACTGTATAATGTTCCAAAATATTTATATTTCAAATAAATGCTGTGCTTTTGAAATGTCTATTTATCCAAGAATCCTGAAAAAAAAAATGTATCTCCGATTTCACAAACACCATAAGCAGCAAAAAAAAAAAAAAAAATTCTAGCATTCTAAAAATGTTGAAAACAGTTGTGCATTCCCAAAAAGTTGTGTATTTCCTAGCAAACAAATCCATAATCTTGGCATCACTAGTGTTATGCTCTATCACCCAGTGCAACTTCAGTACAATGTAGTGAATTGTAATTACGAAATCGTTATATTGTAGTGTTATTTTAATATATGTTCCAGAAATACAGTAGATAGATATGACTTTCAACCACATAAGGAAGATAAAAGATAAAACACTTTAGGGGCTGCAATAAGGAAGACTATCTCCAGCTGTGTGTTCCCTCTACTAGCTTTGTGTGGTGACCTCTGAAATGTTTCAACATTATTACTTTTATCGTTACATCTTGTAAGACTTACCTTGTCCCAATGTCTCTCTCGATCCAAAGCAATGATCACCATGGAAGGTTTAGTGAGATAGCCATCAGCATTGAAGGAGAGGTCCTTATGCTCCCATGACACATTTAGCATATGTCTGTAGAACAAATGTAGCAGCTTTAAATTAGTAGACCAAAAAAAAGTAGATTTGATTATAAGTGATTGTACAATTGCCTGGATTTTATCCATCTCCGAAATGAAACAGAAGACTATCAAGCACAGCAAGGAGGACATTTCAAAAACATCCTCTATTTTTTTTTCTTTCACTAAGTCAAATGAAAATAAATCAGAGTGTACAGATACTAATACATTTACAGTATTCATTCTCTCCCTTTAATCCTCTTTGTCTCATAGACCTGAACATTTTTCCTAAACGAATTGTTCACTTATAGGACTAACTACGGGTGGAATAGAACAGGATTTAACATTGTCATTCAATTTTACTGATGCAAATGCAGCAGCAGCTAGCATTATACAGAAATCCTGACATGACTAACAACTATCAACAAATAAATCTTGACAGAAGTTCATATACACAGCTCTATATCCATATTATCCATCATCAATGAGATTTAGCTACTTTGTAAACAACAAAGCTCATAAACATTCAATCTCAGTGTTTTATACTGGACAAATATGCTCTAAATATGAATGTTAATTACTTTAACAGCAATATTCCTACCATAATGAAAACGTTGTCACCGTTTATTCACCCTCATATCATTTAAAATTTGAGTAACAATGTCTGGAGAAAAAAAAATCACTTCTCACAGATAATTTTCATTTAATGACAGTGCAAAGTTCACCATGAGATTTTAGAGTTTAGATGAAACCTACTAACTGTCTGTTGGATATTTTTCCATTGAGGCACTTTAAGACAGTATTTTATATTATTGGTCATAGTATTTTGTATATTATTAATGGTAGCCTTGTTTCTGGTGTGGTGCCATCACCGTTAAAACATGCTGTTGTGCAGCCTCTTTTTTTAAAAAAAAAGCCAAATTTGGATAAAGCCGTGTTGTCCAATCATAGACTTATTTCAAAACTTCCTTTTTTGTCTAAGATCTTAGAGAAGATTGTTCTAACTCAATTGCAGAGCTCTTTGGATCAGAATGCTGTTTATGAGGTTTTTTCAATCAGGTTTTAAGGGCTACCATAGTATCGAGTCTGTGCTGTTAAGCGTACTAAACAATATTTTATTATCAAGGGACTCTGGACAGTCTGTGGTTCTTATGCTTTCAGACCTTAGTGCAGCATTCAACACAATAAATCATGGGATTCTTATCTCTCACCTTGAGTAGGTGGTTGGCATTCAGGGTTCTGCCCCTGATTGTTTTTTGTTTTTTTTGTCAACACTGGTCAGACTTTTTTTATCCTCTGTTCCACTGACAGGCGGGGTTCCTCAAAGGTCTATTCTCTGCCCTATTTTAATTTCATTATATATTTTACCTTTAGGGTCAATGTTTCATAAATATTGAATTGCTTTCCATTTTTATGCTGATGACACCCAGATTTATATCCCCTATAAGAAAAATGACAGAAATGCCCTTAATTCTATTATGAATTGTTTAATTGAGTTTAAGACCTGGTTGGTGTCCATTTTTTTTTTTTTTTTTTTTTTTTTTATGAAAGTAAAACAGAGCTTGTCTGGTTTGGGGACCCTGCACTTCCCGATCTATTAAATTTAGGTGAGCTGACCACTTATTGTAAACCTGTTGTCAAAAACTTTTGTTTGATAATGATCTGAATTTTGATAAACAGATTAGCTAAGTTGTTAAATCAAGTTTCTTTCACTTACAACTGTTGTCAAAGGATAAGTCGTTTCTCTCTTTTAGTGATCTTGATGAGGCAATTCATGCGTTTATCACGGTGAGACTTGATTATTGCAATTCTTGTATGTGGGTTTCTGCTAATTTGCTTTAAACAGATTGCAATTAGTTCAGAATGTGGCTGTGAGGCTCTTTTCAGGGACTCGTAAGCGAGAGCATATATCTCCTATTCTGTCTTCAATGGGCTGGTTGCCAGTCAAATTTAGGATTGATTTGAAGTTTACGTTTTTTAAAGATCTTCTGATCAATCTACGTTAATTGTACAGAAGACTAGGTATAAGCAAAAGGGGCGATCAGGCCTTTGCAGTTGCTGCTCCAAAGCATTGTAATAGGCTTCCGCCTCATATTAGACATGTTCCAACCCTAAATGTTTTTAAGAATCACCTAAAATCTCATCTTCTTTCCTTAGCATCCCAGCAGTGTTGAAATATTGGTTTTTATTCGTGTTTGTGTTATGGTGTAGATGTGTTTTTAAACTGTGTTGAGTTTGTACAGCACTTTAGTAAATGCTCTGTTGTATTAAAATTTGCAATATAAAAATGTATAAACGTCTGAAAATATGACAATGATAAATAATAATAAATAAAAAAAAAACACAAAAGTAGTCCAACTATTTGTATTAAATATTCCAACATTTCTGAAGAAGTATGATCTGACAAAGCATGATAAACAGACAGAAATTTTAAATTATTTACTGATAATCTGCCCTTCTTCTGAACTTTTAATTTGACACATGCTGAGATTTTATCAAGTCAGTTAGTTGAATTTTGATTTGAGAACAAATCAGTGCGATTTATACACAAAATTAATTGAAAAGGATTAATTCAATGATTTAGTTCTCACTGACTTAAGTTAACATCTTACTTTTACGTCCCTTTTTTCATTGTTGGTTTTCACATTATTGACAAGAACCATGTGAAGATACATGAAATAACATGAAGGTGAGTAGATGTAATTTTAATTTATTCCTCTACCCATTGTACCATTTCACTTCAGACCATTCTACTGATAAAACCCTTTTCTAAGACAATATTTTTTTCTTGCCAACTGATGAATCCTTTGATACTGCCCAACCAGTCACCATGTTTGAAAAGAAGGTCCGTGTCCTGTCTCAAAGCCAGTTCTTTAAAGATTTCTAAACTGTCTTCTGACAGACGTTTCTTTTTATGCTAGAGAGATGTGCAGACACCTGAACAGCACTGAAGCCTGGGAACATTCTGGATGGAAGACCCAGTCACTCATGTGTCTCTGATACGCTTGATCACAGAAAGCTTGGAGAGGCAATTGGAACACTATTTAATGAGAACGGTGACTCCCGGGTGAACGGCAGATTTAACAAGGAAATCTGGAGAATCTCCCAGTCTCATTACAACAGAGGAAGACCGCAAGAAAAAGTGCAAGAACGCAATGTTTTGTCTGGAAAGATGTTTATGAATCTCCAGAGGCAAACTACAGTATGCTGCGAGAATAATAATTTTTTAGGATTTTGAGGATTTGTTCCACTTTTCTGTTGAATTAAATGTCTTCACATTTTGACAAAAAAAAAAAAAAAAAATAGTTGAAAGAAAAACAAAAAACAGAAAAAAGGTATATTTATATATACCTACATAAAAAGAAGAAAAATAAATATATATATATATATATATATATATATATATATATATATATATATATATATATATATATATATATATATATATTTTTTTTTTTTTTTTTTTTTTTTCTTTTTTTTTTGGGATGATTCCCCTCATCCCCTGAAGTAACAACAACTATATTGAAGGTTTTTTTTTATAGAGCAGTCAACAGACGACCTTATAAAAAATAATAAAT
Organism: Carassius auratus; assembly: GCF_003368295.1. NCBI lineage: Eukaryota > Metazoa > Chordata > Actinopteri > Cypriniformes > Cyprinidae > Carassius > Carassius auratus. Next base: position 555,327 of record NW_020523380.1, read on the forward strand.
CCTTTTATTAGTTTGTGGGTTTGCTTGAGCTAGAAAGAGCTACTTAACATAAATAAAATGTGCAAAAGGATTTTGAAAAAAATACCCTTAGAAAGAGCTACTGAACATAAATAAAATGTGCAAAAGGATTTTGAAAAAATACACTTAGAAAGAGCTTCTGCATTACTTCATTAGCTTGTGTCTGACCTGCAGCGATATCATTCAGGCTTGGTGGGGTGTCAGCCAGCGAGTCATCTGATTCTGGCCGTGTTGTTTTAGTACTCAGAGTCTGAAGCCAGGAGAGAATATTAAGTGTTGTTCACTGTATTTGTATTTTTACCTAGCCGAGTGTGTGCTTTCACACACTTTCTCCGGCCACGTTGAGTTGTTGACACTGAGAGCGGCAAAAGCTACACATGCGCTTTTCACTTGTAAAACTCAAGGGTATATGGGTAATGTAGTCTCTGCTCTCGGTGGGACGAATTAGGAAGCGTGCATTGTGAAGGGCGCTCTGAAAAGCGGCAGCGAAGGCAAAGGATTAAAACCTCTATTAAAACAGATGTCCAAATGAGCGTACCGGTACGCTAAAAGCACGTTCTGGGCACACGGAGAGGTGGCGGTACGCTCAAGAGCTAGATTTGGAAGTGACTGTACTGAGTACTGGTGCTTACCAGCCCACTTAAAGCACTGCATTTAAGTAAAAAAACATTTTTAACTGAACAGTAGTTATGTCAAATTAAAATTTTAACTTTAAAGTACATTTTATATCATTATGTTATAATAATCTTTTGAAATGCTTTAAAGAAGTACATTTCTTTAGTCGTGTGGACTAAACTTCAACTTGATCGTTATAAATATATTTAACCCTTATGCGGTTCTGAAACCTGTTCCCAGTCAAAAATGATCTCTCATTATGCCACCTTTCACTAAATCTTTGATTCAATTATTATGTCAGAAATACCAAAAAAGATAAACTATTTTTGGGGTGTTTATCCTGTGTGGGCAGTAAGTTTTAGACCAATGTGGTAACATTTGCATTTTCAGGGAAAAGAAAATCCATTCTGGGTAAAAATGATCAGAAAACAACATTGAATACATTTTCAATAGAAAAAAAATGACATTAAATTATATTTTCGTTTACCATAAATGCTTGTCCGTACCTTTACTCAGCAGTACACTTAACCATGGGCTATTTCAAAGTAATTCTGAAATTATTTATAAAGATGTACTTCGGTGGGTCAAAAAAAGCACAACTGTGTTTACTATTATAAATTTACACTATATTAAACTACAATTAAGTGTCCAAAAACATTAAATTCAGTTTGCACATAAGTAAATTTTTTTAAGAATATTTGAAGTACATTCTTTCCTTAATAAGTTTTTAAAAAGTATACTAAAAATTACTATACTCTCACAAGGGAAGACATGATTTTATATCCTTCTCTTGAACAAACAAATCTAAAGGTGTTTTTCAAAAATACAACTTTGGTTCAACTCAACCTTGGGAATAAGATATGGACTAAATCAACTTTTGGGTTAAAAATGTAATTAAAAAATGTAACCGAACAGCTGGGATAGTCCATATTTGACCCAAAGTTGGGTTGAAACAACCCAGCATTTTTTATAGTGTATCTTTACAAAAAAAGCATCTGTAAAAGTCTTACCTGAAGAGAGAATTGTTGGTGTACGATTTGACCGGACTATTGCAGTCACTGTGACCCTCGGGAATGAATCCTCTGTACTTGTGGAAACTGTGCACCCCTTTTACTATGACTGAGACTCCTTCTCGAACCCTCTGGCGTAGTGTTTTCCTCCAGCGGTCTGTGATAATACTGATGACGCCCACTGGGAAACTGTCAGGAGGGGACACTTCTGGGTTTCCCACAGCCAGACTGGGAATGATCCAGATGTATCCGGGGCCTAGCAGCCCTACATCGGAGGCCATTCTGAACAAGTACTGTGCCTCCTCATGGGAAGAGTACACAAGATATACTTGCGAGTTCACCTGCTGTAGTAGTCTACGTGTGCGGATGTCATTGGCCCCCACGGACATCTCGAAGCTCAGCACATCCTGAAGCTCCCACAGGAAGTAACTGGTGTCCGTGAAGGAGCGGATGTAGTCCACAAAGTTCTCGTAGCCAGGATACAAGCTGGTGATCACTACAAAACTACCCCAGTTGTACTCCTCCATCACTTTGAACATTGCATTTATCTGCTGCTCTATAGAAGCTCCCATCTGGAGAAAGGTAGAGCCTTCAGCCTGTAGAATCAAGAGAGAAGATACAGTAGATTTCATCTACTCTGATTTATTTAGAAATCAAAATCAAAATACAGTAACCACTGTAGCATGATAGAAGATTGCAAGTAAACATTTCGAGGGTTGCAGCTGTCAGAAATTATTCGAAATTGTAGAGGCCCTTGCTTTGAATGACTTCAGCACATCTGCAGCCGCAGGACATTGCTAGTTTCTCAGACTGTGATCTGGGTCCACTCTTCTTCCAATCGCTACCATAGTACGGTTACTGTAGTGGGGGTTTTAGCCATTACATTGTTGCAAAGGATTTTCCAAAATTTTTTAGTTGGGTTTAAATCAGAGCCGGCCATTTCATTATTTCATTTCAATGTTCAGTGCTCTTTCAGTCTGACTTTCTTGAACGTGCCGAGAGAGATCCATACTCTGTGCATCGCTGAACTGGTGAGCAATTCCACCTGCAGTGTTGAATGATTCGTGTCTTACGTGGACGACCAGCCCTTGTGGAGGACTTGAATGAACTAGTGTCATTGTAAAACCACAATATTCTAGAAATCATAGATGTGGAATAACCAGCTTCTCTTGCAATGTCAGAAAGGGTCATCCTTTTGGTCTTCATCTGGACAACCTCCTGTCCCAGAGTTTCAGCCACACTAGATCGTCTCATCATCTTGCAATCTCAGTGAGAATTAGAGGAAAGTTGTCAGTTAAACAGGGTTCATCATATAATTGGTGAAATTAGCACCAGGTGCCAGATTAACACCAATAATTTGGAGGTATCTGTAAATGTTCTCTTATTTTTCAAATATCTCATTTAAGTTATAATGTGATTCAGAATACAATTAAATTATGAAATATGCTTAAAAAAACTGCCCTTCTACTCCTGTTAGGAAAACGTTAAATAGGACTAAGCAGTGACCTTGAAATGAAAGAAATTACAGTGTGTATACTATAGAGTTTTATATTTTATATTTTAAAATCTAACTTAGCTTCCACAACACCACACTTTAAATTTGGTCAAATGTATTTAAATACATACTTATTTATGTACTCCACTGGTGAAAAGTTTGGGGTCACTAATTTTCATAGATATGAATACAAAAAAACATTGAACTAATCAAAAGTGACAGTAAAGACAATTAGAGTTTATTTTAAACTTTCCATTGATCAAAGAATTTTAATAAGAATGTAACACTGAGTTATTTTAAATTGTAATAATATTTATCAAATTTTACTGTTTTTGTTGTTTGTTAATAAATAAAGCCTTGGTTACCACAAAAACTTATTTCAAAACCATTTGTAAAAAATCTTACCAACCCCAAAATATTTAAAGGTAGTCTATGTATGTTTTAAATTGTCAATGAATGAGCTTCTGATAGCGACCATAACTCACACAGCCTTTAAATTTTTTGAATTTCAGTTTTACAGGTTGCTGAACATATACAGGAGATCCATAGTAACTTAATCATGGTACATGACTTTCTCATAACATTGAAATAACATGCATTACTGAGCAACATTAACCTTGAATGTGTTCCAAAGTATGAGATACGAGAATTGGATTTACAACACAAAGACAATTCACTAGATTATTGATCTTATCTGTACCACAGCCACGCGTAGTAGACTTGATTTATTGCCTGACTTTCAACCATTATTCCTCTTTCTGTAAACCCACTTTACACTTGACACCAAATACTAGTTTATCCATGCAGGTATGATGCACTCTTTGAAAAAAGCTCGCTCTCTCTCTCTGTCTATATAAACTATATTTATATATAAAATGTGTGAATCATTACACTTATTGTCAATATCAAGTCACAATTGTGCATGAAAAAAACAGTGAGTACTATTAAGTGCTGTTGTAATTTCACCTGCACTTATTTAACTTTAACTGAGCAAGTGTCCTAATGCCCTACACTGACAAATGCATTTACTTCCACCGCACAGCATGAGACGACTCAAAGGTACCGGAGGAGGAGGTATCCAATTAAGTTCAAATAGAGGAAAATAGGTGTGGAGGCTTGGGGGTGTCAGGAGCCAAGAGACATTGTCCCAAGACTCCTCTCTGACTAGAGCTTTCCTCTTTCCTGACAGACTGATCCGTTGTCCTTTAAATAACTTCTGTGGTTGAAGTAGGCTACCTCTTGGAGAGAGAGAAAGGGCTTGTGAAAGTCAGGTGCTCTGGGACTCACCGGGTCCTCCTTTTCCGACAGATTTCGTTCTTTAACCCAGAACAAGCTCTCTTGTGATTAGGACTCACAAGCCTTGACAAGACCATTCCCTTCAGGATTTTGGTAATAGATATTACATATACACTTTTTTGTACACTTATTGTCACATACAGTGTTAGTATTTTTTATCCAAAGAAAGTCCAAACAAACCAAAGTAAAACCATTTGGCTAGAATATGCAGAATATCTACTCTTGTGTTCATTTTTCGGTGAAATCCTGAGAGAGATATCATTAAATAATATTAAAATAAATACAAATATTATTTAATGCTATTAAATTAAATTCCAGGCTATGTTTAGGCTAATGTCTGGAGCTGAGCACTCATCAAAAAGGGAAGCTCTGTCCTGAAAGGACTTTATTTATTTGCAAGGCATTTGGCCATTGACATGTCTTTCATGCTACTGGGATTTCATGAGAAATCCCATACCAGATGTTTGTGACCTCCAGTCCAATTCCTCATGCTAGAAAAAATAATCAGGAACGGCTTATTCAATTGCATGGGATTTACATGTGCATTATACATTGGTTTATCTTGCTGTAAAATGTCTAGATTCGAATAAAGTAGAACAGGCTGTCACATGTCTCTGACTCCACCCACCACATGCCTATACAAAGGAATTGTATAATAGCATCAAATTTATATGATATGATATGATATGCATGCATTTCTCAAAGGAGATTAAATGCCTGTTTTATAATCTGAAAGTGTGGTTGTTCAGAGAGCCATGAAATATGGTTCACAGCTATATGCTTGTGGCAGCTTAATTGATTTGATATAACTGACATTAAAGTCAGTATTGATACATTTTCTATTCTTTTTTTTTTTGTCGAAAATATTATAACTCTATTAGATAAATGAGAATTTGAAACAATAAATATGAATGAAGCAAGAGATCTATTAAATATAAGAACACGGTCACTGGGCTGTTCAAAAGATTTGGCAAATTATTCAGGATCTTTATATTTCACGCTCTATGGTTAAAGTCTCGAAAAATTAATCCCTGCCAGAATGCTTCATTTTAATCCAGTTCTTAAACAATGATCTGGCATTGGAGACAAATGCATATTTTTGGCTTTCTGTTCCACCCCCCCACCACCACCACCACCTTATCAACATTTTTCTGCACTTCGTGCAAGTCTGAAAGGCATTCGAAAAATGACAGCTGGGCAGGAAGGAGTCCTCCACTCTACAGCTTGTATTGAAGATACTCATCTGTCCCATTAAAACAAGGGCTATTGTGTTTCTCATTTAAAGATATCCATCTTTAGCCAGTCTGCATGTGTAATCATTGTTTTACTGTCTAAAAAGCGTATATTTTGAACAATGTGGATTTCCCATATCAGATGCTGCAAAATCCACACAGCGTGCTCTAATAGTAAAAACTCAACAAAACTGCACATGCCTTTAGTAATAATTGTTCAAATTAAAGGATAAATTAAGCCAAAAATGAACATTCTGTCATCATTTTCTCAACCTCATGCTGTTGCAAACTTTTATGGCTATTTTCTAGTAGAGATGGAATAATGAAGGTTTCTCAAAAGCGGAAATCATGATATTTGTTTGATTGTTCAGATTGCTTTGTGTTTGTTCCTTCCCAATAACAGATACGTTTTTATTTCATTCACAGTTTAAGCTGCCACCAGACATAAAAGTACACAAAATGCCTTCACTACACCCTGAATGTTAAACTACTGTCATGGGAAATTCTTATATGCGGTTACCTTAAAAGATGGGTATTTATCTTCTGTAATTTTATATTATTTCTTGATGTTATTCAGAAGTTTCCACACCTCAGTAATCAGAGGAAAATCGGACACAACTTTTGGTTGCTGGTTATACACATCATAACAACTATTGATTTTCACACCCTACAAAATCACTTTTCCATGCAGCTGTTCAATAGTAAATCATAGCAGGGGGCTGGCTGCAAAATACACACACAAACCACATGAACATGCTTTGGTTCTTGTCCTGTCAGCAGTTATTTTTGACTTGCTGTGTCTAATAAGAGCTGTGACAACAGCGTTCTCCAAGAATAAATCTCGATTTGATATCTGAAATACATATTATATTCTTCTTTCATGCTTTGATGTATATATGGTTTGTATGTTTAATTGTATATCTGAGTAAAGCTCAGGGGATTTTGATGTTGTATTATAATAACTCTAAAATATTTGTTGTATATGTGAACCTTAATTGTTATAACTGTTGTAACTGGCACATACATTAAACCTCATGCATGAAACAAGCCAATTTCTCTGTAAATCATTTGTAAAATGTTTTGTATGCCCAATTACTGCATTTGACTATATGTGAGATTTATGGACAAAAGGTTTTGACAAATTATTTTCTGTGTAACAAAAACATTTTGTAAATCATTCGATTTTTGAGTGTGGATTGTGTGAATATAAATTATTTCAAATATATTTTTCTGCACATTTCGGTGTATATCATAAATTTTGTTTCTGCACAAAATTGCCAAAACTTATAAACAAAAGCTTTTATGAATGATTTACATAGATTGTTTGTTCCAAAGAAAATCAACCTTGAACAACTTTTTGCAATTCACAATCACATAATTTTCAGATGCATTTAATGATCAATGATAATTTTATAAATGCATCATCTTTATGAAAGCTTTTTGAATCATTTGATCTGCTTATGTTTCATGAATGTGACCCAGTAAATAATATTTTCTGAAAATAGTTTAATATAAAAATATTGAATAAATGTAATTAAAATATGTTTTTAATTGATCCAAAGGTTCTACCTAGATGCAAGGAAAATTATTTTGTAGAAACATAAGTGTGCAGTGAATTGTGATCTCAGAAAATTCCCACTGCTTGTTAAACCAGCTTCCTTTCAGCTGACAGATCCCCAAGATCTACCACTACCTCCTTTCAAACACTTACTTTATGTGTGATGACTACTGCAGAACCTCCACTGATGCCTATGATGGGGATGGACGTCTGAGAAGAGATAAAGTCTAGGATTTGTGCCACAGCTTCTGAGTCCACATCATCTTCGAACACCACTCCGTGGAGGCTCTCTGCTGCCATAGTCTGACAGAGACGTGTGAGTAAAGCCCTGGGGTTAGTGTCATTCACCAGCACCGTGATGGGGTTCACTTCCAGGGGCATGTCTAGGAAGTTTTCTGGACTCAGACGGCCCTTGATCTCACTGTGGTGGGCCAAACCACTGAAAACCACAGCCACGTTGACTGAAGGAGGGCCGAAGAATGGACGTCCCTGGCAGGGAGGCACTACATTGAGTAATAGATGAAAGAAGAGTATGGGCTGAAGAGAGGGACCACAAAACCCTCGAGGAGTGGCCATTTCGGCCTCCTAGAGCCTGAGAGAGAGAGAGAAAGAACATTTCAGAGTTGTTTGTCAGTTTGGAGAATGTCAGATTTGTCTTCTCTGTTAAGTGTGTATCATTTACAGGTTTTCCAAAAATGTTCACTGCCATTGGTCAGTAAAAACCATAAAGTAACAAGTCGATAAAGTGTTGGGAAAGTTATTTCGATTTAATTTTTATTTTTTAATTACCGTCAGAGTAACGTTGATATGTGATTGAGATTCAATACTTTTTATACAGTTTAGTATATACAGAATGTGCATAGCTTTCAACAATTAAAAGAATCCTGAAAAAATGTCACTGTTTCCTCAAAAACTATAAAGCAGCACAATTGTTTTTGAAATTGATGATAATAAGAACTAAATCAGTGAGGGAAATCAGAATTGAGTAATGGCTGCTGAAAATCTTGTAATCACTTTGCCATCACAGAGAGCTATAAATTATATGTTAAAATATATTAAAGTGGAAAACTGTAAAAATATTTCACAGTATTACTGTTTTTTTGTTATTACTGTTATTTTATTTTTGATCAAATAAATGCTGCCTTGAGCTTTAGAGACTGCTTTCAAAAACAATAAATAAACTCACCAGGCCCAAACTTTTGAACCGTAGTGTACATTTACATTATTTTTATATTTTTATCAGGGGAGACTTGCAAATGAGTGTCAAGCAGCAGTGATTATTTAGCAATATTGATTCTGTGTGTTCAGATGTGAGGAGATGAAAATAGGACACAGTATTGCATTGCTGTGAGCAAGAGAGAAGCGGGAGTGACAAATAAAAAGATCTGCTACAGAAATCTACCTCAGTCTAGTGTTATTCATATACATATTTAATATGCCTCAAGTCTCATCCACACAAAAATTCCAAGCTCAATAGTTACACAAATAAAACTATATTTTAGTTGATAAAAAAAATAAAAAAAAAATAAAACAAATAATCCAAAAAAATATATAAATACAAATACAAATAAACACATTAATTACAAATAAACTGATATTTTTGAGGATTTACAGCCCTGATTTTAAAATTAAAAATGTAATTTATTTCATTTTTATTTATCTTACTGAGGACAATTGACGTATACACAATTGAAATATGAAATTGTACATAGTCAAATGTACAAATGTGTTTAATGCATAGTAATCCTGTGTTTAAAAACCATACACGTGCTCTAAATGTCTATTTCTGTCACTCATAATCTCAGATTGCGTGTGTTCTGGTCACAGTATGCAAGTGCCTTTGTGACACAACAGGCCATTAGCAGGCTGAGTGGGAGGTTTACAATGAATCCAGCAGGAAACCATGTCTAAACTCAGCTCTAAACACTTCACATGGCCTGGTCCCTGATCTCTCAACTTGCAGATGGTGTGGGTCATCGAAAGCTCACCTTTAGTGAGAAAAAATCAACAACTGATGTATGCTTGTTTAATAATTCCAATTCACACCACTGACATTTTGTGAACCACATAGTGCACAAGTCTACTGCATATGTTGCTTGTCTAGATCTTACAAGTGTCCATATAGACCTTAAAGTCTAGTCATTTCAAACACAGGCCCCTTGGAGCACCTCAGGTCAAGTGCATTACTGGTATCCATAGTAATAGAGCATGATAGAGATCTCAATAACTCTCTGGTTTCTGGGTCCCAGCTACTGCCAGAGCTAAACTTTAACCATAAGGCTACCAAGTGTATAACAGTAGAGACATATAAAACTGGCTCGTAGAACAGAGAGAGGACTTTCTTTTCAACAGCAGAGTAAATCAGAATCTGATGAGATGCACTTGAATTGGAATCTTAAAGGTTAGGCTCATCCATCCATGCCTGCATCTTACGAATACCGCAGCCGGTTAAACTATCAGAGCTAGCTGTTGGGCCATGAACTGTAATTACTGTGCATGATAAATGAAACACTCACATTGTGATGGCTATCATGTTCCTTAAAATACACCTGGCTTCTAATAAACCTAATTACTACATTAAGGATATAATACTGTAAGAATGCATGTGGATTTGTTTGTTCAGTCTGATGGTTTGTACTGCATTGTTTTCCTATAGACTTTATAAGTAACACTCCTTACCCAATGTGGAAGTACTTTCTGCACAAGTGGAAGACAGATGGTAAAGTAAGACATGAGATATGCATTACAGTTGGTAAAGCAACAAAACCAAACAAAAGACTTGCAATGAGAAACCCAGACGCTCAGAGAGAGTTAAAGCTGTCATGGTCTCGGTTCCTTTCTCTTTTTTCCCCTCTCTCTCGCTCTCTCTCTCTGTCTGTATTTTTTTTAAAATCCTCATTAAAAAGAGACTGTTCAAACTCCACTCAATACTGGTAAAGCATCAATGAGCATATTTGTATGCTTGTAACTCAACACAATCCTCACACCTAGCCAAGCAGTGGAGTTAACATAGCAACAGCTGTGCCAGTTTCTAGGGAATATGACACAGAGGAGTGAAAAAAGAGCACCTTTCATAAAATATATATATATATATATATATATATATATATATATAGGGGTGTTTCTTCAAGTAGGTACTTCTGGTCTTGTGGAGTGTCTTAAGACAGACTTTGCATACTTTCATTAGTTATCATTCTGTGGTGTAAATTACATGATAAACATAGAGAAATATTGCGACGACAATATATAAATAAATAAATACATTATTAATTATATATTATAAATTACTAAATTATAAATACAAATATTACTTTTAATAGCAATGTGCCCCTGCGACACAAGTGGCGATAGATGAAGAAACACCCCTATATTTGATGTCTTCAGACTGAGTGTGTGTATACTGCACGTGATGCTGTGAACAGCAGTGAGACACCTGCAGCCTTGCTTTGATGTCAGCAAATGGAACACTCCATTTACACACACACACACACAGGTTGCTGCACGATAATATATTCACACTCCAGCTTTCAGGCTGTTAGATCTGCTGTATGTGTTCTTCTCATGTCCTTTTCAAGTCCTCAGATCTCTTTAAAAATGGACACTTTGATATGTGTTTGACCATAGATCCTATGGACAATCACATCACACACCTAGAGCATGTGTTCTTATTTCAAACAAAACAAAAGAATGAAACTAAAAGAGTTTATCAATATCAGAAAAAAACAGGCACTTGCCTGGATTCACAGCATTACACATAAAAACGACTTGTTGCAAAATTTAATCTGCACCTTCCATGTAGATAATCGCAGATAGAAATATTTTCAAAGTAAAACACCAGCTGTGGGTGCCAGCTGTCCACACGGCATCTGATAGGTGAAGCTGATTTAAGCACAATGGCTTTTAATACATTTACATCTACAACTACAACCTTCACATCCGCCATTGAGTTTAGATCATAAAATAAACTGTAATTTAACTAGCAGTCAAATAAACAGACATCCATAATAAGAATGGGTTTATTTGAAAGAGAAAACCATTTCTGATGCATCAAAACTTTTTTGGTTGGACAGAAATAATAATAGTTACAGTAATTTTTCCTCACCACAAAATAATCATCTGAAAATATTAAAATAGCTGAAAGAAAGAAAAAAAAAACTGGTCTCATCTGGTAAAGCAGTGTATAGGGTTACGTCCCGTTCTGCACAGCTTGAAATGCTTGTAGATTGGGCTTCGCTCCAACAAACTAGACATTTGCTGAATTGGTTGCATTTGTGGTTAGACTGACATCTGCGACCATCAAAAATGACAAACAAAGAGCTGTAAAACATACACAGATTGTCATACACAGCATCCAGATGGTGTGTTATATTAGCACTGAATTAACATCTTGCACGCTCCGTCGACGTATGTGTCTCTGAGTTAAAATCCCGCCACAAGCGAGAGTGTTACCAAGTTTAAAGCTGAATTACATTTGGAGTTACACTATCGCTGTTATTTATAGCAACAATCGCAAACACATTCTCACATGAATGATGTTAACAAAGCTAATTCCTGGTGGCTTTCGATGAGCGATCTGTCTGCTTTCTGTAATGTGGGACACGAGCCATCAATCATACAGGAGAAGAGCAGGACCATGGTAAGTTTCCCTTTTAAGGTCCGGCCGCAAAGATTACGACAGAATCCCAAACGTCCAGATGTTACCAGCTGCTTTAACCACTGAGCAATGGCTAATCAAACAAACTCAATGGACCCTAGACACCCACCCCCCCCCCCACACACACACACACAAAGCACTCTTGACATTACTTTCAAAGTATTTTGTATTTTGAAAGTATTTAAGAAGCAGTTGTCACACACAAAGCTAATTCTAAACTACACAGGTGTACTGAAACTCCATGTATTACTCGTTTACAGTGATGACTCATGGTCAGTGTGGCCATAGAGCAACTCTTTTAAAAACAGATCACATCCTTATCTAGTATTCCACACAAACCCACAGCGTGCTGTATACGTTTTTTTAATAGTGCTCCAAGGTGAAAGAGCTCAGCATGTCATGGTCAAAGCACACATTAGTGTTCGCCAAACCTGCATGCATTGCATATCAGCTGGCTTTTCAAAACCTCTGTGATCTCGCCAGTTCAGCCATAATCATACAGGTTTCAGTGAGTCTGCTATAAAACAAAAACAGATTATGACGTTGAAATACAGATGGTAGTTTCACCATTGCCAGCATTTGTATCCTGTGTGGCGGCGCGTACAGAATCGGATGTTAATAGTGATGTATTAGTCACACTCCAAACAGTTGCGATTGGACATTAACAGATGAGCATTTCAGCAACAATCAATGGCTCTGTCTTATGAATGCTAAGAAGGGCCAGAGTGTCTGTAATAAATAAATCCAAATAACATGTTAGACCCTTTAAGTAGGCTCTCATTTTCTCTAGACAAAACCACACATCAACAACAGCATACCTATAACAGGATTATCGGAGATGACACTTGAGTGATACATGACTCAAGATGTTTATGAATGGACATACTTTGACACTATCTCTCACTTTCTATCACTTCTAATCTATTTATGACAAACTGAAATGTATGAATAAATAAATATGCGCATACTGCACATACGTCACAGGCAAACCTAATTTTGTCTGTCAAACTCAAACAGGACACATTCACATGTGTCACATTCCATTTGTGAGGGAAATAAATCATAAGGAAAACATCAAGAGCATAAGAAAATCAATTTCCCTTCTTTGACCTTGACAAATTCCTGTCTCCAATTTGTATATATGTTTGTAATATTCAAGATTGATTACTGAGTTTAAAAAGCCTTCTAACCACCCTTGCTAGCTTTTTACTACAAAATAAAAGATGTTAGTATTAAAAACAAGTGTTTTTTTAACCCAATTTGTCTTTCTCCTGTTGCAAATGTGTGTCAATTAGTCCAGCGTCACTCGCACAGACTGTGAGCTGATATATGTACATCTGACATTCCCATTGCCAAGAAAGTCCCAGTGCTGGTATGTGTATCAGAAAGCATCCAGGTCTCCAGAATCCCATTCACTCTGCCGGTTACGCTTTCGAGGACTGTTTATGCACTCCGTGAGCAAGCAGCCACGAGAGAAAGCAGCGCTCCACCTGTTAACTACAGCAGCTTTAGCCCCGCAGGCATTTTCCCCCATCACACATGCAAGACCCAGAGACGGAAAGCCACTCTCCATGGCCACATGCACAAAGGTCGAGCGAAGCAGTATGTTTGCTGTCAACAGCAGATTGAATGAAAAAGAGTTTCCTTACCTGTGCCGGCTAGATGCAACCGAGCCCGACCCCAAGCTGTACATTTTCAGCTGTGCGTCTCCGCCTCCTCTTGTTTCCTCTTCTCGCATTTGCTTCCTCTCACCTCCTTTTGGCCTTTTCTATCTTTTGCACTGTCTCTCTCTCGTTCTCTCAACACTTGTGTGAGTCTACTTGTGTGGCAGCTGAAGACCCTGCTGTGGTGATGGCATTTCTCTCCCTCTCGCTCTCTCTCACTTTTCCTGGCAAAGAGGGTCAAACTGAATGCGGTGTCAGTGACACGGTGAGGAAAAAGATGGAAGGAATTAGAGAGAAATAGAGAGACGAGTATCCAAAAAAGAGGAGAAACAGCTGTTAGTAGCTTTGTCGGCTTGTGACGCCGACGAGAGACAGCTGGAGAGTTGCAAATGTGGTCTCTTGACTGAGGAAAGGTGCGAGAGCAGGTGGGGAGCTGAGTGGTGGCGACTCCCTGCGCTCATGGATTGGCGTGCGAATGCGTGAGGTGGTGTCCTACGCTATAAATCTTGAATAAATCTCAAGTGGGTCTTGTTTACCTATGCCTAAAGTTGTAGCATGTGAAACAGAAGCTGAATAAAGTATTGAAAGTGTGTATCAGTCAAAAAAAATTGAGTTTTTGGCAATTGACTAACCCTTCGTCTTCAATCAAACCACCCGTCCATAGCCTCCACCCGCTCCATCACGACCAACCTAGTTCCCCAACCTTGGGGAATAATCATGATGAAATGAGACGGATGCTGGGAACTGAGCACTGCTGATTAAAATAGATTCAAATGACTGGAGCTGTGTATCTGACCTTTTCCGTCTCTGGAGTTGTAGTCTGCTGATTTTGAGCAGGAAGTCCATGAAGATGCTTCTCAGTTAGTCGAAATGTGTTGCTTCTCTTCAGAATCTTTTATATCCACAGGCGTTGCTTTTGGATTTAATCGGGTTGCAGAAAGTTTGGAGTTTTTGTAGTGTTGGCTGAGAAGAGCACGAAAGCAATCCTGAATAAGCACATACATAAATGCAAATTCACAAATGATGTTTGTCCAGTTTGTTGAGCAGATGTGCTGAGCGTCTCATCTGTTTGATGTCATCTGCCTTCTGCTCTCCAGACCACAGAACAAGCTTCTGATACCTAATGCTGTACAGATTTACCCTGCCTCCCCCCTCCTCATTCTCTCATGTTTTTATTCTCCCTCTCTCTCTCCATCCAGAGTCCTTTCTCACCATGTCGGATTTTCACTTCACTGTCCTGTCCTGTTTGTTCTCTCTACTTCTATTACTCCTGCTTCTGTCTGTCTTTCCCACCGTCTTTGTCATTATTGTCCTGCTGCAATTTAAATGCTCTTTCTTTACAAGCCCTCCTGCATTCCAGTCATTCTGAGATGAGCAGGTCTGACAGACAAGTTTGCTTGTCCTTCTAGACACTTCAGCCTTGCTTGTCCTTCAGGTATGATGTTATTACGAATACAGATTTGTCCCTTTTTTGTCAGCCGTCTATTACCAAATCCATCCACGTCCTCTATACGATGTTTGTTTTTCATTTCATTTGATTTAATACTAAGCAAATTACATTTTCTATCCCCTAATCCTAAACCTACCTTTACACAGACCTTTCTAGATTATTTATTTGTTTATAAGCTTTTTTTTCTCATTGGGGACAATGTAGGTTTTATAATAATTTTGTATATTCATATATGAACACACTGTATTTCAAGGTTGGAGTCAGAAACATTTTTTGTTGTTGTTGTTAAGTTAATACTTTTCTTCAGCAAGGATGCATTAAATTGATGGCTGTTGAAAACATAAGTATGTGCATATTTACATTTATTTCCTATTATTATACGCTGTTACCCAAAGTGATTTACAAAAGCCTTAAAGATTAAAAATAAAGCATAAGCGATACACCCTGAAGAGAAAAGACTAGAACAGAGATGAAAGTGAGAGTTAAATTATATCCGTTTCCCCCCTTTTTTTCTTAATATATTAGAAAGATTCAATCAAGTGGTCACGGAGGATATACCTTGAGTAGCAAAGAACAGAAGAGTTTCATTTGACACTTTAAATCAGTTAAAAGATGAAAGTGGAAAGTTCATTTTAAGATTTGATTTGAATTTAATTTGTAAAAAAAGAATCTAGTTGAGTTTTGTTCACCTGACAGTGCAAATTACACTTTCCACTTGTAAGGAGACAATTCCACATGTCTTACCCCTACTGTAACCCATAATCCAGGCTAAAAACATACTGGATTTCCCATTCATGAGAGAATTAAATAGCAGAACCCTGGTGTTTCAGCTGAAGTAGACTAATAATAATATGCGTGTTAAATCAATGCTATAAACTACACACAGCTTCTTGTTCTTTGATTGCAGACATATTTATTATATAAACATGTCTTTTGCACATGTACAGCATGTGCAAAACTAAATATATACTACAATATTTGAAAAAATAAAATAAAAATCAGTCTTTTTTTTGTCTCATGCAGCTTTAAAGATCTGCTGCCTCCTCTCATTTTCTGTCTGCTCAAAAGGAACTCTCTAAATTGTCTAAATCACTTTGTGCACATGGCAGCTTTTCAGAAACTAAAAATACCATAGTGCTATTTTAGAGCAGGCCAGGTGATGAGGCATACTGACAGAAGGAAAAACCAGTGTGACTCTTCAAACATGTTCCAGTCGAACTGCACAAACATTTTGTGCATTTTGACACACTGGAAACCACTTACAATACATGATCACCTGTCTTTAAGGGAAGCAAATGGGTTTAAACACTCTTGACAAATAAAGAGAGAACATTTTAGTTTTAAATAGGACCTGATGCATAATGTTTTCTGACAGTGTATGACAGCGGTACTCCATTTGGAAGCCCTTTCCTGCCTAGGAGCAAAAACAAAAGTAATAATTAGAAAAAGTTTAAGAAATAAAGTTACATTGTGACAAAGCTACATGCTAGAATTTACAGAAAAGTCACAGTCTGAGATATAAAATTAGAATTTAAGTGAAATAAAATTGCATTTGCAAGATATAAAGTCCCAATGCAAGATATTAAGTAACATTGTGAGATTTAAAGTCATATTGTGAGATTCAAAGCTGCAATTAATTTTTTGAGGCTGAGAAATGGAACAAAAAATGACTTTTTTACATTGACTTCCCTCAACCAAGCTCATGATTGTCCATTCCAACAAAACAAAAACAAAAAAGAATAAATGTTTGTCCTAGTTTGTGATGATCGATGTAAGGCATGCGATTTAAAAGACATTAGATCACAATTCCACTATAATAAAAATACTAGAGAAAACAGTGTCATTAGCATTTAAATAAATCTTCAAACTTTCTTTTAAGAGTGCTTTGAAGCAGCTTCACAGAATTAAACGGGAAAGTAGCATAATCAATGGTGAAAACTTTGATGTAAAAAGAGTAAAGAAATCTATGGACTGTGTGAGTCTGTAGTACTGAGATATACCTGGAATGTCAGACTGACTTTTATTAAATTAATCTGTTCTCAAGTTTTGCTTAAATGTCAGTACTGTTGATTTTTCAACCCTTACAGCATCTGAGAAAATAAACTCAGCTGAGTTAGTGTTGTGCTGTACTTCTACTTATAATAAGGGTCTTCAGCAATTCAGTCCGCTATATAAGTTAAATGAAGTAAATTCCTTTATCATAGTGCTTACACTTGTAGAATAATAGCCTTGAACTGTAATTGTAGTAAAATGGGCTATCGAGTTGCTTTGTATGGATCGTGTGTGTAACAACACATAATCTCTTGTTCATTCACTTGTCAAAATGTTGGTTGGAGGTGT
Organism: Carassius auratus; assembly: GCF_003368295.1. Classification (NCBI taxonomy): domain Eukaryota; kingdom Metazoa; phylum Chordata; class Actinopteri; order Cypriniformes; family Cyprinidae; genus Carassius; species Carassius auratus. The sequence goes on from NW_020523380.1 coordinate 572,659, forward strand.
AAACGGAAATGCAGATGCATTAGTTTTCCCAAGCTCAGCTGGTAGCCATGCCAGATCCTGGGGTGGAAATGTAATGTGGTCAAGTGTCCCCTAAGGGCTCAGGTGGAGGCTGCTTGTCCATCAGCAGCTAACATGCCAAAGGCAGAAAACTGCCAGATCTCCACTGCAACATTGTGGAAATAAACAAATATTGCCATGCATATAAATAAATACAATCTTTTGTCTTTCATCTATGAAATGTGACATTTCTGATTTTTTTTAGCTGTGCCGCTGGCTATTTTTAGATAGACTTTACTAAGAGAAGCCTGAAAATGAGAAGGAAACATGTGGCAGGGTAAACTTTGATGCAAAACTCCCCTGAGAAGCAACTGGAAGAAATCAAAAGATTCTTGATTCTGACCGTGACTTTGCTTCAAGACTTCAACACATGGCAACATCTTATAAATGTCTTATTAACAGACTAGACAAGTTTTGATATTACACTCATTTAGATACAGTACATCTGGAGAAAATCTCCTAAAGCTCCTCTTAAATGTTCCACATGACAGCATAATATTTCAGTGACAACCAGAAATACAGAAAAGTTATTTATAGTATGTACATTTGCAATTACTCAAAAGTGTGATTTGACAAAAATGATACACATGGGACATAAATAGAAATGCTAAACTATACTTGTCCAGGTATCAAACCAGAAAAGGTATTTTATATGATGGTATACAAAGTTTGAATATGCTCAAAGTTAAATGGATACTCCATGCAAATAAATCAAATTCTATCATCAATTACTCACCTTGCAAAACTGTAGAATGTCCAAAACTGGATTGTCATTCTTCTGTTTGGCACATAAAAGGAGATATTTTGAGAAACCTGTCAGCTTTTTTGTTTTATTGTACTGTATACAATATTTAAGTTAATGGCTCCAATGTTGTTTGGTTCCCAACAATCCTCAAAATATCGAATTTTGTTTTTGAATAAAGAACAGCGCTAAAGCATATTCTGCCATTATATTTCATTCCTTTTTTAAAGTAATGGTATCAATCATAGGTGTTGTCAGACCATACTTAATCGTTTCTTTAATCTCCCATTTACAAAGGGGCATTTGGAATAGCTATAGCATCTGCAAGTTATTTAACTTGAAATCCTCATCCTTACCAGTCATTACATCATTACAAATCAAAATGCTAAAGTTCTTAACATTATGCATTATGCATATTTTTTTTAAGCCACATCAACTCATGCTCTTTTTAAGGAGTCAAACCCTTCTATAATCATAAAGGAAAAAATGACAATGAATGACTTACTTATAAATGCACAATTATAACAGACACGTCTTTTTGAAAGACACTCCAAATTTGCATGGAAACTATTCACTCGTAAGTTTGAGAGAGAAGGTCTACATGTCGACAACACAAGTGCTCTTCTGTCTGAGAGAGAGAGCAAGCTCATGTCCCTTCATTTAAATTCACAATGAATGTTATTTATATTGAGCCTTTAGCTTATAGAGACTATAGCACATATTTCAGGGTTGTCCTGTCTGAATGAATCTGCACACACTGTATTGGTGCTCTTACTGTATTGCTGCTCTTACATGACAAACGGGAGAAGAAAGAGTGGTATTCACATGGGAGCTAAAAGGAAAATCGACAACTTTAAGTGGTCTGCAAAGAAAAGAAACAGAGATCTCCAGTGGGATAAGTAAACACACAGGGGGGCAAAAAGCATGAAAGTATCTTTTGTCCTCATACATTTTTCATAATCATGACTGTTCTGCACTCTGTAGGTACACACACACTACCTGGTGGTCTAGTTTCCAAAAATAGACACTTAACATGGTTTGACAACTCCATTAAACCACAGCTGAATTAATTGCAAATTAATTATTAACAGCCAACTGTAAAAGAGTTGAAACTCTCACTTTAACAAGGACAGTGGTTTTCACAAGGATTGGAAGGATAGAGGGATAGACAACTGGATAAGCTTAATGACCATTAAATTTGAAGCAGATCTTTCTGTGCCGACCAGATGGCTGTCTGCAAGGTGGGATGAGTTTTGACTCCATATGCACAGCCACACTTGTGGACTATCTGTCTGATTTTTGGCTCACTGTGCTCTCAGCCAGAGACCAGTGCGAGATATACTATCCAAACACTGTGGCTTGATGCAACGCACCTTATCTGACCGTTTGGACAATGTAGCCTGCGGTGAGGGCGCTATGCAAATTTGCATGATATAATCAGCACAAGACTAGATCTAATATTTATCAAAGGAGGCAAATATGTTTTTGACATTAGCTATGCTGGAGCACCATTTAAAGGAACGAGATATAGAGACTCATCATGAATATTTCATTGGATTGCAAATATTATCTATGAAACAAAAACGTGAGAACACAGCTAATAAAATAAAAGCCTGTTCCAGCTTTCATCAAAGTTATGAGATAAGCAAAAAAACATGGACACAAGGGAATACTGAATATATTTTTCCAGGGCATTTTTATTGTTGCCCTGGAAAATATGTTATGCATAAAACTTTATATTTATAATATTTTTGAGGGTAGGTGGAGACATTGGTTGGACAAACAGATAGTCCCGTCTCAAACTTATACCAATGGTTGAGCCAATTTTGCTCAAAAAAACAAAGAGCAATGTTTTCTTATAGTACCACAGTGCTTAATTAAAATGAATAGTATATCTTAACTTGCAAATAGTGTATCTCAATAATAATCATCAAAAATAAAGTAAAAAAAAATATATATTATTTACTAAAACTAGAAGATGTGATGGGCTAGTTAAAAATATTGATTTTCTAAACAATTGCAATCTTAATTTGAACATTCTCAATATTTATTTATAAAATCTAAAGAGTGACTTTCAGAGATAAAACATTTAAATAGAAATTCATTTAAAGTAATTAGCCATTTGTTTTATACATATATTAACAGTGATGTGCACAGACATTCGTAAAAAGCCAAACTCATACGTCATCCTCCCAAAGCTGCTTCTGTGTACAACAATGAGCACAAGCTACATAAAAGTGATTATTATGTTTTGAATATGGTTATTTTTCTTACAAAAATGCATCGATTTGCTACAGGAGGCCTGTACTGTATATCCCTCCATCTCCTCCATGGGACTCGAGACCGGTGGGTCGAGCAGGTGTCGCTCATCTCCAATCACTCCACCGGCCTCGCTCCTGTTCCCACGTCTCTCGGCCTCGCCCCACTCGTCACAATATATATATATATTGTAACTCTCCCCAGAAAAAAGGGCACCTTTTTTCGAGGTAGAAAAAGGGCAGGTGCTCAAGTCCCCTGTGATGTCTATGTGTGCACGTGACTGTATATTAATATATATTTATATATAAATAAAATTAGCGTAATATTTTGTAATGTTAAGTTAATAGGTTACGAGGTATAATTTACATCATTAGAAAAACAACGCAATTTATGCCTGGTCTACACTATACGATTTTCAAAGTTGTTGGATCGCTGTTCCTTTCACACTGCACAACTGTTTTGAGTATTATGAATTTGTTTTTAATAAGAGAACAATTTCCTAAAACATTCATGAGAAGTGATGTAAGACTCCTGCCCCTGAAATTGCCCTTGCCTTGTCTCTCGCTCTCTCATTGCTCTCTCATCGGCCCTTCTCTCAGACATAAATGAGCACAGATTTGCCTCAAATCTCAGGTTTTGTTAGGTGATCTCCAGAAATTGTCTGCAAGTAAAAAAATGGGCCCAAAATTGTGTTATGCATGCCTGGCTGACACCTAAATGCATTATCCTTAATATACGTGAGAAGGGTCTCTATAATGTCCTTGCAACATGTTTATACCACAACATACATCTCACCATATACAATTTAATGCTTTTTTTTTTTTTTTACCATTCTGAAAGCTGACCCTATTTATGCTGACCCTATATTTAAGAGACAGGACAGAATTGAAGGCCAACTAACCAGTCCAGAGGGAACTTCTGGTTGTTCATGCAGAAAAAAGCCCCTCATAACTCCTGTCTAACAGGTCCACTAATCCAATGTGTCACTATATAAGAGCATATGCATGCGCACATGCCTGTTCTCGATCTTCTATTAGCTGTATGGGTCAGCCATTTGTCTTATAGTGACAGGGTCATTCACCCTGTGCCTTGAAGAAAGGCATGTCCTTATCAGTATTATGTTATATGACCAATACATGTGCAGGTCAGATAGTCTCACCATAGATTCCATATCCATCTCCCATGATACTTAATCTCATATCGTATGACAACATTTTGACAAGAGGATAAGAACATTTTTAAGAATATTACACTGCATCTATGTGAAGTTAGATAGCCAATACGAATTTAACATTTATCTCAAATAGGCAACACTGAATGTAGGAAACCAGAAGGCAAAACTGGAAATGGACAGACCACCTAATTTTTTTTTATGAAATAGCGGAATATTGCTGAGGTACCAATGGCAGGTTGCATGCTGTTTTACACTGTTAACATTGTTCTAAGCACATAAATGTGTGAAGTATGCCCTCTGCAGGTTTTTTAATAATTAACATGTTCTATGCTTTTTATTCCACATCATAGAATATAAACAGATATGATTATACAGATTTTTTTCTGATTCGAAAGTAAATGCTCAGTTGCATTCTTTGGAAATTAATCATAATCTGAAACCCAGGCTAAATTTCAAATATTCTTTCCTACATAGTAATTTGACATGGGCCTTTGCTTTTCCTTTTTATTATGTACACTCACATTAATATAACTTAACTTTCTTAATGGAACATTTAAATATTTATTTTTTTGTGAGTTTGTGAGAATTATAATTATTATTATTATTATTATTTTTTTTTTTTTTATTGATGTCATATTTTTCTAGTTTTAAATCGGATGTTGGCAGAAATACTAAGCGCCTTCAAAGTTTGGCTTTAAAAGAAGAACATAATTTGTTCAAAAGAAGTGGGGGAAGGATTGTGAAATCGGATCACTTCTTGGCTTTGATCTGGATCAAACCTTCATTATGTGTTTTTCAGAACTTTTAGAATAAAAGGAATTTAGAACTTAGGGAGAATTGGCATTCCTTTGATCCAAAAATATAGATTAATACATTTATATTTTGGATTTAACAGTTACTATAGACTATAGATTAAATGTTGGTTATATATTTATATATTACCCCAATAAAATAATACTCCAAAGAGCTGTCAAAATCAAACAAAAATAATGTATTCAATTTAAATTTAATTTATTAATTGCAATGACACAATCATCAAAGACCAATCAGTATAAATAAGTTCCTAACACCTTACAACTGTAGCCTATACCTTGTAAAATTTTATTTTCCCTGGCCAGTGTTACTGTACTGTACTATACTGTACGCCTATTTATACGCCACTATCAAATAGCTTTAATTGGGGATATTTTAGGGTAAAGGAATGTTAAAATACACACACTTTCTAAATTATGGCCTTAAAATTGCCATATAAACATGAGAAAGTGTCATAAAACGTCTTACTAACCTTCCCTGTGGAAAGTTATATCCAATTTATATTTTGTTTTGTTTTGTCCATGGGATGGCCTTAAACGCGGAAGGATTACGGAAGTCCCACATTAAAATGAACAATTAGACAACTATCACTCAAATAGCACAAATATGGAAGAACTTGCATTAAAACACTTGAACAAACAACAAATAAATACTTCTCAGTACTTTTAAACTTTCTGTAACAGTATGGTTTGCTGAAGGACTGGTCCATTTTTTTGTGTGACAATCGACAGTTATGTCACAAGACATTATTTATTTAAACTCTAGCCACTAGTAATTTAATACTTCCTTTATTTTGGAATAATAATTTAATTTCTTTTCACCAAACCCTCCAAACCACACAGTTACAGTAGACTACTAAGCACGAAATTTCAAGACCACCTACAATAAAACACTGCCCTCTAGTGAACAAGAACAGAAGATAATAAAAGACAACACAACCTCTTGATTTTTAACTGATCTTTATTTAAAACCTGATATGATAGCGCGTTAGAAATTTCTGTTTGCTTGCAATGTAAATTTATCTGAAATATTAGTGTTGTTTTCAATGTGACAAATGAAGCCACATGTGAATCTTCCACGTCTTTGGTGCGTTTCCCATATAAACGTATTGTTTAATAACAATATTGGTCACAGGTCAAGTGTATCACAAGAATTAAGAATTTAATAATATAGTATCAAACAAAACAAATTATATACACAATACAAAGAGCTGCGTGTCTCAACCTTGACTCTCTTAGCCCCTGAAAAGTGTCTGAATAAAAGTATTAAAGGAAATTAAGCTGGTATTACTTGTCAGTAAGGTCCGTTTTGAAAGTGATCACAAAACAGGAAAGCAGTCCGTTTCTCCTGCTGGCTTGGTCCAAGTTCAGTAGCAAAAAGAGTCCTCCACAGCAAAATGCAGTACCATCAATACATTTACAAGACAAAGAACTTGTATATTTAAACAATGCAGAGCATTATAAAGGCTTGGTAACACTTAGAAACAGATCCTCTTTCTTACATCTATCTATCCAGCGATCACAACTGGATATGGCCAGGAGGATATTTTAAATAACATGTTGATCAAGTTTGGTCAAACACTTAATATATCGAAGACCTCACAGGCCACAGTTGTCTCGCTTGTTCTTATTTATTGTAAGACCATGGTGGTTTTGAACACTAGCTCCTTGTTTAAATTGCATTGTGAGGGTGTATTGTAAGTACAGCAACTGCATTGATCTATGAAATCTTGCAGCTCGTCCGTGCGCAGTGCTGGGATGGACTCAGTGGAGGGTAGATGATTTTGGATTTTTTGGTTCCGTTCCTTTTTTTAGCACTACTAGCTATGACTGAGTATGAACGGCCGTGCATCATCCGTGCGTTGAGACCATTGGCCATGGAGAAGGACTTCAGATGGCTCTTTAAGGCAACAGGAAGGGGAAGCTTGTCCACAAGGTGCACTGGGGTGCAGGAAACGATAGAACGACAGCACAGGTCCTGCAGACTCAACACTAGACAAAAGAAAAGAACAGGATCAGGTTAAATGCAACATATTAGATTCCTCATAAAATACTCCACAAATTCAAGTCATTATATCGTTATATGGTTTATAATAGTCTGTCAGCAATGTTTGTCTTTAAAGCTGCAGTCGGTAACTTTTGACGCTCTAGCGGTCTTGCGAAAGAACATCGTAGCCGGAACTACTTCTCTCTGTTTATGTCTATGAAGAATCACAAAGGTACTGGGTTACTCCGCCGCGGTACCCCCGAAGCAATCTAAAATAGTCCGAATATAAACACTTATTATAGGTGCACCCTAGTGATTCAGGACAAGCTAAAAACACGGTTTGGAAAATGGATTCATGGTGTACTCGCTTATTATATACATTTTTCTACATTTTGAACTCAAACAAAGTTACGGACCGCAGCTCTGATTGGTTGTTTCTTAACGGGAGCGATGTATTTCTGCAAATGGTAATAGGACCACTTGGAGGAGCCAGAGGAGCTTGATTTTTTTCACAGATTACAGTATCTGTCTCATATACTACTGTCAGGACATAATGACAGGTTTAACAAATATGTAAAAAATATATTTTTACAAAAGTTATCTACTGCAGCTTTAAGGGATGAAGTAATTCAATGGAAGCTTCAATGGAAACTTGTTTTATAATATTGCTTGGCAAGTCAATGTAAACATATAATGTTTTATTCAAACGCGTTAACCTAAGTAAATGTTTTCGTAATCGCTTGACCTTGTTCCTTAAATAATTTTTTCTAGCATAAACCAAAGCTATGATTATTAAGAGCTGAAATGTGCTATGTGGGCAGCTGGCTGTTACATTGATATCTGAACACTGGGTGTCTCCGCTGTGAGCAGTATAAAGTCTCAAAGCTTTGCATATTTCAGGTTTCGAAAGCGTTCCTTTGGCCTATACATAATTTCAGTATTGGTCTGAGGAAAAAAAACTTGTATTGCTGTTTCTTATGTGTTCATTCTCAGAAAAGGCTCCACTAAAAGGTCTGCATTATTCTGTAACAGCGTTCCTTAATGCATCATTTCATGTAAGAATTTATGGTGAAGTTTTTTTCCCGGAGAATTCGCGGAGAAAACGTTTCCAACCTCAACAACATAATGAGTCATAGGGAGATGCTGATAGAAGTGTAGTGAAACAAGACAGCAATGGTATTGATGTGAACCTCTGATGATTGTAGAGGTTTAGCTGTCTTTTCTCTCTGTAATTGTTTTATATGATTTACATTTATGTAACTGAAAGTGATATTTTCATTGTAATAATTTGTAAAATAAATTATAAAAATTCTGTTTTCACAGAATGATACTGTTTGGCATTAAAATAATATAATTTATGTTTTTTTTTATAATTATGTCTGTCAACAACAATTCATTTAAAATTTGTACATTATTAAAAAAATTTAAAAAAAGATGTTGTGTTTCTGTAAGTACATATAAGCAGATAAATTTGAATTCCACACTTCCATTAACCATGAAAACATTCCTGCACTTAATTTCTCAATTATGTTAAATAGGATATTTTGAAAGAGAATGATTTGTTTAAATACTTATTACATTCAGATTATACAATATGTAAACATTGGCAAAAAAAGTGTTCCCAATCTTATAGTATATCTTAGTGTTTAGTTTTTTTATATTAACATGTTTCAGGTAACTTGTAATGTAAAAAGATGGTACTGAATAAAAAGAGAATGATAATAAGAAATGTTATAATTTAATAGGAATATAATTTGTTAGCTATTCACCTCTGCCCAAAACAAGTTCTTATACAAAATACATAAAAATATTCTTACTAAATATATCTTTCTTGTAAAAGAAAATAATAAAGTGTTTTGTAAAGTAACTGAAAATTTCCTGAAATTTATATTTACAAGAAAACCAATGAAACCCATACATATGATAATTACAAAATATTATCCCACTTTCTATAGTTTTGTGTTATTATATTTTCCAAAATATTACATAGCTACAAAAGTGAACCTCTTATTCCCAGTTAGATAATGTCCATATCATACATGTCTGAATGTAAAAGACATAGCTCTATTGTAAATAAATTATTTATATTTATTTTTTATATGAAGCCTGATCATAGAGGCTTTTTACCTTTATTGGGTCTCCAAAGTCGCTCCATACCATGCCTCATGAGCACAATTCGGGCCAGCTCAGTGAAGGACTCAGTAATGTTGAAGTTACAGAGAGGGCTGACCTCAAAGAATGTGACGCCCAGTCGCTCTGCGAAAGCCTGGGCGTGCTCGGTGGTCACCTGACGTTTATAGGCCAGGTGAAGCCTGTTTCCCACCAGAATCTTGGGAACACCTGGTGCATGCTGGGTAAAAACAACAACAACAATAAAAAACTTCAGGATATAAGTGGTTTGCTGATTTGTTTTATATTGTTATGTCAAGACAATCACTTTAATAATAAAGCAATTTTGAAAAAAAATGCTGTGTCCATCATCAAGCTACACAGATTAGTTACATAGCCTCTATTACTATCATGTGATTGCAATGATTATAAGCATAACTGTTGCTATTGAGTTGCATAACATGCACATTTCCTGAAATACAGAAATACACATCTATTTGATCACTTTCTCAAGATGAGAAACATGCATGTTTCATTCAATGTAGTTCAAAAGCCACTAGTATGAGCTCACGTCTTTTTATACCCTTAATCATAATGCACTGCATGTTTAACATGCTACATACTGTAACTACAGTAGTTTTGATTTTACCTCATCAATCTCTTTAATCCATCTGTCGATGCCATCAAAAGACCAGCGGTTTGTGATGTCATATACAAGGATAACACCCTGTGAGAAACAACATTTGTTAAAGACAGCATACGGTATGTTAAACTTAAATGCACTTTCAAAAAATTGAGACCATAAGCTTTTGAGATCAAATTAGATGATAAACGTTTTTTCAAAGTCACAGTGGTACTGGACGTGGTGTTATTTAACATCTCATGCAATATGTGATTAAAATTGCATGGCAGAGAAGTTTACGATGTAATGTCAATACAGAATGTGGCTTTGCTCCAAGAGTTTTTTGTTATTAGGATATCTGTGTTTGCCAGAGCCAGGAAATGTCATGTCGACAGTTCCAGTCCACTCCGATTTATAGCATACCACACTTTCAACAGGAACTGCTGGTCATTGGGTGGAGTGTTTAACAACTGTCTGGGAGCACTGGGATTTCAGAGACATTTTAAAAGCCCATTTCCTTAAGTCTCTTTGCATATGATATACAATGGGCTTACACATAACCACACAAATTATGTCTGATGAAAATCATAGCAAAATATAATTGCAATTATAAATAATAACAATAACAATTATATAGAAAATAATGAAAAATAAATATTTGTAAATATAATATAATTTAAATTAATTACTTTTTTAAAATGAATAACTACTGGTGACTGATAAATCATATATAAAAATATTTTACATGTATTATATTTACATTTATAAATAAAACAATTAAAAATAACGTAACATTATTTTTAAATGAATTCAAATAAATTACTATAAATATTCTCATATGAAATATATTAATTATAATTAAAAACAGCTACTCATTATATTTTTCCAAAGTGTTTTTATAATTTATTGCCATTATACCTGTGCTCCCCTTGAATATGAGCGGAATATGGTGCAGAATCTGCCTTGTCCTGAGGTGTCCCTGCAAAAAAAAAACAACACAACACAGAGGGTCAACATGACAAAGAACACATTCATCTTACTTCTGCTCTTCAATACATCTGTAGCTATTGTCTTTGCCTCTGCCTGGTGGCACGAGGAGCTCTCTGTGGTTGGTGCCAGGGCAGCAGACTTTGAGTAGGAGCAGTGAAATGAATCATTCACCATCCAGGGCTGAGCGCAGCACCAAGATGTGCCAGTCATGTTGCAGCGGGAAGGGCTGGAATAACACAAACACTCTACTCTAAAATGCTTCGTCTGCCAATGCCAGATTATCAATAATTGATTCCAGACTCTTGCAAAAAGCTCAGCTCTCTTAAAATGCGCCAGAATTTATAAACAGGTTCTAGGCATGGCTAGTGGGATTGACTTGGCTGAATTTTTCATCTGAGGAGTTTGTTGAGGAGCACTGTAATTAACATTGCCATACGTTTGGCATGTTGACTTCATATTTTGGAAACCAACAGGAACTTATTGAGTGTACACAGGCATGATGAAATGGAGGGGGTGATCTTTAATCTCTCTTCGTGCTCGGTTTGAGTTCAAGAAGATAATAGGAGGAAATCAAGTTGAAACTTTACAGTTCAACATGCATTTCTAGGAACTGTCAGGTGCTACATTCTTGGGTTTCCAGTCTAAAAGGAAAAGTAACTGTGATGTAAAGCTACTCACCAAAGCTGGAGCTTGACTCTGCGTCCATCGAGCAGTATGGTAGTTGTCTTGTAGTCAATTCCTACAAGTGAAGAAGAATAGCAAAATTATTAAAGGTGAAGTGTCGAATTTCTGCAGCACTAGCATCACCGAGTAATGACAGTTTTCAAATGGGTTTCCTGTCTGCCACTGGTACATAAAAACCTGCAGTACCTCTCCAAATTCACACTACTGGTTGAGCCAATCAGATTAGAATGTTCATTACACAGCAAATATTAAACTATATGTACATTAAACTATACTATAAGCTAAAAAATAAATTAAGGTCCCACTTTACATTAGGTGGCCTTAACTACTATGCACTTACATACAAAAATGAGTACAATGTACTTATTGTGTTCATATTGTATTGTAAAACACATTTGCTGCTATTGAGGTGGGATAGGGGTAAGGTTAGGGAGAGGGTTGGAGGTATGGGTAAGTTTAAGGGTGGGTTAAGGTGTCTAGTATGGGTGTACAGTGTACAGTGTAATTATAAATGTAATTACAGAAATTAAATACAGATGTAATTACATGTAGTTTTTTTTTAATATAAGTACAATGTAAAAACATGTATGTACACAATAAGTACATTGTACTAAATTATTAATTAAAATGTAAGTACATAGTAGTTAAGGCCACTTAATATAAAGTGGGTCCTAAATTAATACACATTTCACCTTAAACAGTCATAGATTTGCTAGTATGCATTTAGTTGATCAACAATGTCTTGTCTTTACGTGTAACAGTAAAAACATTTAAAATATTTATTAAGGTTTCCACAAAAATATTAAACAGCACAACTGTTTTCAATATTGATTATACTCAGAAATATTACTTAAGCACCAAATGAAAATTCTGCTTTGCTACCACAGTAATAAATTCGTTTTTTAAATAATTTACAATAGAAAAAAAGTTAATTTAAATTGCAATAGTATATCACATTATTACAGTTTTACAGTATTTATTATTCAATAAATACAGCCTTGGTCAGCATATAAACATTTTCTAAACACATTTAAAAATGTTACCATGTGACAGGTTGCCAGGGTGTTACTATGGAATTACTAATATCTTCTGGTTGGTTTTTAGCATGTATATGTGGTAGGAGGTTCTAGGTAGTTGGTTAGTGGTCCGAGTCAAAAGATTCCACTTCCAAGTCTAAATTATATTCTGGTCCCTACATAAGACTTATGACTTTAATATAAGTCATAAGACTTTAATTGTCTGCAAAATTATTTTGTTAAAACAGATAACAAACAGTATGAAATGAATTACACAACAAAGTTTAATTAATACTCAGTGTTACGCTGTTAGTGTAAGTGTTTAATTAATACTCAAATTCCTAGTTTGAGCAATAGTAATGCTTTAGCAAACACCACTAATTATAAGAACCACTGAAAAATGCTCAGGGAAAGTACTGCATATTTTGTTCAAATTTAGACTACATTATTTTACTCTTAACTAATATATATATATATATATATATATATATATATATATATACAGTATATATATATATATATATATATATATATATATATATATATATTTTTTTTTTTTTTTACTTTTTACAATGTCAGTTTTTTGATCATGCATTTTAGTGACAGCAACTATGATTAAGTGACGTCTGCTGGTATGAACATGTCACTCAAGGAGGATGCCTGGGCTGAGAATGGAAAGCTTCAGTGTCACCTCCGTGGGGTTTCCAGGTTGCACACACATACACACTGGTATTCTGAACGCCCTTTATCCTAGGAAATTTCAGAGCCCATCACACATTCCACTGCGATGAGAATGAAACCCAAACACTGTGAAAATATACATGGAACAAGGAGAGAAAGAGAATTTGAAAACACCATCACAACAATCACAATCCCAAGTCACCCTGTGAACTGTGAGGTCACTTAGTGAATTATAGCATTTCCTAAGGTATGCAGTGGTGAGGTTTAGCTCTCATGTTGTGCACATTAAAAATTAAGTTTATCAGCTACTAAGTCCTCAGTAAAAATATGATGCATTAGTTCTATAAAACAATAATATCAATTTTTCTTTATGTTTTATGCTCAACAAGGCTGCCACTGAGCAAATATAGAGTAATAATAGTAATATTGTGAAAAAAGAAAAGAAAAAAAGAAATGGCCAACTAAAAAGTACGAACATGAGAAGTATGAGTGTGTATAGCACTCGATACTTAGTTGGGGCTCCTTTTGTCGGAATTACTGCAGCAATGTGGCGTGATATGGAGTCGATCAGTCTGTGGCACTGCTCAGGTGTTATGAGAGCCCAGGTTGCTCTGATAGTGGCCTTCAGCTCTTCTGCAATCTTGGGTCTGGCATACCGCATCTTCCTCTTAACAATACCCCATGGATTTTCGATGGGGTTAAGGTCAGGCGAGTTTGCTGGCCAATTAAGAACAGGGATACCATGGTCCATAAACCAGGTGCTGGTAGCTTTGGCACTGTGTGCAGGTGCCAAGTCCTGTTGGAAAATGAAATCTGCATCTCCATAAAGTTGGTCAGCAGCAGGAAGCATGAAGTGCTCTAAAACTTCCTGGTATACAGCTGTGCGACCTTGGACCTCAGAAAACACAGTGGACCAACACCAGCAGATGACATGGCACCCCAAACCATCACTGACTGTGGAAACTTTACACTGGACCTCAAGCAGACTCTGGGAACCTGATTTCCAAAGGAAATGCTAAATTTACTTTCATCAGAGAACATAACTTTGGACCACTCAGCAAAGCCCAGTCCTTTTTGAAGTGAGACACTTCTGACGCTGTCTGTTGTTCAAGAGTGGCTTGACACAAGGAATGCGACAGCTGAAACCCATGTCTTGCATACGTCTGTGCGTAGTGGTTCTTGTAGCCTACATAACTAGACTGAGAGACCATTTAAAGGCTTTGCAGGTGTTTTGAGTTAATTAGCTGATTAGAGTGTGGCACCAGGTGTCTTTAATATTGAACCTTTTCACAATATTCTAATTTTCCTTAGTAGTCAGTTATAAACATCAAAATTAAAAGAAATAAACATTTGATATATATCAGCCTGTGAGTAATGAATGAATATATATATATATATATATATATATATATATATATATATATATATATATATATATATATATATATATATAATTTATTCCAGCAATGCTTCATATTTTCCACCACAAGCTTTTGATAAAAGACTTATTGTAAATTATTGAATTCAATGTGAATGAAGCATCACATTTAGATAATTATTGTATAACACCAGCTCTCTAGTATTTTTTTCTTTATAAAAATGTCTGCCTGTAGGATGCAGTCTTACTGTTTGTGTGGGCAAGCTCTGATTCATCCTAAAAGATTTTTTCACACTAACTCTTTCTGTCTCCTCGCACAATTACCCTGCTCTGCACCTCTCCTCGTCTCCCTCAAAGGAACCAACAGAGAGCCATAGACCTTTTCTGACGGGATGACACATATGCTGGATCAACTGGAGTAACGGGATGAGGATGAAGCCTCCATGGATAATGGTGTTCAAAATTTAAATCTGAGGGAGGAAACAGTTGCTAACACTTACTGATCCATCCCCATGCAACTTCAAGTCACGAAATTAAACACAAACCTAAAATACTGCAAGCTGCTTTGTGGCCTGTGGAGCCATTGCGGTTGACCTCAAAAACATCAAACAGATCAGCTGGATTTTAAACCAGCATAATTAAACTCACATAGACCCATGTGAAATAGTAATTTCTCTCTCATTAAAAAATAATTATATAAATAAAAAGAACAAAATAAAGGGTACATTTAAACATTATTTTTAAATAATTTTGAACCACAAGAAGTAAAAACTGGAGTCGTATCAGTACCAAAATTGGCTGATACTGAAATTCTACATTCATTTTAAGAAATTAAAGGGACACTCCTCCCAAACACGACATTTCTGTCATCATTAACCCTAATGTCGTTCCAAACCTGTATGCAGTTCTTTCATCTTCTAAACACAAGATAGATAATTTGAAGAATGTTGATAACCAAACATTTTTGGTTCCCATTGACTTCCATTGTATTTTTTGCTCATACAATGGAAGTCAATGGGAACCCAAACCATTTAGTAACTTGGGTGGACTATTTGGGTGGGATATCCTTTTAAAAATAAAATTCTAAACTAAAATCAGTCACTTTAAATGCTACAGGTGAATTTAGGCATAATAACATAGTTATTATTACACAGAATAATCATTATTGCTTTTAAGATTTCCTTTTAGATTCTCAAGATGATATTTAATAGTGTTATACAATTATTAGTGTTTTTAAATATTAACTATTAACTAGATAATTGCAAAGATGATCTAAATAAAATAAAAATATACAGAAAATGAGCATGCAAAAATAAACATTCATCACCACAATATTAACTGATAATTCACAAATTACAAAAACTCAAATACTATTTGCGTTCAACACCGCAAGGTGACAGTATTCGTCCAGTGTAAGGTAATGATACTCTAACAAAAAATTTTATGATGTGTGTTGTATCGTCTTACATGTGATCGAAGACAATACAATTAGATGTGATCTAAGACAATACAACACACTGAACATACTGTCCTTCTTCCATTCACAGCCTTGTTTTAATTTGTGCACAATTCAATATGCCGTCTACCCTGATTAATCTCCACAGGCGTTACATAAACTAAAACACATTGAGCAACACATCAGCCTGTGCGTTATTTATAAGACAGTGGGATAAATGTTTTAGTGGCACAGAACTGATTTCTGTCTTGGAGAAGAACAGCTGCAAGGCTTCAACTGTCACTGTTCCTTTAAAACCAACAGTCAATGAACCCTGTTTATCGTTCAAACAAACAAGTGGCTTGAAAGGTACATGCAAGTGTTTAGATAAACATCATAATGTTTTATCACCAGCAAAGCCTGGCTGCATCCTCATTTCCCTCGGCTCAGTCACATTTCACTCAGCAGAGCACAGTTACGTAAGAGCTTTGGCCAGTTGTAATAATCTCTATAAACAGAATTTCCAACAGAGACTTCTGCTGGCAAGGTTGTTAGGCAAAAGCTCTCCCTGTCTAATCATAATTGAGATAATCGACCATGTACATACAATATGCACTTTTTGTGAGTTGCTCCCAAGGTTACAATTCTAAAATATGACAGAATAGGATGTAGAATATGTTCTGAATCTAGTAAGCAAAAGCTCCAGCAATGGTATATTAATTGCTTGCATACCCAATGTTTTAGAAAGATGTTTTCCAAGTATTAGCATCCTGGCAGAGCTGTTTACTGGCCTTACAGGGGCTATATTTTTACTAGAGAGTATGTAAATTAATGTAGCATGAAGTCCCTTTCACAAGCCTGCAGTGGGATATTAAATTTTCATCACTGTTGCGCTAGAAAATATCAACTGTTTAAAGTTAACATGAAAATAAAATGTACCCTATTTGCTTTGTTAATGTACTCTATACATCCCTGATCTTACTGTGAATTATTAATCAATGCACCTTTTTCCAAAAAGAAGTTTGTTGTCATAATAATTAATCAAAATGCAACAATGTTCCCTTACTCCGAAACAGCTTTCCTTCTTTGTTAACATCAGGCTAGGTTTGGACACACTTTTCACAATCTACTAAAGTCCTGTCTTGCTCAGAAATATGTCATATTACTATTAAGTGGGTTGAGGATGGCAACTTATGTTGACTTTAAAGGAATAGTTAACCCAAAAATGAAGATTTTCTAAATAATTTACACATCCTCATCAAGCCATCCGAGATGTAAATGAGATTGTTCCTTTATCACAACAGATTTGGAGAAAATTAACATTACTTGCTCACCCCCTGCAGTGAATGGGTGCCATCAGAATGAGAGTTCAAACAGCTGATAAAAACATTACAATGATCTACAAGTAATCCGCAGTCATTAACCTCTTTTCAAGTGAAAAGATGCATATTGTAATCAAGAAATACATCACTAAAGCATTTTAACTTTAAACAGTCGCTTCTGGTCAAAATACCAGTCCATAATCCATAATAACTCTTCCTCCAGCGAAAAAATGAATCCCCTGTTGTTCTCTCTCATCAAAAACTATGGGCATATTTGTTTAGAACCATTTTCACTTGTAAACAGAACTTTTTCACTAGAGAAAGTGATATTAGGGTAGAGGACTCATATTTTGAGTAGGGTTGGGTACCGAAACAAAATAAAAAATTTGTCATTAATCACTATATGCTGAACGCAAACTGTGCATGCTATTCTGTGTCAGTCACAAAGACATTTTTTCTATGTGTATTTACACTTTGATATGAACGAAAACAGTGCATCCGTGCAGCGCGGCTGAGACAGAAGAGCATATGCTGCTTACATTTAGTGGATATTCTCCAAAATGGCGCTACGGTTAATGACATAATGGAGTTTATCGACCATTTGTGAGTTGCTCCAAAGGTTACAATACAAAATAAATACAAAAGTTATAAAATATGACAGAGTAGAATGTAGAATATGTTCTGAATCTAATAAGCAAAAGCTTTAGCAATGGTCTATTAATTGCTTGCATACCCAAGTTTAAGAAACTGTTTTCCAAGTATTAGCATCCTGGCAGAGCTGTTTACTGGCCCTACAGGGGCTATATTTTTTCTAGAGAGTATGTAAATGAATGTAGCATGAAGTCCCTTTCACAAGCCTGCAGTGGGATATTACATTTTCATCACTGTTTCGCTAGAAAAGATCAACTGTTTAAAGTAAACATGAAAATAAAACTGACCATCAATGCACCTTTTTTCAAAAATAAGTTTACTGTCATAATGATTGATCAAAATGCAATAAAGTTATCTTACTCTGAAACAGCTTTCTTTCTTTGTTAACATCATGCTATTCATTCTGGTTTGGAAAACACTTTTCACAATCTACTGATATTCTCCAAATGGCGCTACGGTGGTGCATCACAGAGGAGACAAATTGTTGAATAAGTCGTTATTTTTGTTTTCGTCATGTACAAAAAAGTATTCTCTTCACTTCATAACATTACATTTGAATCACTGATGCCAGATGGACTTTTCTGATGACGTCTTTCATACTTTTCTGGACCATGACAGTGTAATTTACTTGGCAGTCAATGGGTCAGTCACAAGCCTCCCGGTTTTCATCCAAAATATCTTAAATTGTGTTCTGAAGACAAACAAAGCTTTGAGCTGACGAAACTGCGCATGTGTAATTTTTCAAGAGGACGTGAAGCATGTACAATTTACAATTACATGTTACAATTTACAATTAATTCAGAACGCAGCAGCAAGGTTAATTTTTAATGAGCCAAAAAGAATACACGTCACACCTCTGTTTATCAATTTGAACTGGCTTCCAATAGCTGCCCGCATAAAATTCAAGGCGTTGATGGCTCTGCACCCATTTACCTAAATTTGTTACTTCAGACTTATGTGCCCTCTAGAAGCTTGTGTTCTGCAAGTGAACATCGCTTGATTGTGCCATGCCAAAGAAGCACAAAGTCACTTTTACGGACTTTTAAATTAAATGTTCCCTTCTGGTGGAATGACCTCCCCAACTCAATCCGAGCAGCTGAGTCCTTAGCCATCTTCAAGAATCGTCTTAAAACACATCTCTTCCATCTTTATTTGACCCTCTAACTTTAACACTCACTATTCTAATTCTATTATTAAAAAATCTAACTACCTTTCTAATCTTTTTGTATTCTATTTTTCTTTTTATTTATTATGCAAATATATATATATATGTGTGTGTATGTGTAAAGACCTCTAACTAGCTTGCTCTATTCTTTTTTTTTTTCTGTTTTATTTTTATTTATTATATTATTTAAAATCCCATGCTACGTGTACTGTGTTAACCTAACTGAGACTTGTTATAGGACTTATATATCATTGCTCTTTTTGTTGTTTTTGATTGCTTCCACTGTCTTCATCTGTTCATCTTTGGATAAAAGCGTCTGCTAATTGAATAAATGTAAATGTAAATGTAAGCATGTTAGTTCTATTTTGTTGAACATCAAAAGTGTGGTAATATAAAAACTAAACTAAAGTCAAAGCATTCTGTTTTTGTTTAAAATTTAAAATTATACAATATAATTTAAATTTTAAAACTGCTCATGCTGCATGTAAACAGAATCTTTGTTTGGATTGTGATTCAAATGCAGTGGTTGCCTCTATTTATTTGATTTGGGGTTCGTTTTTAAATTTCTATTTAGTTTTGTTATTTGACACATTTCACTTTCACAAAAAATGTGCAGCATTTTATCGAAGCAATGATAAGAGGACACCTTTTCATTCTCATTTTGTTAAAATCTAATAAAAAAATGATGATAAATCTACATCCTTATTCACAAGACACTTGATGAGTAACTGATTTACAGATTAGTTGTATTGTGGATTATTGCAACAGCTTTTTATCAGCTGTTTGGACTCTTATTCTGATGGGACCTATTTGCTCCACAGAATCCATTGGTGAGCAATTGATGTCAAGTTGAATTTCTGTTGTTGAAGCTATTGAAGAAATTTGTTGAAGAAGAAACAAACTCATCTACATCTTGAATTATACATTATATAAATGTTAGCAAATTTTTATTTGTGTGTGTGTGTGTGTGTGTTAACTATTCTTTAAAGAATATAGTAATATGGCCATCCAAGCAATTAAAATACTATTTAAAGGGTCCCTCTTCAAAAGTGGCTGGCATTCCTTCCTCAGCTGCTTGGATAAATGAGTACACAACTATGAAAGCCACCCAGATCTCAGTCAGCCTCTGACCTTAAACGAACAGGTTGGCTGTCAATTTACTTGCTAAATCGCTTCGGTGTAATCTAAGCTGTTAGAGACTTACGATGTTCATCAGACTTTGGACTTTGCTCAATGCAGTGACAATGAAAAATGGCACATAGAGTTTTGTTCTTCCTGTTCAAGCATGCATAGAGTAAAAACAATAAAACAGCATTCTGGAGAAAATATGTAAACTATTATGAATTAGGAGATCTAAAGGATTGTCACCACGAGAGCTGGTTGCTACTGAGTTAGTATTTGATATGCAAGTCATTACATACATGAAAAGATGTTGTGTTTTGTTAGTTATGTTGATACCAGCAACTTGTTTGCATCACATAAAGAATGCTGTTGGCCTTATAGGCAAGATACATGAAAAATATGTTGTTTAGCTGTGAAAGCCCAAAGGGGGGTTCACTACAGTTGATTTTGTCCCCTGGGAAGAGTTACTTTTTCCAAAACAGGGAGTAACCAATAACTACAACTACTGGTGAGCTGTAAATAAGAGCTGGACAAACCAGGGCTTGATGAGAAATGTGATTTTGGGGTTTAATATATGTGGCATACTAACTGTTATAATAGATTAAAGATTGAAAATAAATTATACAGATGGTGATCCCTTGTTTTCAGTGTATAATTATTTTCTAGATTGACAACATTTCTGGTGACAAAATAACTGAAACAGTTCACAATAAATGATGTAGATGTGCACGTGATGCTTGCTAGTTGTATTCTCACCTTCTGATCATCATGTTTATGATAAATGTTAAATAAACTTCAATCCATGATAATAGATTCATTTAGAATTGCGCAGACCGACTACATTTAGTTTAATTTGTACAGTAAAGAGATCAAAACTTACCCATATTGTATCCATAGGGTGACTCACTGGACCCATCCTGTAGACTGGCCAGTATTTCCCCTTTCCCAACATCACTGTCTCCAACCAGAAGGAATTTCAGGAGGAAATCATAAGCTTTTGCTGGGCTGCTCCTGTGGTTCATCTTCACATCAGCCCGATGACCCATTCTGGTACATCGTGTAACTGATGGACTTGTTTTAAATATCTCAGACCACCAGTGCAACTAAACCATATAGCCGTTTTAAAAACAAACTTACATATTCTTCACTAGTCTTTTCTGAGTTTAAAATGTCATGTCCAGTACAACACTAAAGCTGTCCTTTTGTTCAAAGATTCTGGTTGTGGATCCACTGATGCTGTTGCGTCACATTAGTAGGTAAATAAAGACCGTCATGCGTTTACAGTATAGAAGCATAAGCCAAGCAACTTCTTAAAATTGACTGTTTATACTTATAAAAGACATGTTAATCTTTATTAATCACTCCTACTGTTTTTTCATCTTTACATTTCGCGCAAACCTGGTCCACTGAGCTCTCTGCCACATCCCTCTCTCCTATCAACCTCCCTAAACAGGAAAAATGTGAGTTTATCCTTAGATTTTCCTTGATTGGTTCCTGTGTGGAGTTGCTAGGGCAGCTCTGCTCTCTCATTGGACATTTAGCGCGTCCATCAAATCTCACAAACGCATTTTATGTGTTGGAGAGGGTGTGGCTAGTCTGCTGTTTTGATCCCATTAACGCTGATACCAGATCAGAGCCCGTATGTTCACTTTGTCGCGCGGGAGGTTGCTCAACTGATTCTGCGTCAGCTTTCCAGTGCGCTGTCAAGCGCGTGATCGGGTTTGTTGTTTTCCGGGGCACGAAGAATGACGAAGCGTTTGAATGACGTAATTTGATCATTGTAGTTTCTAAACAGGTTATTGTAGTCGAAGTAAAAGTTTATTTATAAAATCACTTTTTTTTTAGAAACGTGTGTGTTTACCAAAGTGCTGTACAAGCATGAATAAGGCAATATGACAAATATAATAACAAAGTTAAAATATTATTAAATATTATGGAATCATGTAAAATAAAATAGCAGCTCTCACACAGTGTTAAGCATTTCCTCTCTTCTCCTTGTTAAAATCACAGCAATACTTTGAAACTATATTTTAGTCTGATAATAAAAAGGCTATCAAAATCATTAAAGTCAGTTATTTCTTTTGAATATATATTCACCATGGTTGTATTTTGCATACTGTCCTTTGCATCTTGATCTCTTGGGCTTTTAACCTTTACAAACCCAGTCCAGCTAGACTCTAACACTGTTATTATTATAACTTTAACTAAGAACAATCCCTTGCATAACCACATTATATAATGCTTTACATATCAATATTTAGAAATGTAGAAATTAGTTTAATAATTTACGGAAGTTCTAAGCGGCCATGCATTATAATTTTTTTTTCCTTTTTGTTTTCTCGTTATAACGACTTAATTTTCTCGTTATCTCGACATAACGAAAGTCGTTTTCTCGTTATAACGACTTATTTTTCTCGTTATCTCGACATAACGAAGTTCGTTTTCTCGTTATAACGACTTATTTTTCTCGTTATCTCGACATAACTAAAGTTTGTTTTCTCGTTACTGTTGCTATAGTAACGAACTCAACTTTGACAGGCATCTGATGGACAACCATGCAGGCGCTCTTACTGTACAACCAGCCTATATTTCAGCAAATTTAGTTTCGCCTAGGTAATAAGGTCTACAATACTGTATATAAATAAAGGCTGATCAATCACTGTTGATTTTTCCAGAGACAGTACAACGAACGTTTTGTTTTTGTAATTAACATGTTTAAATGGCAACACTGCGAAATTAGAGCTGCTTGGATTAAACTCACTTTTCATTTTCCCTTTATTTGAAATAAAATTATATATAATTTGTAATTTGTAGTAGTCATTATATGATGTGGCAGATATCATGTGTGTTACAAGCTTCTGTTTTGAAAAGAGCGCCCATGTGTAGGACTATGTGTAGTGTGTGTGTGTGTGTGTGTGTGTGTAGAAAAAAACGATTACAACATTATAGAACAAAACTGAATTGAATTAGCCTATGGATTTTACATATACATCACATTTCTCATCAATATGGTTAACAATAAAGATTAGTAATAAGGAAGAGAAGCACATCAGCCTACATCGTTAAATCCCGTCCTACTGTAGATAAACATAATACAGTGATGTCAACCTTGGTTTTGATAAGCAGATTTTATGACACAGAACGCGTTGGTGAAACTCATGCATCTAGCAGGAACTTAATACACAAAATATTCATATTGATTCAAGCATTTAACATTTATGAATTAATTAAATGTCAGTAATGAAGAGTGCACAAATTATATACTATTATATACAGTAAAGTGGATAGTGTACAACACCCTATCAGTTATATTCAGGTCTATAGTGCCACCTGCTGGCGCAGTTTTGTAACTTCTTAGAGAAAATTAAGTCGTTATAACGAGAAAACGAACTTCGTTATGTCGAGAAAACGAGAAAATTAAGTCGTTATAACGAGAAAACGAACTTCGTTATGTCGAGATAACGAGAAAATTAAGTCGTTATAACGAGAAAACAAGAAGAAAAAATATTATAATGCATGGCCGCTTAGAACTTCCGTAATAATTAGAAATTATATAAAATGGTTTTTTTATGTATGTATCATATATCAACTGTGATATATGTTTGCATTATATTAAAGCTTCTTCTGGTATTAAAGAACATTTAAAAAAGTATTAAAAGATTTTAGTGTATGCAGCACACTGTTTTGCAATTTTGATTATTGCATCATTATTGTTTAGGTATTGTTTTTTTGTTGTTGTGAAAATTTTATTAATATTTTATGCTTAAACCACTATTATGCAATATTGTTTACATAATCTTTAATATCAATAAAACTACATATCTTCAGGGTCTCATTCATTGTGATTAATGACTACTCTAATATCCTTTTGTATCTTTACTTTAACATCTAATTTTGCTTGCGTACTGTGTCTTGTGATTAAGTACAATCCAAAATGCTTGAGTAGTGTTTTGTTGTTGTGCAATATTGCTCACTGAAGCGCCACTAAGAGCATTTGCGCATGCATTATATAAAGCACGTATCAGCTATCAGCAAGTTGTACAAAATATGTGTTACTGTTTACAATGCAATTGCTAAGTTTTAAGATCATGTTTAAAAGACGGTAAAATGCTGCCCTCTAGTGTTCTAAAGTAAGCCACTAGCCTCACAAATGTTGACAAATTAAATTTTTTCATATACAGCTCATATGTTTGATATATATATATATATATATATATATATATATATATACATATACTTCCTCATGTAGGTTTAACCTCTGTTCCTTAAAACAGAAACCCTGATGGGAAAACAGAAGCAGTACATAGCATACTAATAGATAAATTTAGCATGCTCTTTAGTGAGCTAGGTAACAAATAGATATACATAAATTATAATAGTAATGTCACCATGGGTTTATTTAAATGCTTCATATTTACCTGTATCTTATTAACACTTTGTCCAGCCTCAAATGGTACAACAGGCCACTT
Source organism: Carassius auratus (assembly GCF_003368295.1). Lineage (NCBI taxonomy): Eukaryota > Metazoa > Chordata > Actinopteri > Cypriniformes > Cyprinidae > Carassius > Carassius auratus. Next base: position 597,334 of record NW_020523380.1, read on the forward strand.
TAATAATATGGTCCTTGACTGGCTTCATTGTCTTCACTTGATTTGTGTCATGTCCTGCTACTGCTGTGCCTCCCAGCCCTGCTGCCTGAAGAAAGAAAAGTAACATTATTGTAATTTTATAAATCCACAAAAATTAACTTTATTCATATTATAATTTTAATACTGACTTGGACAATACAGTCTGTAGAGTGGAACAGCAGCATATGACAAGCCATCATTCCCACTCCAGTGACCGCGATGTATGTGAGGATGGTCTTTTCCTTTTCTTCCAGTCATCTTCCTGGCTCTGATGTTTCCTTTTGTGAGTTTTAGTTCCTCGTGACTGATTGAGGAATTACTGTGGGGTCCTCCTGATGAAGAGATGGCCACTGGATGAGGCTAGTCCTCTGGTTTTGCAACAATTAACGCATAGCCGAGTTCTAGAAACGGCTTGCTGTGCGTGCTTTACAGTTCATTCACTGAGAAGGAATGGTAAAAGCATAATCCTAGAGTTACAAGTGAAATGCCCCTCAAGACAGCTGTTTCACCTAAAACACAAAACAGTACAAGTCATCATGGTACATGGTCACTAAAATAATGAGTAATGAATGAATTATTTCACAGACTGTGTGATCAGTCCATAACTAAAAAAAAGAAGACCTAGTACTTAGAGTGAACAAATGTTTTCATAATGAGACACATCGAAGCTAAGTGCTTGTTGCTGTTGTTTTTACTGTTCAAAAGTTTAGGAT